>NW_017728949.1:1158543-1288011 GCF_001723895.1 Crocodylus porosus
GGGGCTGTGCACCTCCTGGGTTAGATGGAGGTCCTGCACTCTGTCTAAGAACCTACGTGAGCAGTCAGACCTGGCTGACTGCTCCTCCCAGCAGATATCCCAGCAGATATCCAGGAAGTTCAGATCTAGGATACTTCCACCTTCCCTCGATTGTCTTGCCCGTTCCTCTGCTGCTCTTGACCCCTCCTCCAGTCCCTGTGTCAGAAAGAGGGCTGCCCTCCCCTGCCTGCAATGAGAGGTATTTTAGATTACTTTGCCCTCTAGTGGTTGTAATCTGCAGATCATATGAACCCTAACACACCACAGATGATGAGGGTTTACCCCAGGTTTACTAGTGTGCTTTTAGAGAAGGTGTTGGTTTTAAATCCTGTGGGTGGCAGTGAAGAGTGCAGTGACTGTACCCAGACATGGAGGGGTTTCCAGTGCTCCTTGGAGCCTTGAGTGGGCTTGGGAAGACTTAATTCAGAATGTATTATGAAGTTTCTATGGCAGGTGTATTTATAAAGCTTCTGTGCTTGTTTCCTGCTGGTGGAACGAGAGACTAGGGATTCATCAGCATCCAGTTCAGAGTTGTCTGAACAGTTCAGGTTTAGGTCAGGAGGTTCCTCAGCTCTGCAAAACTGGGCTGAACAACTCGTACTGTTCTAGGGACCCAGAAAGGCCAGCTACAGCAAAAGGACAGTCTCTTGCCATCAGTTTTATCACTTCCCAGTTGGGACAAGCTCTCAAGGAGAGGACACACGGGCGGAAGCCCGTTGCACCCCCGAGTGCTGTAGACCCCCAGCGGACCCTCAGGCAGGCCCCCAAGACACCTGACCTCTAGCCTGGAGGTAAGCGGGGGCCGTGGCAGGTGGACAGAGAGCGGTGGGGGATAGCTGAATGGAGCCAAGGAGGGTCACATTCCCCCTAGCCCCTACTTAGCCCAGCCCCCAGGAAGCTGCGCAACTGGACCTGCGTGAACAGAGCACACAAACAGGCATGCTGTGGGCCCAGCACGTGAGTTAGTGCAGGAGTTTGCGCAAGATGCTGTGCGGAGGGGCCACCAGCAGGCTCTTCACCCTGAGTTGCCCCACAGCAGAGATGCGCAGCACCACCTGTGACTCTTGCACCACTGGGCAACTGAAGCCCCCCACAACATAGGACAGCCCCCGACAATGGAACTCGGGTACAGGGGGCAAAGGATCAGCCCTCCCCACACCCAGGGAGACCCAGGGAATCCCCCAGCTGATTGAGAAACCAGGAAGCTAGGGGACCCCCCTGTAGGCAGCTACTAGAGCCTGTCTGCCAGGCTGCAGCATTAGCATCAGCTGCTGAAAAGGGCCATGTGGGGGTAATCATCATACCCACCTGGTCTTCTACTCAGTAAAACACCTAAAGAGCTGTGGGTACAGAGCCCACCCTGCAATATGGTGATGGCACGCACTGCACTCCGAGGCTTCTGAAGCTGGAGGGAACTGGCAGCTCAGGGGTCCTTCCCCAGATGGGGTCCATGGTCCTGGCCTCCATGTAAACGGAGCCCTTGACTCTAGGCTGCGGAGGCTGTCCAGTGCGTCTGCTGGAGGCTGGGATCTGGGCTCCAGGCACTCCCACTCGTGGGATGTTCTCACTGGTGGAGATTCTGGAGGGCCGAGTGAGGAGGTGGTGAGCAGACTGCAAACCATCAGGGACCACGAGAAGGACATCAATGCCTACTGCCAGGCTACTGTGAGATGGGTTGGCAACTCGCTCAGTGGCCCATCCCAGCAAGTTGTAATTGATGGGGTGGCCTCATCCTGGAGGGCCGTCTCCAGTGGTGTCCCCTGAGGATCGGTGCTTGAGCCCGTACTCTTTAATATCTTTACCAATGGCCTGGATAAGGGAGTGGGAAGCACAATGATTAAGTTTGCAGATGACACCACGCTGTGGGGAAATACAGAGACATCTGAGGGCAGGGCAGGAATCCAGGATGACCTTGACAGGCTGGTCCTATGGGCAGAACACAATCAGATGTAGTTTGATAAGAATAACTGCCAGGTCCTTCATCTGGGTAGAAAGAACCTTCACAATAACTATACAATGGGTGGTGGCCCACTGGCCAGCACTGCATCTGAAAGGGACCTGGGAGTGACGATTGACCAGAGAATAAATATGAGCCGTCGGGATGAATATGAGCTGTCAATATGACGAAGTCACCAACAGGGCAAATAGGACTCTGGTGTACATCAGCCCATGTGTTACCAACAGATCCAGAGAGGTGCTCCTCCCCCTCTATTTGGCACTGGTGAGGCCACAGCTGGAGTACTGTGCCCAGTTCTGGGCATCACGCTTCAAGAAGGACGTGGATAAGCTTGAAAGAATACAGAGAAGGGCCACCCACGTGATCAGAACTGGGGAACTGGGCCTGAGAGGCAACTTGATAGCTGCCTACAAGTATGTAAGGGGCAAATACCAAGATCTAGGGGACAAGGTTCTTTGGGTGAATCTGATATCTTTTATTAGACCAACTTAAATAGTTGGGAAAAAACATTTTAAGCAAGGTTTTGGGTTCAAAAACCCTTCATCAGGCTGAGGAAGTTTCTGCAGTTGGTGTGTGCTCTTCCTGGATGGAATGAAAAGTAAAAAAGCCAGAGGCTGGGCTGGTCTGCTTACAAGATAGGCAGTCAGTGAAGACGTAAATTGAGGAGTCAGTGGGTGAGAGACAGGCTGGGTTGGGGGAGAAGAGGGATAAATAGTGGAGGGGTACCTGGGGAGTCAGCTGTCAGGGAGGTTATAATGCATTATAAATCCAATGTCTATATTTAGTCCATGATTTTTAGTATCCAGGAAGTTGATGAAGTGGAGTTCGTAGGCTCGTCTCTGGGAAGTGTTTTGTAAGTTTCCTTTGAGGATTAGAACTGAGAGGTTGGAGAGATAGTGGGTTTCTTGTGAGAAATGTGCCCCCACAGGTAATTGGGTATTCCTGTCTTTGATAGGTTTCTGGTGTGTGTTCATTCTGGTGCGGAG
Organism: Crocodylus porosus; assembly: GCF_001723895.1. NCBI lineage: Eukaryota > Metazoa > Chordata > Crocodylia > Crocodylidae > Crocodylus > Crocodylus porosus. The sequence goes on from NW_017728949.1 coordinate 1,161,526, forward strand.
TTGTTGTTTGGTCTCTCCTATGTATTTTCCATCAGGGCATTTGGTGCATTGGATGAGATGTATTACGTTTCTGGAGGTGCTGCTGCAAGATCCGGGAATGCCGATGGCTCTGTTGTGGGGTGTAGTAATTGTGGGGGTGGTGGAAGTGTGTTGGCAGGTTTTGCATTTCTTGTCGTGGCATGGTCTGGATCCATTTGGTGTGTTCTGGGCCTGAGGAAGTTTGCTTCTGGTAATGAGGTTAGCGAGGTTTGGTGCTTGTTTGAAGGCTAGGATGGGTGGCTCTGGGAAGATCTCTTTCTAGTATGGGTTGCAATTGTTTGAGGGTTTCCCATATGGGTTTGAGGGAGGGGTGATATGTCATAACCAGCAGTGTGTGATTTGTGGGGGGTTTTCTTCTGTACTGCAGCAGTTATTCATGTGGTATCCAGGTGGCTCTTTCAAACATGCAATCTATCTCTCTGGAGGAGTGTCTTTGTTGGGTGAAAGCCTTTTTAAGATTGGTGAGGTGGCAATCCCAGGTGTTCTCCTTAGTGCAAATTCAGTGGTATCTGAGGGCTTGGCTGTATATCACAACTTTTTTGGTGTATTTAGGGTGATTGTTGGTTCTGTGCAGATAGGAGCAACTCTTCAGAAAGGCACCTGTTGGGAGGCCAAGGTCCAATGGGCACAAGCTAATTGAGGAAAAATTCAGGCTAAACATAAGGAAAAACTTCTTTTCCATAAGAGTAACTAAAATCTGAAACACACTCCCAGCAGAGGTGGTGCAGTCACCATCCCTGGAGGTGTTCAAGAGGAGGATGGACAAGCAACTTGTGGAGTTCATTTGAACCCAATTACCTCCTGCCCATGGCAGGGGACTGGACTCGATGATCTTACAGGTCCCTTCTGGTCCTTCTATCCTGATTCTATGATTCACATCTTTAGTTGCAAGAAATGGGGACATGTCTCTATCTTCCTTCTTGCACTGAACAGAAGCTCTTTGTCATTACTTTCAAGGCCCTGCATGGCCTCCCACCCACCCTTTCTCACTCAGTCATGATGTTGATTTCAGCCTCTGATCTGCTCTTGAGGCTGGCCTCCATGGTCAACTTATTCGAGTTTCATATAAGCATCTTTTTGCTTTCTCCCAGGCTTCTCACATTTACAATAAACATCCAAAAAAACTACCTCATGAGCTTCTTTCAGACCCTTGCTTAAACTTCTCTTTTGTTTTAAAAGCTACAAAAAACCCCTTAATAACCCCCAGGCTGGCATGTAGACCACACCTTAGACTATCAGCATTTTGTGGCAGGGACTTTCTTTTTGTTCCGTGCTTGTACAGCCCCTTACATAGGGGGGGTCCAGAAGTAGGACTCCCAGCTACTATAGCAATACACATAACTCATTATAACGATGAGGTATCAGTGCTCTAGGTCTGACTGGAGTTGAGGGGAGAAACCTGGGCACATTTGGCCTGCCCCTTAGGTGAGCTATAAACATGATGCTTGCAGCCTGCCAGCTTTTGCAGGCATTAGATGTGTCAATTGCTCCATGACTGCCAGTGGACAGAGGGATGCAAGTAAGGAGCAGACAAATGCAAGAGAGATGCAAAATCCCCACCTGCCCACTCCCAGCTGCCCAGCACAGCAGGAGTAGGAAGATAGACCCCAGGCATCTGGATGCACCCACATTGCCAGGGCATTTCATCCCTTTCTAGCTTCCATCCTCTAAAATCCAACCTCCCTGGGAGCAATCAGTGATTCCAGACAAAAGCACAGCTGGCAGGGAGATAATGACAAGTTAAAGAGTGGTAATTACCCTGGCAGCTGCTCAGATAAGTGCAAGAGTCTCTGCAGGAGCAAAGACATGAAACAGAACAGTGAAGGAGGGGTCTCTGCTTCCTTGCACAGCTCCAGGGGAGAAAGGACTGGGTGTGTAATGGAAACACCACTGTGCGGCAGGAAGAGGTGTCCCCACCACAGTGAAACAGCTCCTGCACCTCTCTTGCTTGCTACAAGGAACTGCAGCCCCCACAGCCATTGCAGCTGCCGGACCTACAGCTATGGTCTCACTCCTGTTCTCCCTGTACCTGCTCCAGTGCCCAAATCCAGCACAACTGCAGGTCCCATAGCATGAGCCACGCCAACAGGCTGCTCTGCCCTGCCTGTCCAGCTGGAGGCCATTGGCCATGACACAAACAGCTTCCCTGTTGGGGAAATCCAGAACACCCCCAGGAGCACAGCAAACTGCAAGCATCAAGCCAGTGTATCACTCTAGCACCGATTCGCCACTGCTACCACTTCCTACCCACCTAGGTTTTCTCTGCAGATTGCCCAGCCAAGGACCAAACATCTCAGCCAAACTCTGCTTCGTGTGTGATAGATCAGAGACAACTTCATTCCATCAGCATGTTGCCAGCAATTAGGAAAGTAATAATAATAATTAACAGCAGCTGTTCTGGCTGCAGGCTCCCCCTGCTCCTGGTATCTCAGTGGGGTAGTACCACCTTTCTCCAGAGGAGCATAGCAGGTTTGGGGTGGCTCTCTTGCTGCTTAAATAATCAGGAAAGCCAACACATGGGTGAAGAAGAGGGATATCCAGAGATAATGGGTACAGAGCTGGCGAGGGGAATTGGCAGGCACAGCATCTGTCTCCACCCCCCAGCTACTAAACACTCAGAATATATGCCAGAGAGCAAATTGCTTCCTATTTAACCACAAGAAACAAACTGCTGGCCCCGCCTGTCTTGTGCTGCTTGGAAAGAAACTCGGATGCTGGGTTTTTTTTCTTAAACAGCTGGAGCCTCTTTGTCATGTTTAAGCAGATTGATGGTAGTGCCAGCTAACCACAGTGGCTCCACTTCCCCTGTGTTGCCCTTTGAGATTGCTCCTGTCTTCCCCCTTGATGGAAAACCTGTGAGCCAACTAGGGTGGCAGGAAGCACCTAGGCCATGATCCTCCTCTACTCTCCCTGCTCTCTCCTGCCTGAACCCCTGACCAAAGGTGGGCTCAGTGTATTGGCTATACTGCATGGAAAATAGTGCCTACTGTCCAAGGGGTTAATTATATTTGGGTGGGTCACAGATTGGGGATAAACTTCCTCCCAAATTCCCAGGGTGTTCACAGCTATGGTTCTGGCTCAGTCTCCTAAATGAATGTTTCTTGTGTACAATAGCACTTAGCTCCATGGAAGAGAGACTGGAAACAGGCTAGCCCAGTGGGAGTCAAACTTTCTGGCAGGCCTGCCACAATTTACTCCCACACCCTTCCCAGGTGCCACTCTGATATCTTTCTCCTGCCAGATCTGCTGCTCTGCTTTCTGTTCCCTGTCTTCATCTGCTGCTTTGCTTCCTGCCTTGTTGTCCCTTCCTGATCCACTGATCTGCTTTCTGCTCCCTGCCCTATATGCGGCTATGTTCCCTGCTTCCTCCCTGATCTACCACATGCCACACATGGAGGGTACCCCTGCCACTTGTGATGCACGTGCTGCAAATTGACTACCCCTAAGCTAGTCACAGCAGCCTCCCAGCTCTAAAGAGAACAAGTCTGACAGGTCAGATTTTCTGATTAGCCCAACTCCCGTTAGGCACCAAGGGGCAGACTTTGAAGGGACAGTTCCTAATATGAACCCAGTGTGCCAAGGTTTTCTGTTTGGAAGTGTATTTCCAAACAGCTTCCCCAAAAACATGACAGCAGGGGAGGGAGGGTTTGGGAGCATGGGAAGTGGGGACATAGGACATTAGTGTAAAAGTCAGAATACGATGGTGCTCTTCCTGTCTCAGGGGGATACATAGATTTTCATAGCAGTGACCCAAATCTAGAAATAGCCTACTGTATACATTAGGTTTTCCATGTAACATAAGGGATTGTTGTAAGAGAATCATGTTGTAATATATGGAGATGTGAGCTGCAGAATGAAGTCTTTGGGTGTTTAGCAGTCCCCAGCCAAATAGTGGCCCTGGCAATTCCCACTCCTGTTGCCCCATATCTATGCCCTGTCCCAGCCTTGATTTACTGTGTGGCTTTGAGCAAGTTTCTCCTTTCTCAGACTCATTTCCCTATCAGTAAATGGGAGGAATGAGACTGACTCACTCAATAACATACTTTATCTCAGATTAGAAGACCTGCATATGTGTTGAATATTAGCAGCAGTACCAGACTCTGGGTTTATTATTGTCCTTAGCTCTATATCACCAAGCAGGCACCATCCTAACAACACCCAGTTGTTCTTTAGATCCAGGAACAAATCCAGGGAGGGTGCAGTTGCACCCCCCTTTGATTTCTGTTGCACCCAAACTTAAAAGCAAATGCCTAGAAAAGACAACGGCATTTCTGTTCCAGCAGGAAGGGTCATTATAAAGTAACTGATTCCTGCTAATCTCTCTTCACAGCACAGGTATAAATGAGCCTCTCTAATTTTTAATGGTCTTGATATTCCATTTATCCATCTCTTCTGCAATTGTTCTGTCTGTTAGCTATTCCTGGTAATCTCTCTCTTCTATTTCACATCCCTGAAGGCTGTTTTTAGTTTGATCTGAAAACCTTAACTCAGGTGTAGTAATATTAACTCAGGCAAACATTAACTCAGATATGGAAATGATTGACAGTGAAGTGTTGGATGTACAGTTAAGATGTTCAAGAAGGCTAGATTTTGTTTTAAAATTCTGAATAAGAGGTGTACATTTAACTATAATGACTACTGGACTAATAAAGCAGTATCTTTGGACTATTTTTGCCAAGCTTGTGTTTTTTAAACTTAATCTAGAAAATCAGTATATGTTCCAATAACATTATATTTGTTTTTGCTTTGATCTTAAACTTAATAATATAGCATCAAGCCCCTAGCATATTAGTAAATCTTCTAATTTCTCTTTAAATGGAGAAAAATATATACGATGATGCACCACACCACCTGCACCTCCTTTTCAAAATGTTAGATCCACCCATGTTTAGATCTACTGCAGATGTAGGCATAAAAGGATGATGAAATCAGACCTGTTGTCAGATGTGGAGGCTGGTGACAATGACATGTCATTTGTTCACTGACAATATCCTGTAGGCAGTAACTCTGCAAATGGTTCCATCAGGCAAACATAGGCACTGAGGCCATACTTGCCCTTGTGCTACACATCACCCCCCTCAAAAGAGCTGCACCACGATTAACAGCACAACTCCTTCTCAATATTGCTGCCTGCACATTCAGTTAAAAAGAAAGTGACAGTAGCTCCTTCTGGTGATTCCCAGTAATATTACACCTGTCTCTTTTCATCTGAACCCCAAAACCAGGCCTCTGCCACTTGGGAAAGAAAACAAACATCAAATGAATTTCTTTTTCTAACCAGGAAAATAACTGTTTCCCATGTGGATGTAGACAGTTGTAGGCTCAGGAACTGCCTGCCCTGTCTGCAGGCTGCCTAGACTCTCTCTTTGGTTTCTTCTGTTCAACCAACACCCTCCTTACAGGTTCAAAATTGCAAGGGTCCCTTGCGTATGGTGCAATGGCTCATGAAATACATACATCCACTATGTCAAGGGCTGTATCACACCACAAACCACAATTTCTTTTACTTCAGCATCCCCTGCTATGATACCTTTTATAGAAGAGGTGGGCAAAATACAGCCCACAGACTGGATTCAGCCCACCGAGGGATTTTGTCTGGCCTGTGGCAGGTCCCTTGGTCCTGCCCAGCCCAGACACAGTGGGCAGCCTGGGCCAGGGCATGTGCAGCCAGTCCCACCACCTCTGGGGACACAGCAAGGGTGGCATAACGATTGGATTTGCCTCCCAGCAGCCCCCCCAGGAGAAGTTGCTCTTTCTGGCTGCTGTCATTGCCAGAACCAGCTTCACTGCCTGGGTACCACAACAAGTCCACCCTGCACCTGCTGCCAGGGGTGGGACCTTCATGGGCAGGGTGTGCAGCTAGGCAGATGGGATGGGGCCACAGGTGGGTGGGGAGTGGCGTTTGGGAGCAGGACAGGTTGGTGAGGCCAGGATCTTGGGGTGATGGCAGGAACCATGGAGACTGGCTGGGACCCATGCGGGTAGGCAAGTGGGATGGGGCCACTTAGGGAGTTTTGGTGAATGGGGCTAGGGGGAGGGGAGGAGGTGCTGACTCAGCCTGCAACAGCTCACCGAAACTCCCTATGTGGCCCATGGCCCCAATAACTGCCCACCCCTGCTTCATAAAAAGTGTCCCCGGCAATTAATTTTGCCTGTATTACCCACCACCCAGAGCAGCAGAAGGGGCTCTGCAGCCCTGGGAGTTAGCCCCCAAACAGCGTGACCTCAGGCAGGAATACTGGTAGTCCCCCAGGAGAGGGGCATGAAGAAAGAGGAGAGAAATAGGGGGAAAAAGGGTGGACAGACTGCAAGGAGCAAAGGGGCAAGGCAGAGGCTGGAGGGGAAAGAGGATGGAGAGAGTATAGTGGGATGAGGGGTGCTGGTGAAGTGAAGTCAGAGCTGTCTCATTCAGACAGGGTGATTCTCACTCCCACCTAAAGTTTCCATGGTGCTCAGACAGCTGCTTTGAAGATGCTGGCTCAGACCACAAGGGGAGCAGGGCTCCTCTGGCCATAGTCACCTCATTCTCTAGGACAGCTCAGCTCAGCCAGTACCAGGTCTCATGTTATTTCAGCTCATAATACTCAGCATATAACAATCCACATTTCCGGCCCAGAGTATTGCCCACGTGCCAGGTCTAAGTCTTCCACACACCATTTATCAGGCCTAATTGCCTGCCAGTTCTAAGCTATACTGACTTCATGCTTATTAGCTCTTTACACTTGTTAGCCCTGGGATCTTATATGGCACACTAGCCACGGACCTTGTGATCCAGAGCGGACCTGGGCCTTCCCCTTGCTGACCCAAAGTTCTTCCCAGGCTGGCTCTCATGCCATCCATGGAGCCTAGGCATCACACCACCTACCAGGTGGGACCCTTGCTCCTATCACCTGACTGCATGGAGCCTGTGAAGATCCTGAGCTGCTCCCATTAGGTTTCCCCACGCCCACAAGGCCCTCTGAATTTTGGCAAGCCACTTTGGGGTGTGGGGGGACAGGCCTCAGTACAGTCCAGAAGAACAGGTAGATAACTAGGCAGAAAAGCCCTTTCTGCCCAGACTGCTGTCTCTTGTAATGGTCAATATTTAGTGGCCATGGCACAAGTGGCTGGGGTCCCCATCACAGACAAAGTTGTGGAAGGCCTGACTGTTCTGAGAGTTGAGAGGCAGCCCTCACAGCCAGAGATATCCTGCCTGCAGCTAGGAGTAGCCTTGGTCCCCTTGCTTCTCCTAAACAGCTCTAGGCCCTGCATCTCAAGGACATTACCCTGGAGCTCAACATGAGAGAGTTTTCATACCCTAAAATGTGACTAAAATCAGTTACAAAAGGGACTGAACATCAAAAAAGGCACAAAGATTTAGAAAACTACCCTCAAAGTCTCAGCTGTAGCACACCACCCCCTTGCAGGGCTAGGGCAGTTCCGGTCAGCCATGACCGAGGAGAGCAGCCCCGGAATGACCTCCACCCTCTCATTCCTGTATAAGCCCCTATCCATTGGTGACATGTAGGGGGTGCATGTGGGTGCACGTGCACACTCTGAGCGTGGTGGTGCACCCCCTATGAAAAGGCACCACCGACAGAGTCGGCGGCGCCTGCAGGCAGCCGACACTCGCCACCCCCCTGTCCCTGGCTGCCTGCGCTGCCCGCGGTGTCTGCAAGTGGTCCATGATCGCTGCTGGAAGCAGCTGCCGCAGCCAGCAGCATCTGCGGATGGTCGCTGACCACCAGTTGGCACTCGCCACCCCGTCCCCACCGCTGACAGTGCCATGGCTGCCTGCAGGAGCTCTGCGCTTACCACTGCCTTGTTCCTGCTGCCACCAGCGCTGCCACCGCCTACCGGAGCTCGCCATGCCCCCCGCAGCCACCAGGGGCATTCATGCCCCTATCCCTGCACAGGACTTTGGAGTGAGCATTGACTCAAGAGGGAAAGTGGTTTCTTCCCGCTTCCAACAGCTCAGCACCCAGTAGCATTGTACTGGGGCATCAGCATCAGAATTAACCTCTTGGGAGCTTCCCCCAGCCCTCCTTGGGCATGTCTCCAGCCACCTTGTGCTTTGTCATGCCCTGTTTTTGGGTCATGATTTCCTAGGGAGGCATAGAGAACGGTAGGGGCATTTTTCACTCGCGTCTCACCTCTACTCCCCGAGGCCCCGGTTTCCCCATTTGCGTTGGAATTCCCAGAGCTTTGCAAATTCCAAATCCCCACAGCCCAATTTTTCACTGTGGCTTTCGATAACAGCGGCGTCAATGGCTGTTGCTTTGGACTCAAGTACTTAAATCAGGCCAGCTCTGTTTTCTTTCGTGATAACACCACAAGCTGCTTTCAAGTTTGCCTGGCTGGGCAAAGCCTTTCCCAGGAACTGAGCTGCTAGCAAAGGCTGGCCAACCCTCCCCCATTCAAAGAAATGCCAGAACCTCTCTCTTTCATTTCCAGCTCCAGTGAGCTGCCCTCCCTCTCAGAGAGTGGGATTTGCAAACCACTCTCCCTGTGTTCTCGCACTGCCTGCAGCCATTACTCTCTTGCTGTCTACATATTGGGTTACTCTATTCAGGTTCTCTAAGTCTAAGCTGTCATCTCTGCCCCTCTGTCCTCCCCTTTTCAGCGCGTTCGTTCTCCCTCGTCATTCTTTCTGATCCACTGCTTGCTGTTTCCACTTGGCGGTCCCATTGAAGGCAACCTCAGCGATGCCTTCACATGTCATGCGTGACATGGAGGGCTCTTGTTGAGAGAGAAGGATGGCAGTTCTCTACTCTCCATTGTCAGCATCCATTGGGTCACCGGGGCAGATCCAGGGGGTTGCAGTCTTTGCACCTGTCCCCTATCCTCTTTGATTCCTGCTTCACCCAAAGTTTAAAACAAACTGCCTGGCAGCAGTGAGTCACTTGAATTCCTGGCTCATTATAATCAATAAAATTCCCCTCTAAACTTCATTCCACAGGTGTTAACGACCCTCTCTTCTTTCTAATTGTGTTAATGTTCCAGTAATCGAGCTATTCTTTCCTCTCCAATTCTCCTGTCTCTTAGTTCCCCCTGGTAATGTAGCTCCTATTTCACAGCTCTCCATACTTTTTAACTCTAGCTGAAAACATTAACTCAGGTATGGAAATAACTTTCAGTGAAGCACTGGCTGCCCTATCAAGAAGCTCAAGAAGGCTTGATTTTGTTTTAGGGGTGTACTTGGTAGCCGTGTTGTTCTGAGACAAGAAAGACATGTACATTTAATTCTAATGACTACAAAAATAAAGAAACTATATTTTTAAAAATTATTTTATCTTGTTTGTTCTGTTTTATTAATACAACATGTATAGTATAGCAAATCAGTGCACATTCCAATAAAGTTATATTTGTTTTTGCTTTGATCTTAAGCAGAATAATATAGCTCTATGCTCCTAAAGGATTAGTAAAGGTTCTAGTTTATTTTTACCTGGAGAAAAATGTGTTGTGTTGTATGTCATGATTGAACCACACCATCTGTACCACATTTCAAAATCCTAGATCAGCCCTTAGGGTCAACACTCAGGGCCTATTCTTTCCACCCAACACTAAACAACTAAACAGAAATGTACTGCAACACACAATTGCTGGTGATACCTTGAGTTCACAGTGCTTGTACAGTGTCTTGCATTCACATACAGCAACCGATCTAGGAGATCTACAAGTGCTTCTTGTACCAGCAAGCAGCAATAGGGAAGACAGATAGTTTTGCTGAAGACCCAGTGAACTGGTGCAGGCTACACTGGTTTCTGCTCTTGCTGTCTGAAATAGTAGTGTTACCTTTAGAACAGGTGGCCTGGGATCCAATCATTGTAAAACTGCTCCATTAAGCCTGTCAGGAACGCTTTTCTGGAAGACAACACCTTGTAGTGGAAGCAATTTAATTTAATTTATTTCTCTGAAACAATTCCATGGCTCAGGGCTTGATCCAGGGCCCTTTGGAGATAATGGGCATGTCTACATGTGCATTAATACACTGTTGGGGTTCTAAGGACCAAAAGGGCCTGGGGAGCAGAAGACCTTGCTGTATGGCAGCAATTCTAACTCCACCTTAACACACTTTTAAAGCCTGACTTTTCAACCAATGCCCTGCACCATCACTATGCTGGTAACACCCTCTGTCTGCACAAAGCTGTGCCAACCAAAGGCAGCTTCTGCTGGTTGAGGTACTGTGCTACATTAGAAGCTAATGAAGGGATTGAAAGCACTTGTGGATATGGGATGACAGCCCCTGGACCCTGTCCAAATGGCCAGCAGGTGGGCTGCCTGGGAGGCATTCCTTGTTATGGGGGACTAAAGACCAGATAGAGCCCTGAAAGGGTCTGAGACTTGGTGGGAGGTGTTGCTGCAAGGGGCTGAAGCCTGGGAGGGGCTGAAGCTCAGGCAGTCAGGGGCCCAGCTGGAGCAAGACAGGCTGAAGCCTGAGAGGGGGCCTAGGCCAAAGCAAAACAGACAGAGCCCTACTCAGACTAGGATTTGAAGACTGGGCAGACTGGCAACCTGATGATGAGCAGAGTGGGGCAAGGCACCAAGGGCTAAACTCCAGTTCCCTGAAAGTGGCTGTAGCAGGAGGCTTGGTGCTTCTGCTACTTTAAGAGAAGGCAGGCTGCAGGTGCTGCAAGAGGCAAAGCAATCAGGAACCATGTGACCCAAAAGGGGGCACTGCTTACATTATATAAATCCAGAGCCTGAGTTGGGGCAGTAGTCTGATCCTGGCAGCCAAGATTTGAAGAACTTCTGAATAGCAGGGCTGCAGTCAGGTGCCTAGCAACACCTAAGTCAGAATAAGCAGGCTGGTGGTCTGGGGACTGAACAGTGCCAGGACTCAAAAGATAGGTGCCAAGGCCAAAAAGCAGGGCCACAGCTGAGTGGTCATGAGAGCAAAGAGAGTCAGGGACCTGTACCTCCCGAGGGGCAAGAAGCAGCTGGTGACTTATAGTCCAAGAGGGGTGAGCAGGGCCAGGGAGCCTGGAGGCCTCACCTGGCCTAGGAGCAGGGCCAGGGCCCAGGAGGAGCTGCAGCCAGAGTCTGTTGAGGCCAAGGAGCCTAGAGATCTCAATTGGCCTAAGATATAGGGTTACCATATGTCTGGGGTTTTCCTCGACATGGCCTCTTTTTTTGGACCTCTGTCCTCATGTCCGGGGAGTGGTTAAAATGAGAGCAAACACACAGGTTCTTGTTCAGCCTCTGCTTTTCCTGGGCATGAGCAGCTTGGATGCTTGGGGCTGGGAGCAGCAGGCAAGGTGCTTGGCTGTTGAGAGTCATGTGCTCTGTGTGTGGGGGGCCCCAGCAAGTGTGTGAGTGTGTGTACATGCACACACAAGCTGTGTGGGCAGCAGGGCTGGAGGGACAGGGTGCTGTGGGTCAGCAGTGAGATATTGGCAGGGCTGGAGGGGCAGTGGCAGGGCACAGGCATATCACTGTACCCTCCCCCCAATTGTATACCCCTCTCCCTATGGCAGCACAGCTATGGTGGCAACAGCCCTGTAATGTTGAGGAGGGTCCCCTGGTTCTTTGAACATAATAGTAGTCTCATTTGTACTGGATGAATATAAAAGGTCCTAGGCATTATGTATAAATGTGAGATTTTGCTCTGGATGAAGCATATTATTATTAATTGTTTCTTGCATGCAGCAGAGTCCTCAATTCTAGGAAACCTAACCAAGGTAAGGGGTGCCAGCAATTGTACAAATACATAAGGAGAGACCGGGTTACACCCTAAGTTATGCAGAGAGAGGGGAAAATGAAGAGTCCAAAGTCCTAGAGGAATAGTCCTGAGTCTCGGAACTTCTTTTTAATCTGAAGACTGCCTGCCTCACTGCTTTAAGTAATGTGTTAGGCAGAACTGACCCTAGGGGTGTGTGGGATCTGGGGCATATCAGGCTGTGTGTGTGGCAGGGTGAGCAGCCAAAGCACGGAGCCAGCAGCCACCAGTGGGGCCTGTATGGCACTATCCACGGGGCCTGCCAAAACACGGTGCCCAGAGTGGTCTCCCTGACTTGCCCCCCCTGAGGATGGTTCTGGTTTTAAGTAATGAAATCTCTGTTTCCATGATCTGATTACAACACTGCTTTACTGAAGCCTGCTGTATTATTATCATCATCATCATCATCAACAACAAGTATTGTGTCTGTAAAACACTCCATTCCAGGGACACCTGGGATCCCATGCATGTTCATTCCAATTTATACCATACCCTGTGAGGCAACTTGGAAGTTCCTGTTCATTCCTTCCTTAGGCAAAGTTCCCAGCAAAGCTAACATCCAGTACTTAGTATATTGTAGCCTTGTGAAAACCCACATGCTGAAAATGGTAGCCAAAACACCAAGCAAAGGAGCAGTCCAATTCATGCTATTTACTGTTTAATACAACAGTGCCTAGGGAGCAGCTGTACTGAGCACTGAACCTAGTAGTTGACAGTCTCTGCCCTAAAGAACTTGCAATCTAGATTTGTCAGTGCTTGTCAAACATTATGAATATGCAAAGCTGTGCATCAAGGTATGAATGGTTGTCATTCATCACTAATAATGTATCATGAATAATATCTCTGTCTGCTGTCAGGACTTTATCCCAACCCCCAGTACCCTCACAAGGGAGCAGAGATCTTCAGTTCCACACATCTCTGCACTTTAGGGATAGTTGGATTCACTTCCAGACACTTCTCTAGGATGGAATGAACCTGCATTTTGGCTCTGAACAGATGGAGCTTTGTAAATCAGGCCAGCCTCTACAAGGGAAAGAGGCTAACAGTGATTGCTTTACCATTTACTGAGATTTTATGCTGAATCTTGTTTTATTCAGTGGTTGCCCATCCTCTCTTTCCCCCAAATCTCCAGTTCCTGGAATCAAGTGATTCCACTTGAATTTTTTTGTAAAGCACATTCTCTCATTGTGGCAAAGAAAGACTTGCAAACATAACTGCAGTGTAATGCAGAAACTAGAAAGCAAAGAGAAAGAAAGCCCAAATTCATTTTGAAAATCTTATGGTTGTTGAGGTATAGCTTCTGATTTTTAGATGCTCAGTATTTGTGCTACCCAAGCAGTGATCCTCAAAAGGGGAGAAAATATTGTGCCACAGAAAGAAAGGAAGAAAGACTCTCTCTGAAGGAGGATAGGAAGAACAGAGATGGATTTTTCTAAGGAGAAAATACAGCAGATAAGACACAAGCAGGCATGGCTGCGGGTTCCCTAAAGGGCGGGGAGGCAGGCAGGCTTTTATCCCAGATCTGCATTAGGCTGAAATGTTTTTTTTAAGAGGCCCAGGTTACAAAATGAGTAAGAAACAAAATCAAGTGACACAGAACAGAAAAATCAGGGACATGTCAGGTTCCTTGAAGGGCTGCTGTTAGAAATGCCTCAGCAAAGGCCTCTGCAGTAGAGAAGGTCTTGCTTTGGTTGGCTGATAGAAGCCCCTGCCCCCAGCCCTGTCTCTCCACATTTTGTTTTTCTGAACAGGCTCAAAGAATTCCTTTCAACTCCCACTAGGGTCAGAGATCACCTTCTCAGCTTACGCTGGGCCCAGACCAACAGCCTCCATCTCCCTTTTGGTGCATCAGAGAAAAGAGTTGGGGTGGAGTGGATGCCAGCTCTTCAGTCTGAGCAATCAGGCTGGAAACCTGATCTGGTGTTGGCTGGCCATGGGTGGGCAGGCTGGGAGAGTGGCAGGAAGCTAAACCCAGGAACAGGTAGCAGGTGGGAATACAGCCAACCTACCACCCCCTCCTGCTGAAATCTCAGACTCTCTCACCTCCCAACCCACCCAACTCCAGATCTGTTTTGGCATGAGTCCATTATTAAGGGTTGGCTCCTGCTGGGTGCCAAGGATTCTCAGCTGGCACCAATGCCAGAGCAGGTGGAGGGTTCTCAATGCATTGCATCACAGGACTCTGATTCCTCTGCCAGGCCTGACTTCAGATGTCTATGAGTCCCAGCTGGGTTTCCAAGGGCAATGGAGCTCATAAAACTTTCACTGAGCATTTATTAATTACTAATTATAATTGTCCTGTCTCTTTTTTAATTACCATTCTTTATCATAGAGGCAGTTAGCCATGTTACTTTGAAGTCAGGCAGAAGGCAGGGCAGGGTGGCACCTTAGAGACTGACTGGTTGAGAGAGACATGAGCTTTCATAGTCAACAGTCTACTTTGTCAGGTGCTAAGTAGGCTGTAGCCTATGGAAGATCATGCATCTCTAAACTGGTTAGTCACTAAGGTGCAACCCTGCCCTGCCTTCTGCAATTCTTTATTTGAAACTTTCAGAGAAAAGTAGTAAGTGAGTGTAAGCACATTTGGACCTTTTCTGTAACAGCCCCCTCCTCCCCAGAATAACATCTTGCAAACATAACAGGGAAATTCCTGGATCTTATTCTCAGTACTGGGAGGGAGCTGGGTCAAATGTTAGAGAAAGAGGAGAATTGGCAATCAGCATTCCTGAGTTCTGTTCCCAGGTCTAGGAGGGTGTGAGGTTCATTGCTTAGCACAGAAAAGACTGCAAGTCATGATGGCCAAACTTTATTCTCAGCTCTAGCACTTACTCACAGTATGACCTTGGTTGTCTTTCAATTTATGTGTGCCTCTGTTTGGTGATCTGCTAAATGGAAAGAATGAATCTGGGTCTGAGTCTCATATCAGAGAGTTTGGAAGGCACCATGGCAACATTACTCAATGCCTAAAATGTGTCTGGAGTCCTCAGGTGGAAGTTGTTAGAGAAATACAAAGTATTACCTTGACTGTACTGAATCAGCTGCAATGAGAGTAACAACAAACCTGAAGAGGTGGAGCAGCTGGGAGCTGGGTCCTCAAAGCTCTTCCCCTCTGTAAGTTGTACCAGTGCATCTGAGGGTGACTCTGATGGAGCTCCAGTCATTCCTTCTTCAGGACTAAATGAGGGAAAATAGGGGAAGTTTCCAGAAGACCATGGCTGTGCAGTATTTGGCACCACAAACACATTGTTGGTGCCACAAACCACACATCTGGATGTTCTCCATGCTGCAAAGGAGTGCTGCCCATGTGTACACTGCTTCACTTCTTTTTTTTCTGTTGGTTTCTAGGGGTCAAAAAACCCATGGGAAAAAAAAGCAGAGTAGCACATACACAGGCAGAGCACACCAGTCAGAAATGGAGCTGGGTTGCCCAGAGCCATACTCTAGCTGCTGGCCAAGCTTTGCATGGCAGAACTGCCACTGCTGCAGCCTCAGGAGGCCACCAAGATACCAGGTAAGGCTGCTGGGGCTAGCCCAGTGCTGGCCTCAGCCTCCGCTATCCCACCCAGGGTAACTTGCCCTGCCCCAAAGTGGTGGTGCAAGGTGCGTCACTGCTACTTGTCCCCTGGGGAACCAAATGTTCATGCTCATCTGGATGTGGCCTATGGGGTTTTCTGCCCTTATCATAGCACTCCATACATGCCTAGCAAAGCAGATACCAAGAAGTGGCAAAGACTCAGAGCCTCCACTGGAAGTAGGACACCAAAACCTCAGTCTCAAGGTCCTAAACTCTTCTAAATAGTTTCCCCTAACACACAAAGGTTCAGGCTATCTAAGGGACTGATCCAAAGCCCAAAAGCATCAGTGGAAGTTTTTCAGTTGGCGTCAATAAACTTTTGCTCAGAAAAGATGAAGCATTCAAATACCAAAGTGACCGCGGACCTGAGATTGTGAGATCAACTGTGAAAGCAAGTGCAAGCCTCCAAGTGTTTGGGAGAGTGTGGATGTCTGAATGGAGGTTCCAGATGCTAAAAGAACGGCTATCTTTCCCACACCAGTGCTCAGCATACCAGGCATGCACACTGGGTGCTAACCACTTAGGGATTTGGTCTGGGGAGGGTGTGATCATGAGTGTTTGTAAGGGTGAGCATGTGTGACTGACTGAGTGTGCAAGTGATAGAATGCATCAACATGTGTGTCTGACAGTGTGACTGAGCAAGCTATTGTAAGCTAGAGTGAATGAGTGGGTGAGCCAGTGAGAAGAGGATGTGTAAGCATCAGGGGGTATATATATGAGGGAAGGCAGCGTGAGACTGTTTGAGCAGGTGTGTGAGGGAAGGGAGATGTAAGGAAGGGGCTGCCTATCAGTGATTGACTGAATGAGTGTGACTGAGTGTGTTGACCTGGTGACTGAGAGTCAAGGGAGAGTACTTGAGTGACTCAGGGTGTGAACCAATGAGTGTGAATTCCTGACTGTGTGGCTGGATGAGTGGGTAGGTAGGTGTGGGAGTGTGAGCAGTTTCATGTGTGTTTGACCAGGTGTGAATGTGAGTGTGCAAAGGCGTGCAGCAGAGAGGAGCACAGGAGCTATTTAGGCATGGTGAGGGGAAAGGAGAAGTTTGGAAGCCAGTGTCATAGCTTGTCTTACTCCTATATGGGGCATGGATTATACATACATCAACATCTGGGAGGGAAGAACTGCTGATTGGGCAAAGCCTCCTGGCCAGCATCTCTGTCTCAGGTGCAGACCACACACATTAAGTCATCACTGCAGAAAGACAAATACACTTTGTAAATTCCATTCTAACTCATTTCTCATTTTATTCCAGGACAGGAAACTGGTCTGGGCCAATTCCTGAGCAGAATATGTAAGTTCTGAACCACCTCATGCTTTAGACCCAGGTCTGGGTGGATACAAGTGTTCAGAACCCAGCAGAGTTTCTCCCTGGGTCCATCTAGATTTCTAAATCTACCAAGTGTTGGTGGGCAGACTCCGAAATATGCATGGAAACCATGGGGACTGGGAAGAGCCCATCCTGCCTTAAAAACCCCTCTGCCCTTTTACCTCAAGCCCTAAGAATTCTGCTTTTGTTGGATGGTCAATTTATTCCTAACCATTGCCTGCCTGACGCAGTTTGTTCCAAACCAAAGCCGTTTTGATGGGCTGCAAAAATTGCAGAACTCTGTTGACTTTTGTTCTTCCCTTTCCTTTCTGTGTGCGTGTGTGAATGTCATGCTGGTGTGAGGTGCCAGACTGACAGCCTTGCAGAATGGAGCCCTCTGTGACTGCACAGGAAGAGTTCCCCCTCATCCCTGCCCTGGCATGATTCCCCACCTCCAGGGATGAGAGGGAGGTTGGCATCCTTGGCATCTCCACAGATACTTTGGTGCTTGATACTGTATAATGAGGTGTGTCATTAGAGGCTTCTCTTTGCAATGAAAAGGGTGTGTGGAAGGGGCATCTTCCAAACCTTCCTCCTGGGGTCCTTGTCCTATCAGGGGAGGGAGGAAGAAAGACAAATAGTAAATGAGACGTAGTTAGCCATGTTAGTTTGAAGCCAAGTAGAAGACTGGGTAGATTTGTACCTTTTATAGACTAACCAAAGTGTGTATGATGTATCTCTATCTCTAACCAACTCCCAAGCTGATGAAGTGAGGTTTAGTTTACAAAACCTTGTGCTATACAGGTAAAGGTAGCCTGCTTTGGTTAGGCTATAAGGTGCAAATCTACCCTTCCTTCAAATAGTAAATGATCCCATGAAAAACAACTTCCCTTGCTTAAATGAATCAAGCCTCCTAAACTCCCTCCAGAGTGTCTGGGAGGAACAGCATCAGGCAGACAGAAGAAACCCTGCAGTGATTCTTTCTCGAGGTCAGATGACCTCAGCTACCCTGTGAGAGAGGGCAGACAACAGGATGAGCAAGACGTGCAGCCGCCCTCACAGAAGGGAAAACATTGTAAAGAGCCCTTACAGACAAACAAAGGGGATGGTGCTAGTAGTAAGTACTACATGTTTGCTGTGTTCCCCACCATCTGCTTGCAGCCTCCCTTGAAACCCTCACCACTTCCCTCTCTCACATTACCTTCAACCAGTCTTTTCAGGGGTAAGGTGGGCAGCAGCTTCTATAGGTAAGGGTCAGGGGCACTTACAACTCTGTCTTGTCCCATATCTAAATTTAAAGTCATCACACTATATACTGTGTATTGTGCAATCTTTCTTGATTTCAGTGTAGCCATGCCATATTGGATGCCTCTCTTAAAAGCCCCAGTTCCTAGATTCACATTTTACATGATTTTACAAGAAAAGTTTGAAAAGGTAAACTGAGCACAGCCATAAAAGTTCATAAAACAGAAGGCAAAGAAGATTGTTATATATTTTAAAAAACCTCAAGATTTTGAAACTAATCTTGCAATTTCAATGAATTCAAATAAATGACTTTTAAACATTCATAGTAAACAGTACTGCATGCAGTGCTGAGCAAGTGATCACTAAGGTATTATTTATTTGACTTCTGTTGTTTTTCTTTACAATTTGCAGAAAGTTAATGACCAAATCAGTTTTCTCATTTTATTCAATATTACTCAACGCAATTTTTAAATGCTTTATTTCATTACCTTTCCACCGGAACTTCAAATGTTGAGTAGTTAGGCAGTGGCAATTGATTAGATAAATCACCTGAAATTGTTTCTATTTTGCAATTAAGTGAGCCTGATTTTTGCCATAATAATTAAATTTCCTATGAGAATGATCTTAAAAAGCAACCCGAAAGTCTCCTTTATTATTACTGGAGTCTCGTGTTAGTTGGTATTTCAGTCAAGGTTCCAGCACTTGGAGTCATGTGATTACGTAGGAATTTCAGCTTTCTTTTTTAAAAAATTGCTTCTAGCTCTCCTAGTTGCAGGGGGAAAAAAAGCTTGAAAGCATAACCTAGGTATGACCTAAAGGCTTGGAAACCACAAAGCAAAGAAAAGCAACCACAACTTATTTGTTGTTTTTTAAATCTCCTGATTTTAAGTCCAATCTCATGACTTTCTAGAGACAGACTTGTGTGAGGTTGGTTGTACTCTTACAAAGTAAATAGACAAGGGTGGGGAGAGAGACAGAAGTAGTGATTTGCCAATAGTACATAGCCAGCCAGTGGTAGAGCCAGATCAGAAACCCAGATCTTCTGACTCAGGACTTTAACCACAGGGCCTTGCTGCCCTTTTCTGTGAAGAACTGAACAATTAATTCAACATTTCTGAAAGCATCCATGCAAGTCGAACTCGGTAATACTCCTTTTTGTTGTAAACGACAAAAAGAGGATGGAGAGAGTGAATGAAACAAACATGCTGGAAACTTGAACAAGTACTCCCATAAATGATTTTCTACTATTCATCTAGTCCTGTCATTTTGGGATGTCTTTTAGTCTATATGTTATTTCAAACAGGCTCTGATGCTGTGGTGATCCTGTCCCTGAAATGGACGTGAAATGCGTGGACAGGAAAAGAGACAAATAGAAAGAGTAAAAAATGTTAGTCCTGCCAAATATGGCAGGGAAGAAAGCTACATTTCTGGCTTTTTGCTGGAACCACCAAATACTATGTATAGAAGGGTTCTTTGTGTATTAATTGCTAAATTGCAAGCATGGATAAATGAACAATTATACCACTTTAAAGGGCGTGGGTATTACCACTAACAAACAGGTGGCAGCTGCTCTACAGTAACTATTTTATCTTGTCTGCTCTTGCCCTGCAGTCAGTGAAGCTAAACTGAAGTAACTTAGCCCTTTTTCATTCAGAGGTAAGCTGCCATGGCATAGCTTCCAACTTACTACAGGATAGGAACAGACAGACAAAAGAATTATAGTAGATTCAGCTGCACCACAGTAGGTCCTTCCCGTTTAGAGCATTATAATTGTTTTGTCTGTCCACACCCACTATGTTGCTCAGATAAGACATAAATTATACTCTGGATCACTGATGTTCATTAAAATTTTAATTTACTTCCATGAGTTTAAGGATGCTCTTGACCAGTTCCAAATGGGTAATTCCTACATCCCCCTCCATGGTTTCCATTGGGTATGTCTACATGTGAGCATTTACTGCAAAATAACCAAAATTACTGCATGGCTACATGTGCATGCCTGTACTGCACGATAACTATGGAGACATGCACCAACTTGAGCATAAAATTTGATACCTGCGCCATGCAGGTATCAAATTTACACCTGATTAGTTACTGAGCAGTAACATACCTGTAGACACCTTACTGCACCTTAACACTGTGTGTGTGGACTGACTTGGAACTAACTTTAGTCCCAAGTCAGTCCACACACAGCGTAAATGTGCTTTATTGCCTGCATGTGTAGACACTGGCCTATTCCCACTTATTGCGCAGTAACTTACTGCACAGTAAATTTAAGCTGGCATAAAAGCACCTGTAGAAATGCCCATTGGCTACAGCATTCTATCACTTCCTGTCCAAAATTGTTGTTCAGTGCTAATGTACATTATTAAGCAGCTGTCATATTACAGTTTCAGAAGTAGTTGCATTTCAGTGATGGATGAAGCACCCCAAGAGGTTGAGCAATTGGTAACAGCTTAAGCAGTTGCCACAATATGAGGCCATTTTTACTGAATCATTATTCTTTCCCAATGTCTTATCCTAAAAGAAAGATTTACATTTAATTTGATATCAGGCGATGGTGCCAGGTTACTGACTTTGGCATCTAACATCCTGTAGTTATCCACTAATCGAATGTTGACAAGCAGATGTATGCCAGCCTTCCCTCACGTCTGTGCCCAAACTGTTGGAGTCAATTCATTGCCAGACTTAACTTTTGTCCCAAAGGCCCATTCAACCCTTGAGACAGCCAACAGGAGGACAAACAGTAACAATGGGAATGGTGTTTTTAGGTGCTGGAAGTACCACGTGTAACTGGGCTGAGACCTCCTAAACTCATTTCACGTAGGCTATAAATGGGCCAGCTCCTGGCAAGGTTCTGGATGCTACTGCTGAACCCTGTGCCATTTTCTGCACTGGAACCATTTGTCCTTCTGGCCCTCACTGCACTGGGATGACAGCCATACTACTTACTACTGTTTCTAATGGAAGTGTGGTCAGCAGAGACTGTAGATCCCAGGGTGCAATGCATCCTTTTAATCTTGCAAGGAACTTGGTTTGGAGAGTTGCACCTGGGACTTGTAGTTTCTCTCTGTGCCTCCTCACTTATGAGAAAGATTGTTTCAATCTGTTCCATCTTGGGCTAAATGGGTACCACCCAGAGGCTCTCTCTGGCTGTCAAGCATGCATCCCTATGGCCAAGTGCAGTTTCACTTTCCCTGGCTCTATGGGCTTGTAGCTGAGGAACTGGGTACTAGAGAGGCACCAGTCTTTTATTGCAGAAGGCTGTTGACCACTTTGGCAAAAACAGGGAGAGGACAGAGGAGGTTTTTCCATCTCTGACTCCCCTACAGACCTGCAGGCCAGGGAAGAAGATGTGAACACCTTTTAGCTCTCTCTTTTGGTTACAGGTGGCATCAGCATTATTTCAAGAATCCTGTCTCAAAGCATGAATGTTGCTTCAGTAAAGAACAGATTAAAAGAAATATGTTTGCTATGCATTAGAAATCTCAGGCTGATGGGTTTGTTTCGAAGGCAGTGAATTATCAGTCCCCCACTTTAGCAAGGCCCCAGTAACTCACTTTTTAATTTCATTCATCAGTAGGTCAGTCTCCCTGGGAAGCAGAGCTGAAAGTGTTGAATTTGTAGCACTGGCAAGAACGTTATTGGAAAACAAACTTCTACAATCAATACCCTGTTTTTATTTCACATACTGCACACCCCCAGTTATGGATCAGCCCTTTTTCAGCAGGCCTGAAGAGTAATTCAGTAATATTAAGTTCTTATCTCTCATATATGAAAGACGCTGGCTGAACCCCTGATTGAAGCTGGTGTAAAGTACAGTGGCTTTTCCCTCAGGATAGATGTAAGAAAACAGTTAGGCTCCTTTTTGTAGCAAAGTAGCTGAAATAATAAAAGCCACTACTAAAAAACAAGTAATTTTCCAGGCTAGTCAGAAACTACGCTGTATGAGTGAAAAGGCTTATACAAACGTAAAGGGCTAGTATTATTTGGTGGAGGCATGTGTGACTATAGCCACAAGCAGCCAGAGAGGGCAGCAGAAAACCAAGAAGACAATAAGGCTAGGGACAGATGTTACATTATAAACTGGTTTAAGTGATCAGAAACTGGTTTAAACCTGTAACAGAATAGAAATTCAGTGCACAAAAAACGGTTTCAAAATGGCTGAAACTGGTTTAAGATAAACCTGTTTGAATGTAGTATCAGACCTGACTAATTTGAGTCTAACCAGTTGATGGAACTTCTGTCCCAGATCCTTTCTTGGTTCATGTTAAATCACAGTCCCCCAGCATGCTTTCCAGACCTGGGCTGTGCTGTGCTGTCTGCTCCAGAGAGCAGGGCTGGCCCTGCCCTTCTGCTCCCTAGCTGGAGCAGTGAGGGCTGGCTGACAAGCGGGGTGGGCAAGCCCAGCTGGGGATGCAGCCCAGTCTGGGGGTGGAGGGGACTGCCATCCCTCCCAGCAAACCCCAGCTGGGGTCTGGGACCAGGGAGAGAAGTTACACACCCCTTCCCTGCTCAAACTTACTGCTGGCTCCAACTGTGGACTACAAATTCCAGTGGCACTTGGAAGCAGGAAGAGGAAGTGATGAGCAACCCTGCAGAGTCCTGCTGCTTTAATTCTGGACTGCAAATCTCAGGGACCTCAGGGGCAGAAGGAAGAGGATGTGAACACACAGCCAGAGGACTGTGCTCTAGTAGTGCCTGCTGACTTGTGGCCTGAGCCACTGCAGGAATATGGCTGCATTTCCTGAATCAAAGGTAAATGTCTGTTCACTTCTGTTTCATTTTAATCTGTGCAATTTAGACTCACCTGCAAAGACTGAATTGATTCAGCCTCAGGCTTTTTGACTGTCTGTATCTAGACTAAGAGAAACTCTGGTAATAGGATCCTGAGGGAAAAGTAAGGGGAAAAGCCTTTGTAGCAAAGTGTCGACAGAGAGAGGCTTGGAACTGTGAGCAAATAAACTGAATCCTGTTTAGTCCTGCTGTGCTTAGCAATTGGGACTTATGCATAAACAAGAGCGAACAAAAGAACATGGTGTCCTGTGACCAGTGGTGTCTCCCAAGGCTCTGTCCTTGAACCCATATTGTTCAACATCTTCATTAATGATGTGGACATTGGAGTCAGAAGCAGACTGGCCAAGTTCGCCGATGACACCAAACTTTGGGGCAAAGCATCCATGCCAGAAGACAGGTGGGTGATCCAGGCTGACCTGGACAGGCTCAACAATGGGCAGATGAGAGCCTGATGGTGTTTAACACTGAAAAATCCAAGGTTTTCTACCTTGGGAAGAAAAACCTGCAGCATCCTTATAGGCTCGGCAGTGCTACGCTGGCTAGCACTGTGGAAGAAAGAGACTTGGGGGTCATCATTGAACACAGGATGAATGTGAGCCTGCAATGCGATGCTGCAGCTAGTAAAGTGACCAAAACACTGGCTTGAATCCATAGATGCTTCTCAAGCAAATCCCGGGACGTCATTCTCCCCTTGTACTCGGCCTTGGTGAGGCCGCAGCTGGAGTACTGCATCCAGTTTTGGGCTCCACAATTCAAAAAAGATGTGGAGGAGCTTGAGAGAGTCCAGAGAAGAGCCACGCACATGATCAGAGGTCAGGAAAACAGACCTTATGACGACAGGCTGAGAGCCATGGGGGTCTTCAGCCTGGAAAAGCGCAGGCTCAGGGGTGATCTGATGGCCACCTATAAGTTTATCGGGGTGACCACCAGTATTTGGGGGAACGTTTGTTCACCAGAGCGCCCCAAGGGATCACGGGGTCAAACGGTTATAAACTACTACAAGTCCATTTCAGGCTGGACATAAGGAAGAATTTCTTTACTGTCTGAGTCCCCAAGGTCTGGAACAGCCTGCCATTGGAGGTTGTTCAAGCACCTACGTTGAACACCTTCAAAAGTAAATTGGATGCTTATCTTGCTGGGATCCTATGACCCCAGCTGACTTCCTGCCCTTTGGGTGGGGGGCTGGACTTGATGATCTTTTGAGGTCCCTTCCAGCCCTAATGTCTATGAAATCTATGAAAAACTGCCTGCCTCTATGATCAGCATCTCCTCACAAAAAACAATCCACAAGACTCTCAAGTATTGACTCTTAAGGGGTAGAAATAGTTTCAGGTTCAATAAACATCTGCTATCTAGTCCAGACCTGGTCATGATTGGCCAAAGGAGGTCTAAGCAACAAAGAAAGACCAAACTGCTATCTGGCCCAGAGGCTAGAAGTCTCTTAATTCAGTGCTGTGGAATTTCTTAATGTATTTAAGTCAAGAATGTCTTCACTGGCTGTGTCCTAGCACAGACTCTGTACCCAAAGCAGAGAAGAAGGAGAAGTCAGGTCACTGATGAATAGATAAGACTTTGATTTATGTAAAGCAGTGATTCTCAACCAGAGTTCAAGGCCAGATCCTTTGAAAGGTATCACAAGATGTGAGGAGACAGGCTCAGGTTTATTCCTGCCTGGATGATGCCTGGCCCTCCAGTGCCTGGTTCCTCTGCAAGGAGGTAAGCACTGTAATATATAAATTAGTTTTTTGAAATTGGGTACCATTCAATTCACAAAAGTTATGGAAGAGTGCCTTGAATCCAAAAAGATTGAGAACCACTGCTGTAGGGGAACCTTTGATGCAAGGAATTTAGGCAGGGGAAGGTGAAAGCCTGAACTAGAATTAGGACCACCGAGCCAGAGATAACACCCTAGATTGTAGGAAGGGTCTTTTAATGATAAAAAGAGTTTAGGGCCCTGGGTTTGTCTTCTGGGTGCTCCAACAGCACAGTACACTGTAGCATCCTGCTGGGTCATGGGTTCAGTGGTGAAAGGTGAAACACCTTCACAGCTCTCTCCAGTCTCTTGGTGACTTCTCATCAAGACTTAGTTGATGTGATCTGACGGGATGGCAGGCGGAGGTGGGGGCCTGCACATCTCTCGGTCTCAGCTGCTTGAGGCTGCCCTGCATCCCTACCCATGTTGCACGGAATTTGCTCAGGGTTATCCTTATATCTTGCATAGGCATTGTTACAGACACTGAGAAGGAAATGCTGTCCTGTCCCCTGGCTAATTATCACCTCCTCCCTGTCAGGATCGCAGGGATAGGGCTGAGCTGCCTGTCATCGTGCATGGCGCCTTGACATTGATGGGCTGGGCTGCAGGAGCTGATTTGATCACTCTCAGACAGGCTGAGTTAGAGTCTCCTACTACCCTACCAGGTACAAGAAAGTAGGGGAAGAGCTAAATGCGGAGAGAATGATGGAGTGCAGGGTGAATTGGGAGCATTTCCCTCACAAAGCAAATGGGTCAGGGGCCTGGGCAGCCCAGCAGCTGCTGCTCCTGGTCTCAAATTTCCCATCTGGCAGTGCTGCTGTGGTGGTTTACAAAGCCCCTTCAGGGCCAGCAAATGTCAGAGGAGATTTGGTCTCACCACTCTGCTGGTGCCACCCTCATTGTCCCCTAAGCCAGCCCTGCAAGGCAGTGAACACTGAGGGGTGGGAAAGGGGCATACGACTGAGGCTACAGGAGGTGGTAAATAAATTTTCTTCCTCTTTGAAGTGGGCATACACACAGAAGCACACATCCTCAGCCACGCACTACCATGCATAGCTAGATACAGTCTTTCCCACCTGTGTGCACACACTCGCACGTGGACACATCCACTCACTCGCATGTGTACCCCACACTGCACAGCCCCCTGATTTCACACCTGCACATATTCCCCTTCACACAACACACCCCTTCAACCGCAAACTCATCCCACAATGCACAGATGTTTGCACAGATGTACAAGCAGAGCATGGCACATGGTTCCTCAGTGCGCACAGGCACTCCCACAAATCATCTTATCCCCGCCCACACCCGCCCAGCCCCAAGACGCACACAAATTCTGAGACGCACACTTATTCACACCCGTGCATCCATCTGCACAGTCCAGAGGCTCCTGAGGGGATGCGTCAGGCAAGCACTGGGTTTGACAAGCTGGTTAGAAGTGTTTGTGGTCAGATAATCCCCTCAGCAATGTCTGCAGGCAGCCGCTGACCAGCATGGCAGGTGCCGAGGAGACGACAGAGCCTTCCTGCTGAGGAGACTGAGGCCTGCTGCGGCCTGTTGAGGTGATGAGGTGTTTCTGTCTTGGAGGAGCACAAGAAAGGTGGCCCATTGCCAAGATAAGCCAAACTGAGGGGTCACTCAGAGGACATTGTGGCTCCGAGGGGGTTGAGGTTATTTTTCAGGCATCACGCGGAGGGGAAATCACTGTGACAGAGTCACAAAAGGGTGTCTGAGGTGGGTGAGTCATGGGGGGGGACATTCAGCCTTGTTCTGAGATGAGCGTGACCGGATCAGTGTCACTTTCAGGGTGTCCCTCTGGGGGTGCTGTCTACAGGATGTCATGTTTTCCCAGGGGGTGTCATTCCCAGGGAACCGTCCTCAGGAAAGGATGGTGCCAGAATCGTCCCTCCTGCTTACTAAGTGCCTAGCCCTGCCAGGCCCTTCACACTCAGAACAGCCTTACATTTTGCTAAGATCCCCCTGCCTGAGGGAGTTGCATGCCTGACGTTTATTTTTCCCCTGAGCGGGTGATGGACTCCGTTGTGCAATGAAATGGCTGTGGGGAGTAGGAGGCATCACTCCCTTTCCCCACAAGCACCTCTGACTCCTCCCTGCTCACAGTCCAGAGTCATATTTTCATCCCTGGTGCTTGCTTCCCCCCCCACTTCCCCACTCCTCTGCTTCCCTAGAGTTCCCCGCAGTGCCAAGGGGACAGAAATGGCCACTCCAGAATGAAATGGGACATCCCTTCCCCAAGGCCTGGCAGCATGGTCTGGACAGCAGACCCAATCCACACTGGAGAGAGGATCTATGCTTCCCTTTTGCAGGTCACCAGCTCTCTTCCCTGCGGCCCGGAGTTGTCGCCTGATGCTGAAGCTCTGTCCCCCACTGCTTCAGCCGCAGCGCAGTTGGGTCTGCTGGTCTGCGATGGCATTTGTGGATTGTTTGCAGTTCTGTACTCTCAGCCTCAGTGCCCACAGGACCTTGGGAGCCAAGCCAAGCACAGGATGTGCCAGGGAATCCCAGACAGGATACTCGCTCCAGCACCACGCAGGCACACCGCGCATGGGGACTGCTCTGGAAGAAGCTAGCAGGAGTTCCCAGCAAAGGAAGGGTTAACATTACCACTGTTCCCGAGGAGCACTCCCATGGAGTTTGCCATATTCGCAGCTTTGGGAAGTTGACACTGGGTCCACAACAAAGGGCCTTTCACTCGCAGACGCTCACACACAAGGAAGCAGAAAACAACGCGGTCTCCAGAGCCTATTTGGCTTCTCTGCTGGGTTTGCCACTAAAGGAAATGGCCACTGACAGGAATTTCTTTGTTTGATGGGGACCGTTCCCCACAGGGACGGGGCTGTGGACACACCACATGTATCTCACACAGCCTGCAGCAGGGAAGGAATTTCAGGCCCGAGGGAACCGGACGACATTCAGTCTGGCAGGCATCGAACTCCAGAGCTGGGGACCTTGAGCCACCCAGTCTTGCTGTGTCCTGCACTTTTTAACTCTAGCTTCTGGTATCTCATACACATGAATAAATCCAGGTCCCTTCCCAGAAGAGGCGGGGGTTAATGACACAGGCCAGGTTCCCTCCATTTCTGAACAGGGTGCAAGGAAGCTTTAGATGCTACCAAGGCTACTCCAGTAAAGAGGACATTGGCCTAAAACTGGCAGCACAGGAGTTGGTGAGGAGGGAATCAACAGCAAAGGACATTAAGGGGTGGGGTGAAGGGGCCATAAGCCCACCCTGGAAAGGCTCTCACTGTTGTTGGAGACTGTTTCCAGGAAGTGCCATGTTACATTCGCATCTGCCCCCCTCACATCCCAGAACCCAACTGTGGGTTATTCACTGAGGAAGAAAACAAAGTTCATTGCTGTAAATAAAGCCAGCTCTTTCCAGGGGTTTTCTTGGGACTGGGAAGGAATAGGAATCTTCTTCATTTGGCGTGGCTACACATGCATTTACTGCACAGCAACTTACTGCGCAGTAAGCGACTTTTACATGGGCAGGTGTTACAGTGCAGTAATGATGTGTGTGGACTGATTTGGGACTAAAGTTAGTCCCAAGTCAGTCCACACAAACAGGGTTACTGCTCACTAAGGCATCTACACGTGCCTTACCGAACAGTAACTAATCAGGTGGAAATTTGCTACCTGCACCGTGCAAATTTGCAGGGAGCAAATTTATGGTCAAGTCAGCATAAGTTGCCATAGTTACTACACAGTACAGGTGCACACATGTAGATGACAGTCATACTGTGCATTCATTTTCGGTTCCTGTGCAGTAATCAAAGTTACTGCACAGTAAAGGTGCATGTGTAGATGCTCCCATTCTGTTCCTAGCCCTGAGTTGTGGTTAAAGGAGAAAATTTTAACCTGGGCTCTATTTCAACCTCTGCTGCTGACTCACTTGGCAATCTAAATCAGGTCCCCTGTTTGTGCCTCACTTTCCCTCTCTGTAAGCAGAGGGTAATAGTAATTACCCCCAAATGTGTGAGTATTAACTCAGACATCTTTACAAGATGCTTTGCAATCCCCAGGCAAAAGATGTGGGCAAAATATTATTTATTTATATCGTCAGCAATTACAGCCAGAAAGAACTGGCTGCATTGTTTGCATTTGTGGTATGGTGGGTATATCTGGAGGGCGCCTGTTAAAATAAGAATGCTCATTATTAAGCGTGAGGTTTTTTTTACAGTGAATTGCCATGTCATTTCTTGGTTATTTAGGTCAGTAGTATGATAGAATGATAACATTCTGTTTAAGGTGTGCCTTTCACTACAAATGGATCCCAAAGCACTTCAAGAACAAAATAAACTTATACAAGGCCCATACAGAGATCATTGCACCCTTCCCTGAAAGGCAGCTGCCTCAGGGGTAAAATCCAGCAGCTGTCTAACAGCCACAACACTTGACAAGACTTTAGGACAAGCAGTGAGAGAGCCCAGCAGCCCCTTCCCACTCCATTTGAAAGTGCATGGGGATTTAGAGAGGCAGAATGCCGTTAACCACACTGGGATATTGCCAGGACAGCTGGGCAAACATTCCAGCTGTTGCAAAAGGTGCCAGCCTGTCTTTCATAGAAATGAGTGGGCGAGAGGTCAGTTCTATGTCTGATTTGCAGGATGGACAGTTCATGTTTTTGTCTGATGTTCTGGGTCAGACCAGCCTCAGAAATAAAGCCACAGGGTTCAAACAGTCTCACAGTATTAGTACGTGTCAGGATTTTTCTGCTGAATGAACACTGCAGCTGCTTAAGTTGACTTGTGAGGGCAAGTCCAGGGAGAGGATTGTGGGAGCACATCCTGGCTCTTCAAAAGATGCCAAGACAGAGCCTTGGGAATGAAGGACACAGATCCCTGCTTCAGCCACAGGAAGGGATTTTTTTGTGTGGCAGCCTGGCTGCTGGGCTCACTGGCAGCCCAGCTTGTTGGCTTGAGCCTGAATGGTTCAAGCTGATGGGCAGGAGCATTTCCTTTCCCCACCAATCAGGAAAAGGCAGGAGGCAGGCTTGCCCTGCCCTGACCGAGGGATGAGGTGAAGAAGAGGACTTGAGGGGGAACTAACCCTTCAGGCTTTCCCATTGATCAGTTTTCAGTCTGGGGTGGAGCCTCTGGAAGAGGTAAAAGCCTGCATGCCCAGCACATGGGCGACTTTGATGGGGGATGATGAAGGGCTGCAGAAGAGCTGGTGGAGCTGACCAGTGGGGTGGAGCAGTTGCCCCAGAAGTGCCCTGAAGACACCTCCACCGAGTAGGAAGCAGCAAGTGGCTGCATTCCAGCCCCGCTATGGAGGGAGCCATGGTGTTAGTGCACAAAGGGTCTGGAGGAAGCTGAAGGGACCCAGAGGCAGTGCAGATCCCCCACCCTGACAGTGGCAGGAGCCCCATGGTGCACAGAACAGTGCACAGGGCCAGGAGGGAGCCCTACAGTGAATGGAATGGTGCGTGGTGCCTGGACAGAGCTGAAGGGACCTGGCGGATGCATGCGACAGTGCGAGGCCCCATCCCTGCAAGAGAAAGGAGCCCCTCAGTGCACAGAGCAGTGCACAGGGCCTGAGAGGGCTGAGAGGCCAGGTAGCTGCACGAGGTAGCTCACGCCTTCCTGCAGCAAATGGCAGCAGGACAGAGTGACCATTCCAGTGAAGGGGAACTATCCACAGCCAACCCACACAAAGAGAGAGGAGCCAAGCCCACCAGAAATGTTGGGAGTCGTGAGTTACACAGGAAAGGGATTGCAGTCCCAAGGAGGGAAAGAGGCGAGGATTTCCACAGGGAAGGAGAGGCCCTCCCCTTTTAGTGATCAAAGGGAAGTCACACGACAGGGGAACAAACCCTTTGTGGCAGGGGGCTGGAGTTAAGGGCCCCGTTTGTCAGGTGGTGGCTTCATGGTCACTGAGCCATTCTAGTCATGTGGCCTAGGGAAGGGTGATGGTATTTCCTTATGTTAATCTGTTCTTTTTCCCTGACATTGTATAATTGCTGTACCATTGTTGTTGTCCTTGTTCCTTATATTGTTGGGACCTTTGCTGTAAATTTGTGTACTCTGATGTTATATTAAGAGATGATT
The DNA here is from genome assembly GCF_001723895.1 of Crocodylus porosus. Taxonomy (NCBI): domain Eukaryota; kingdom Metazoa; phylum Chordata; order Crocodylia; family Crocodylidae; genus Crocodylus; species Crocodylus porosus. The sequence goes on from NW_017728949.1 coordinate 1,192,009, forward strand.
ATGATCCACCTTGTTGAGCCTGCGAGTGGTTCAGTTGCTTAAGGGCCTGCTAGAGCATCCCTTATTCTATATTTGCTTTCATTGTGTTTGTTAACCTTACATATTGGATCTCATCAGTGTAATTTCACTTATGTATGTTTAAACTATTGTTTTATCCCTGCCAGGTGTCATCTGCTGACATATTGTTTAACCTGTGTTTTATTGTCAATTGTTCCCTTGCCTGCTGCCTGGAGGGCCTGCTGAGGGTAGGGGCTGTAAAACCAACTCGGAAGACCACAGAAGGTCGAGGCCTATGCTGATATAGTGCTTTCATCTGCCATACCCAGCTGAGATTGCCTGGGTTTATGTTTAATAAGAGTTACTGTCTTTGTAAACTTACATCTGTAAATAATATGTGTGTATATGTATACGTATATGTATACATTTGAAACAGCATTGCGTACTTCCCTATTTTATCAGAAGCCTCACAGCATGTCTACACAGGAAGCTTATTGTGCCAGGTAGCCACGTGCTCAAGAAACAGGCCTGCTCCAAATGCACTACCTGGCGGAACAGATGTAATGTAGCAGCCTTCACAAAGCACTGCAGGCAAGCTAATTATCCCACCTCCAGCCTTCTCTGTTTGGCGTAGGAATTTTGTGCATGAAAACATCTTCATGTGATTTTCCACAGTCTGCTTGGACTGTGCTGTAAATGGATTGCAGTGGAATGACAATAGTATCCAAGGACTTGTGCACTATCAAGAAGCCCTTTCATGGCTGGGTTGGCTGAAACCCTTAATCAACCTTGCTCATATAATATTGCTTTGGTTTCAGCTATGTGTCACTAAAGTGCGGGTCCTTTACTAAATGGGGGAGGCAACCTAGTGACAGAGGATGCAGAAAAGGCTGAAGTACTCGATGCCTTTTCTACCTCAGTCTTCACAGGCAAAGTCAGCTCCCAGACTACTACATCTGTTATCACAGTTTGGGGAGGAAGTGAGCAGCCAACTGTGGCAAAAGAACAGGTTAGGGACTATTTAGAAAAGTTGAACTTATACAAGTCTATGGGGCTGGATGCGATGCTGAGGGAGTTGGCCAATGCTATTGCACAGTTGCTGGCCATCATTTTTGAAAACTCCCAGACAACTGGAAAAGGGCAAATATAGTGCTCATCTTTAAGAAAGGAAAGAAGGAAGATCTGGGGAACTGCAGACTGGTCAGCTTCACCTCAGGCCCTGGAAAAATCATGGAGCAGATCTTCAAGGAATCCATTTCTAACCTCTTAAAGGAGAAGAAGGTGATTAGGAACTGTCAGCATGGATTCACCAAGGGCAAGTCAGACCTAACCAACCTGATTGCCTTCTATAATGGGATGATTGGCTCTGTGGATGCAGGAAGACCAATAGATGTGATATACCTATACCCTGACTTTAGCAAGGCTTTTGATATGATCTCCCACAACATTCACGCAAGCAAGCTAAGGAAGTATGGGTTGGTTGGATGAATGACCTGTAAAGATGGATAGAAAACTCACTGGATCATTGGGCTCAGAGGGTAGTAATTAATGGCTTGATGTCAAGCCACCAGCCAGCATCAAGTGAAGTGTCCCAGGGGTCAGTCCTGGGGTTGGTCTTGTTTAGTATTTTCATCAGCTGGCTAAGCAATGGGTTTAGGAGGATGGACTCCTGGATTCTGTTCCCAGTTCTGTAAAGGGGCAAGAACTAGCCATTAGTTCCTAGTCCTGACCCTCAGAAGGAATTGTTGTCCAGCAGCTAGAGCACAGGGCTCACAACTGCACCCTGATGTTCTGGACAAGGCTGATCACTCTCTGTGCTTAAATGTCCCCACCTGTCAGATGTAGGTAACAGTATCAAGCACTTCTTCATACCCACCTTGTTAGCACCTGTGAACTTTGTGGAACTCTGTAGATGAAAGGGCCTAGAAAAGCACTATGTGATATTGTTTGTATGGGAAGGGGTGGTTTGGGGTGAATGAACAGCACACAAGTGTGAAATGAAAAAGGAAATTCAGAGTTTCAGAGTTTAAGGCCAGATGGGACCATGAGAACATATAGTCTGACATCCTGTCACCAGCTGTTAAATATTATCTAGCTACCCCTGCACTGAGCCCAGTAACTTGTGCTTGGTTGTCGCATCTTCCAGTAAAACATCCATTCTTGATATAAAAACATCACAAGGTGGAGTCCCTTGGCAGTTGGTCCTAGCATTAATCCTCCTTCCTGTTAAAGATGTGTGCTCAATTTCCAGTTTGAATTTGTCTGGCTTCTGCTTCCAGCCTTGGTTCTTGTTCTGCCTTTCTCATTAGAAAAAAAGAACCCTTTAGTTCCTGGGGGGGGGTTTTCCCTATGGAAACACTTACACTCTCTAATTAAATTAATTCACAATCTCCTTTCTGGTAAGATAAACAGATTGAGCTCTTTAAGTTTTTCATTGTAACACATTTTCACTAGCTCTTGAATAACTGTTGTGGCTCTTTTTTGCCTCTTCATTTTCTCAACATCCTTTTTAAATATAGCATGAAAGCTGGGTGCTGTGTTCTAGCATCACTCTCACCAGTGCTAAGTACATAGGTAAAACCCCTCCCTCCTCAACTCCTTCCTCTCCTGTTTATATAGCCAAGGGTCACATTAGCTCGTCTCGCCACAGCATCACCCTGGGAGCTCATGGCCAGGTACAGACATTATACTTTTCCCTATACCAGGAGTGATCAGAAATCAGTCTACATCTGTAACAGAACAGAAGTTCGGCACACATAGACTGGTTTAAAAATGGCAGAACCTGGTCTAAGATTTGCCTCCCCAACCAAAGGGCAAATGTGTGTTCTGTTCTGTTCACTACTACCAATCTAAACTATGCTGCTTACAGAAAATCACATAACTTTGTTATTTGCTCTTCCATTTATTTGAGTTGGTATTTGCTATTCTGCTAATCTTTGTATTTTATGATTGAGACATTTTATGAGTGACAATATCTGAGATATTTATTTCCACATCACTGATTAAAATCCTGAGTAACCTTGAGCCTGCTACAGATCCCTGCAGAACTCACTAGAAACCCGTCCACATAATGATGATTCCTCACTGGCAGTTTCTTTTTAGGTTCTGTCATTTAGTTCCTTATAAAAGCTGGTTAACCTGTGCCTTATTGATCCTGACTACAACTGATCTTTTCATCAGGGTGGCATGCAGTGAGTAAAGGGACAAGCCACTTTGGCCTCATAGGTACCTAAACAGAACTTAGATGGGTTTGGGGCACCTAAATCAGCAACAAACATCCAGACTGACTCTACCTCAGACAGAAATCATATTAGATGCTCACATTCATTAGCACCTACAATTTGAATCTCAGTAATCCTTAGGTACCTACATTTTGGCCTCTGAGCATGTCCAGGAACACACCACTTTGCCTGTCTAGGCACCCAGGCCCTGCCTAATTTCCAGAGCAATCCCTCTTGGTCCTTCAGGCTCCACAGACTCCACATAAGCCCTGAGAGGCAACTGTCCAGTCTAGTTCACATTAACAGCATTAAGTTTAAAAATGACTATGCTGAAGGATGGGGTGGTAATGGTGTCCACCTTTTCTCAGACATGGGTGGAGAGAGCCTTTATTTAGCCTATTCTATAGCGTGATGATGCTCAGGGTACCCTCCTAGTAGCCTCCCATTTTACTGGTAAGTGCTCTAGTCAGTAGGCAGGCATCAGCATCACCATGTCATGCGCTAACCTCAGAAGTGGGATTAGGTGCAGAGAATGGAGGAGACTAGTGTACAGCTTGAGTCAGGTGTCTAAGCTCTAGAGGGGGTTAGGAATTCAGGTATACATTTCGCACTGGATGCCTTTAGATGCCTCTGGGTTTTCTGAATCATCCTTTGGAGATGCCTACTTCTCCCCATTCTCTGTAGAGACCATATAGTCTCCTAAATTCAGTCAAGTCAGATCATACTCCTGGGCCAAGGAGCCTAGATCTTTGGTGTTGAGATACCTAACTGTAGGTGCCTATGAGACCAAACTGGATCTGCCCCAAGTCAAATGTCTTACAGAAGACAAATTACATTTTCTCTGTGTAGTTGTGCATATTTACTGTATTTGTAATCTCCCCAAAGAATGAAATGGAATTTATTTGACAAAGTGTCACTCCCCTCAAAATATGCTGAATGGCAATAACTATGTTCCTGTCCTTTAGTCCTCTATTATTTAAATCTTATATCAAGTTTCTCAGTATGTTTCCAGAGGCTGATGTCAGTTACCCAGCCCATCCCCCTTGCCCCTTCTGAATACTGGCACAATACTAGCAGTCCTCCAGTCTTCAGGAATTTACTAAAAATGTACATCAGTAAGCCAAAGATCTCTTCAAACAGCTTTTAATGACTGTTGGATGCAAGTTATCCTGGCCTGTTGACTAAAACATCATTTACTAGGAATACACATCCTTGGTTACTAATAAACTGGAAAGTACTTCATCATCTTTGTGTGATACAAGCACATTGACCTGCTTTTTTCCAAACAAAGAACAAAAATGTGTGTGTGTATAAAATCCGCTTCATTATTAACAATTGTACCATTTACAGTTAGTAATGGGCCTATTTAATTTCTAGGATTTCTTTTGTCCCCAGTACACTTAAAAAAACATTGTTGTTCTTTGTCTTGTTAATCATGGATTTTCCCCGATATCTTTGACTTCTCTTATCAGTTTTGTGCACCTCATAACTCCTCATTTACACTGATGGTTATCCATTTCTTCTGTTTCCCATCTGTTAGATATTGCTTTTTTATTACCAATTTTGCTTTTACTTTGCCACTGCACCAAGATAGGCTGACATCTCCCTGGCTGTTAGAGCTAGTATACATTCCTTACCTGTGAGATGCAGGCAGTCCTGTTCATGCGGTCATAACTTCTGCTGGAAGGTAGCCCAGTGTTCCACAATAAAAAACTTCATATTCAACCAGTCACACATCCAAAGGTTCATCTTCAGTACTTTCTGCCATTTCTTGTTCATGGGACCAGAAGGGGCTCTGAGAAGACCACTAGGAATTGCCTCTTCTTCAGCTCCTTTCCAAGGTCTCTGAAGTCCTTTAGAATCCATGTAGTACCATGTAATACTGAATCATTGGTTCCAGGATGTATCAACACCAATGGAAACATGCCAAGTGACTTCTTAATTCTTCCTAATCTTGCCATACCATCTTGTATTTTTCTCTCCATGAAGACAGGATGTCATCCTATTTCCATGTGCTTTTTGCTGAGTTCTCTGTTCACTATTCTTCTCTTTGTCCCATGGAGCTTTGTGTTCTATTCCTACAGAGGCAGATTTTGCAATACTTGACTCACTGAGTATGTGAACACCATTTCATACTTCTAACCAGGTTGAATGCTTTCTGGCTATCTTCCCCTTCTTGGTTACAAAAGACCAGTCTGCTTCTTTAGCTTCTACTCTCTTCATGTCCCTTACTGCTTTCCCTTCCTCTTGTGGTACCTATGGATACATATCTATCTCTCCAAGAAGGCTTTGCTTTATCAGATGATGTGCAGTGTTGAACTGGAATTTCCACACCATGTGCTCCACTATGGCCAGCAGATTGCAGTCTTTATACAGAAATCTCTTCTGCCCTTCAGCAGAAAGGAAGGGCACAATATTCCAAGCAAGCCACAGAAATTGTTCCCCTATCACTCATAGCCACTATATAAAGTCAGATCGAAATGGAAAGAAATGCTCCTCAAGGTTCCCTTGGTCAGTCAGGAGGTTACTGGATGAAAGATCCTGAGGGAGGTATAAACAAACAGACCCCTTTGCTTTGGCCTGTTCACACTTACATAGACACAGCTGGGGTGGATCCAGGGGGAGTGCACTGGCTGCAGCCCCATTTATTCCTGGTCCACCCAAAGTTGAAAACCCACTGCTTGGCAGTGGCAGCAGCATTCCTATTCAGGCAGCAATGAAGGAAACAACTGACTTCGTGGCTCATTAGAATCTACCTGATTCCTTCTCAACTCTTCATGCCACAAGTGTTAACAACCATCTCTTTCTAATGGTCTTGATGTTCCACTAATCAAGCTATCCTTTCTTCTGAAATTCTACTGCCTGTTAGCCATTCCTGGTAACGTAGCTCCTATTTCACAGACCTGCAGACTGTTTTTAACTCTAGCTAAAAACATTAACTCAGGTGTGGAAATAATTTTCTGGGCAGGTCTATATGTGCATTTATGCCAGCTTAATTTTACTGCACAGTAAGCAGGAATAGGCTGGTGTGTATACATTAAGGCAACCTAGGACTAAATTTAGTCCCAAGTCAGAGCAGCCTGCCATTTGCCCCTGTAACCACTGCAGGGTGGGAAGCTGCAGCCTCCAGCCACATGGCTGCCAGCCCTTGGGACCAACTTTAGTCCCAAACTGAAGCGAGGAGAGGTAGCCAGTCAGGAGCCCAGCCCTCTAGTGGATGGGCAGACCCAGTAGGGAGGCCCTCTGGGTTACTGCACAGTAATGCATCTACCCGTGCGATACTGCGCAGTAACTAATTGGGTATAAATTCGATACCTGCTTGATTTACAGTTAAGTTGGCAAAAATCGCCATCTTTACTGCACAATATGGGCATGCACATATAGACATGCACCCATACTGAGCAGTAATTTCAGTTACTGAGCAGTAAATGTGTGCATGTAGATGTACCCTCTGTGAAGCACTGAATGCACTGTGAAGATGCTCAAGAAGGCCATATTCTATTTTACAAATCTGAAAAAGAGATGCAAATATCATTCTAATGACTGTAGGACTAATGAAACAACAGCTTTGATTACTTTTTGCCTAGTTTGTTGTATTTTTATACAATATATAATATAGCAAATTAATTCACATTCCAGTAAAGATACATTTGTATTTAGCTCACTATTGAATGGAATAATATAGTTCTAGGCCCCTAGCATATTAGTAGAGCTTCCAGTTTCTTTTTAAATGGAGAAAAATATAGGTTGGGTTATAAGTGATGGTGCACCACACCATCTGCACTCTTGCTTATCAGAATCCTAGATCTAGCCACAGACAGACAACCAAATATGTCCCAGCACAAGATCCAAAATGTTGCCTAACCAGTTCCCCAAAAGTCCCCTTTTAGCTGAACTTGTTTGACAAGAAGGGGCACAGGGACCTGCCTTTGAGCTCTTCTCTCTGTCCAGTGGAAGAAGGGAGCACAACCTTTTCCCCAGGAATCAGAGATGTCATGAGGTTCCTTTTTTGTCATTGAACAAGCCTGCATGGGAAGCTGGTTTCCTGCTGCCTGGTTATCTCATTTTCTGCCATGCCTTGGGGAAGATCTTTGCAGTGCTTGGAGTGGGATGTGGAACTGAAGGGTTTACAAGCAACTGAGACATCCTTTTGGAATTCGTGGGTCACTGACTACCTCCTCTTCAGTATTAGAAGGCCCATGGATGAGTCCATAATACACTACAAGGTCCTAACAGCAGAGTTGCTCACAGATCTCTAGGCCAGGCAAAATCTGGAGGACTGTTCTGAGAGAGAGAGAGACCACGCAACACCTTATACATAGCTGCAGTATTAATCCATCCCAGTTGCACATGCTGCCACCTCATTGTGGGCCATGTCTGCACCTGATCGTTCATGCAAAGCAAGGTCATACCTGGTCTGGGTTTGATGCAAGAGTTCAAAGCAGAAGCTTTGATGCTTCAGGATAGTGTGTGGGCTGTTCTGTGTGCTCTGCACCCATACTGCCCCCTGGTATTCCTGTCCAGAAGCACTGTGCCGCCAAATGTACCATCTGTCCTCAGGTAAATAATCGTTGATATTTCAGTTCCTCCCCCAAGGTTTTTGCAATGTATTTAAGCATTACAGCTGCCTTGTCAAGGGCAGTGACTGTTCTCCATTTTACCAGTCTGTAGACAAGGGAGGGGAATTGACCAAGACAACATCACAACTGCATCCACATGAATGTGAACATTTGGTTCCCCCAGGACAACTATAGGGTTGCCAATCCTCCTGGATTGGCCGGGAGTCTACTGGAATCAGCATGGATCTCCTTGTGACTATTGAAAGCAATCTGGGAGATTACAATAGGACATTTTAAGAAAATGAAATTGATGACATTATGTCATGTTGGAAAAACAATCTCCCAGAATAGCTTCAGTCGGAGTTGACAACCCTAAACAACTAGCAGCAGGACACCTTGTGCCACTGCTAGTTGTCCCCAGGGAATGCCCATGCCACACGCCCTCTGGCATGGGCAAGTTACTCCGGGTGGGGTAGGGGAGGCAGCCTCATCTGGGGTCCTGGGGCTGCAGCAGCGGCAATCCTACTACTTGGAACCCAGCTGGCAGCTCGAGCGTGACTCCAGCCGGCCAGGCTCCAGTTTTGAGCGGCGCATGCTGCCCGTGCATACACTGCTCTGCTTTTTTCTTGCCTATTTTTTTTTGACCCCTGTATATCCAGGGGTCAAAAAAATCTTCCTGCACTGCTCCCTTACAGCATGGAGAACAGCTGAATGTGTGGTATGTGACGACACAGACATGTCTGCAACTTCCAAAGAAACTGTGCTAACTTACATGTCTTGGCCAAACATCAACTTGGATGACTGCTTCTGACTCCTGGATTTCCCTCTGCCTTTGTACTCAAAGACAGCATTCATCACTTCCTATCCTACACTGTTGTACATTGAAGAGCTGCCATGTTGCACTATGGAGGTGTCTGCACTTCACTAGTGGGAGAAGTGATTGCTACCAAAGGAATTTCAAGGCACTTTGTGAGCCCTCCAGCTGCTCAGTGCTGTGCACGAGATACTGTTAGTTAAGCCAGATTCCATTCTGGCATGGAGTGAAGTACAGCCCCTGTATGAACATGCCTGCCTGGAGAAGCAGTCTTCTGGAGGACATGTATCCTGTGCAGAGGGAAGGATCCTGAGTTTGCTATAAATGGTTAAGGAGCTTGCAGCACCACCCCAGAGCAGCTGGTCTTTGTTAGTGCTGTGACTGCCTCTCCACGGCCAGAAACAAGAGAAATCTCGTATGCTTGAAACAGAACAGAAGCCTTTCCCAGCAGCAGCAGCAGCAAAGCAAAGTCAGAGCTGCTGCTGGAAGCAGGGGGCAGACAGCAGGACTTTGGGGTGGCAGTGGGCAACTGCCCTGTCCCTTGCATTCTCTATGCTGCTTTGTCTTGTGAACGCCCCACCAGGCCCTTCAGCCAGGAACATTCAACCACTGCCCCATGCTCCTGCACTCCCAGACTCCCAGGGAGAGAAGTGAGACACACCCCTTCCAGTCTCCCTTTGAGGGCCAGATGCAGGGAATGGGTAATGTGTCTGGTTTCATCTTCCACCCACTTGCTCACTGTGTGTTTGTAAAGCTGACCCGGATGTGGGCGCTTCATTCTGGAGAGGCTTGGAGATGAGGGAAGAACAGAGAGAAGGGAGTGAAAAAGAATTGCGTTCATGCAGGCTACATACCTTAGAAAAAAAGGGTACTCTCTTCACATAGAACAGGTTGGCTTTGTGGCAGGCAGTGGGAGCACAACTCAGGGATCTCGGCCTCTTCTAAAGAGGCCCCTTTGTTGTAAGGACAGCCTTGCAGCATTACATGGACCACCCCTCCTCAGCCTCAGCCTGAAGGGAAAGAGCTGGCTGTCTAGGAAATCCACGTGGAGATTTGGAGAGAGGGACATGGGTCTCCCTGACGTGCAGGAGGAGGAGCCGCTCTGAGCTCCTGCTGATGGGCAACGTGAGTCCCTCTCTGAGCATGTAGGAAGCGCAGCCCCTGGCAGCAGACAAAGGGGGAAGAGAGCATGCTGCCTGCTGTTTGGACCTTGACTCTAGACATGTCTGGGTCACATTATACTAACATCCCCTGCTGCCTGCCGCTGGCCTGGTTGTTTACAGAACCTCTGCAGATCAAGGCAGTATGTGGTGCAAGGCCCAGGTTAAGCCCTGCAGAGCAAGGGCAAGACCAAGCGTGAAGCCAAATACAGCTCTGCCTGCATGCCTTTCATGCACATGCCAACTTGGCTACTGTTGCATTCATGCCAGTGTGTACTAGCACACATGTGAACTCACATGCCCACATTGTGCTTGTGCATGCCTTCTTATAAGCTCACACATGTAGAGTCTGTCACCATCTGTATGGATTCACTAAAACACACGTTAAATACATGCACACTCTGCATTCATGTGCTGCAGTCTTCCACACACCCATGGATACATGGACAGATACTCCACGTGCATGCCTGATTTTCAGAGCTTCCATTAGCCCCTGGCTCATGTCACTGGTGATATAGGTGTGCAATAACCCTGAAAACCAGGTGCATAAAGATTCACACACACACACACACACATATGATCTCTTACACAACTTCTCTGCAGTTATGCCCATGCACTTTCACACACACACACACACACACACACGTATTCAATGACCCACTCACACAGGAACTTACTCTGTGCCTGAAGTTTTCCATAATGCTTCTCCCTAATACACACACAGTTTTGCATGCATGCTTACAGAGGTATGGCTTCACATGCACATGCAAACTCACATATACTCCCACACACAGACTAACACATACCTATGGATTTGTACTAACATCCATGCCATGTGAATTCATGTACACAAAGGCCTCTAGTGATGGATTTCCTCCCACCTGGCTCTGGCCTGAAGCTGCAGGTGTAGCAGAGGGCAAGGTACTGGCTCTTCCCAGACAGGGGAGGGGACACATGGAGAGACCAAGAGTCAGTAGGTGGTGAGACTCTCTCAGGCAGTAAAGAGGAGTGGGGAGTGGAAGACAATCCTTGAGCCCTCCAGGCTGTGGCTCTTTCTCCCACTGCTGCCAAGGCATTTTCTCACTGACACGAAAAATAGGAAGAGGCTGAAACCCATCAGGATAGGGTAGCGTATGAGCTGGAGCGCTCTTCCCAGTTTACCCCAGTGGTGCTTATGAACTATGGAAGGGACAATGGCCAGGCCTTCTCATTCAGGGGGGAGGAAATTGGAAGGGAGGGGAGAAGAGTGAAACAACTGAAATGATCTTCAAGGGAACACTTTAGCTTTTGGTAGAGCAGTCTGTATGCATGAGGGTGTAGGCACTACTGTTAGCACACACACATGCACATGTGTACAACAACTAGGTATCAGAGAAATGAGTGTGTTGCATGTGCTTTTGTACATGCAAGTTTGTGAGCATTTGCAGACATGTACTGATGTCACCCATATCAGATGTCTTGTCCATCTGTCCAACTTCCCCATTTCCACCCCTGCCTCAAAAGAGTGCATCATGCCTATATTGTTTTGCTGTGCCCCAGCACATTCACAGCCTCCCCAACTTGCTCTGCACAAGCCCAAGGAATTGTAGGCTTTTGCTTATCTTTTGTGGGGTGTTACTACACTTTAAAGCACATGCCCATAAATATGAAGTTCCCTCCCACTCAGCTTAGGGCCCAAGCGAGAGAGACACGGAACCCTGGGCTGTAGCCTCAGGGACCACGACTATTAGGGCAATGAAAACTTCTAAGCATCAGCTCAGTCTGCCTAAGAAAGCCTGAAAAATTGACATATAGCCTGCCCATACAGTAATTTGGTAGTGGAAGACAGTCCCAGCACCTAGAGATGCGGCAAGTGGCAGTGACATTAATCACCATGGGTTCCTGAGTTGCAGGGATTAGTGCATCTATAACTTGCCCCTCCACTGTCAACACATGTCCCCAATGGGGCCCTGCCCTCACTCACCCTGCTTCCAAATTCCTGTCCTCTCTAGAAGGCCTGCATACCAGATTGGGACTGTGGGCTGCATCCTGGATACCCTGAAAGTATCTTCCCCTCTCTATGCCTTGGTTTCCCCAAGTATAAGTTTAAGTAAGGAGGAGAGCTACTTCCAAGTATTATTCCAAGTATTTTTGAGGCTCTATTTTTGAGGCTCTTAAACCTGGCTAAGATTCTCAACAGGGCAAAGGATCATGAGTCAAACAAAAGGCTTGTTAAAAGATTAAGGATTGTAGGCCGAGAACTGAACACCAGCACAGACAGGAGTATTTTCTCACTGGCACATTAGCCCTGCCTCATCCATCAATTGCATGTGAGAGAATTAAAAACTGCTAAGAAGCAAATAAATTGTTTTAGGGCAACTTATCTGGCTAGTTAACAGGAAGGGGTTCCAGTGCCAATGAGCAAAACATATCCTTCTAGAAGAACAGATGGCAATTTTGGGTACTCTGACTGTTCTTCTCTGACTGTGTATTCTACATATAGGGAGCATTTTCTCCATTTGTGGAGTAAGGCACAGCAACAAAACACAGCCATTTAGGACAGGGAGTAGAGAAGAATCCTGCATCCACTTGGAGGCACTGCAAGAAAGTCAGAAGGCAGAATGTAATTACCCAAATTGCAGTTAGGCCAAGAAATGAACATCCCAGTGCTTGCAAAAAGGAGCATTAAATTCATAATGGCCACACAGGGCTAAGATCTTGATTTCATATCTCATTCAGAGGACAGCTTCTCTGCCACAGCAGCTCAGGACTTGACAATAAGTACACATTATCAAATCCCCAGCATATCTATGCTAGGAGGTCTCCCAGTTAGGTGCTAAACCAGCCCAGGCTGCTTAGCTTATAAAGGGTGAAGTGACCACAAGCCAAAGTGCCACAAGAGGCTAAGCTTCCAGTAGTTCTTTAGCAGTTTGCATTTGCCCTCTTTATGCATACCCCAAATGCCAAAAGCAATTTGAATGCTCTGATTGGTCAAGCTGGGAGGAGGTAGTTCTTCAATTACTAAAATACATAGAAAAAATATTGCTTATAATCACCAACAATGATTAATAGCTGACTGTTATTAACTGCTACTGTTTAGGTTACATTGGCACCTAGCAGCTCATTGACCACCTCACTATGCCAAGGGCCATAAATCAATATAGTGAAAAGACCATACATGGCCCCAAAAGCTTAAATCAAAGTATATGACAAGATCAAGCATGTAGTGTGACAAGCAGGGAGAATCCCCCCCTGCCTAGGGTGTCAGACTTGGCTATCTCCAGATCAGGAGCCATTTCCACAAGTGTGTGGCATCAACAACAGCAAAGGCAAGTCTAGGATGGAGCCTGGCAAGCTGTTAACTACAGGGGTAGGATGGGGGAGGGGAGCTCTAATCACCGGCACTTAAGGGAGATCTCCACTCATTTATGCTGAAGGCAGCCTTCTCTTTGGCCCAAACAATAGGGACTATATCCTTGAGTTCAGTCTGCAGTTAGGCACAGGCAGCTATGCATGTTGCCTGAATGTCTGTGTCTTCACGCCTGCCTTACTGAGGTGCGTCATCAGCACCTATTCCTTCCAACAGTGTGGGCACCTGTGGACATAGGCCAAGAACGTAGGACCATGTCTCCCTGTTGCAGGTCGATGACAGGAAGGAGAGGACCTGTTATGAACTGCCACCAAGAGGTGATGAGACAAGTTTAAAGAATAGGATTATCATTTTTGAGCTCTGTAATGCCTGCTTGCTAACACAGTGTATTGGGTTCATTCACATGCCACCATGTGAGTAATTCGGAGCATGGAAGGGTGTGTCTAGCACTGTATGTGGAAGTGTTGGTAACTCCTTGTGGATGTCTGGGTATATATCTGTTTCAGTTCATTTGGGTGGCCCAGAGCTAGTGAGGATGGGGATGGAGGAGGGTGGGGGTTGGTGGTTGAAAACAAAGCCACTGTATCTCTAGTGAGAAGCAAGCCTTGCTTTTAACCCACTAGGGCCATTCTTCCCCCTGCCATTTCTTTGCAACACACAGGTGTATGCAGACACGTATGCAAATGCACTGTATAAATGCCCATCCCCACATATTTCCATGCCTGTGCCCTAGCCATACACCATGGCCTGTGCACCAGACCCCCGTCTGCACATGCACGCCCACACACACATGCACGCACACATGCGCATGCATGCAGCAGGCTCCAGTTCCTCTTGAGTAATAAGGCTGGGATTAATAAAAGTCAAGGATACCTCCCCTAATAGACTCCAGCTGCAAAAACATTCCCAGAATTCAGAGCCTGCTCTGTCTCCAGGAGCCGCCTCTTGCCTGCACGGCCCAGGCCTCAAACCAAGCCGGATTCCACCCCTCCCCCCCGTCACCTCCTCACACCCTCCTCTCCCCCTCCCCGGGCGCCCTCCCCCCGTTCGGTGACAGCTGCTCCGGAACTCCAGCAACTGATCTGTTAGCCTAGAGAGGTTCGCTTTCCATTAGAGCATTGTTTTCCTTAAGGTGAGAGCCCATGGGAGGAAGCAGTGCATGCTGGGAAAGGGACCCGGGATTTGCCTGCCAAACCACAGTCTGCATGCTCATTGGGCAGCTCGCTTCTCCTGAAATCTTTGGGGAGAGGGTGGGGGAGGGAGGGAGCAGAGTCCTTCTCTGCTTCCAAGAAACATAAAATAGAAGGCAGGAGACATCAAGCGTGAAAGCCAACCCAGGTACAAGCCGTGCAAGGGACCTGGCGGCGGGGGAGCTCCTGGATAGTCCAGCCCCAGCCGCTCCCAGCAGGGGGTGCTCAATGGAAGGGAGCAGGAGTGCTGGCTGGGGGCGGGGGTGGTCCTAGATACTCCAGTCCCTCCATTTCAGGGGGTGATGTAGGAAGTAATGTGCATGTGCTGGGGGTGGGAGACAGGGACTTCCTGGCTATTCTAGCTAGCCCTGGCCTCTCAGAACAGGGTACTGTAGAGAGCAGGGCAGGCGCACATGGAAGCAGGGAGCTCCCACTACTCTAGTCCCAGTAGAAAACAACTCCCAGCCTGCATCTGGCTTTGGGGTAAATGGTGACTTTTCCCGTGGCAACAGGCACGTGACACTCCCTGCCCCGTGGAACGCCCAGCAGCTCCCCCTTGTAAACATGGCAGTCATTAAAGGAGAATCCTCTAATTACTTACAGGAGGAAGCACATGGGGCATACACGTTGGGCGTGTGTGTTGGGGGGGGTGGATTTTCCCTTGCTTGCTAGGGGATTTCTTCTCCTTTAAGAGCTGTGCAGTCAGGGATCTGAATTTAGCCAGCGCGCCTGCCTGTCTCCTCTGGAATCTGTCCAGGGGCTTGAACAGCCTTCAAATAGATCCTTATCGAGTGCTAACAAACGTGTGGAAGCTGGCTGGGGGCGGGGAGGCAGAGAGCCCTCACAGGGCCCATTCTGTTCCTTGTGGAAACCAAGGCCTGACAGTGAGCTGTCCAAGAGCCCCCTCTCCTTCCTCCTCCACTGGGATGCCATAAGAGCTCTGCTGGGCAGTAGAGCCCCATGGCTGAGACACTGGGCTGGGCTGGGCCTCCCAGCAATGGGCTGGACTTTCTCAGTCAAAGCCTTTTGCTTATGTTCATCCAGAATAAAGATTCCAGCTGCCTCCCACCCCCAATTCATGCCTGGCTGCTTGTCACCAGCAAAACAGCAGCAACCCTTAGGGATAGGATACTTTCAGTGCCCAGCCATCTACCAAAGCTGTAGGGGAGTAGGCAGGAGTCTGACACTGGGGCTTCAGGCCCAATTCTGCCACTGACCTGCTGGGTGACCTTGGGACCAGTTACTGGTGCTCTCCGTGCCTTGTTGCTCCACCTGCCTTTTGTCTATTCTGATTATGACCTCTATAGTACCTGTTTGTACAGCACCTGGCACAACAGGTCTCCAATTTCAGTGGGAGCCCATAGGCATTACCATGATTAAAACAACTTCTCTTATGCTAATATTGGCCTTTCCTGTGTCAGAGCCTGTCACTTATTCTTGCATGTGGCCTCCCAACACTTCTGGAGTTGGCAGATGTTGCCGGTATTAGCTTTATTGGCCAAATGGAGAAACTGAGGCAGAGGAGGATGAAGTGACACATGCAAGGCCCCAAAGGGAGTCTGTAGCAGAGCACAGACTAGAATCTGGATCCTCTGGGTCCCAGCCCAGAGCCTTAACAGAAGGCTGTGCTACTCTGCTGTGGGATGTATGGTCTAGTGGTTAGCACTAGCGTCTGATCGCATGTCATTGTTTTTGTTCTCTAATTAGATGGATGTCACAGTTCTGTGTAGGAGTCAGCTGCTGGAAGAAACTGCTGGGATTTGGGGTGGAAGCAGTTTCAGGAAGAGTTAAATAAAATCAATGGATTATAGGAAACATTGAACCTTTTCCTTTCTGGGACACACAGGCCTTGCCCAATGCATCATTCCTAGAAGAATTAAGAAACTGTGAGACTTTCCGGCTGGGTGCAGGGTTTAAGTTTCATTCTTTCCGATTGCAATGCTTGTGCATGCTGGCAGTCTGGCTGGGTTTACTCTCTCTGTGCCGGCACTCTGGTGAAGGGTCTGGGGAACCCTGTCCCCTGCTTGTCAAGTCATCTCTGATCCCACACTTCACTGAAGCCACTGACACAAAAGACTGATGTGTGTGCGTGTGTGTTCGGCCCTACTGAAAAGGATAGCCACTGAATGTTGCTGTTCCAGAGCTCTGGCAAGGGGATCTGTGTATCACCACTGTCATGCAGTGCTCCAGCCCAGAGAAAATATTGCATAACAAAGCACCCACGCATCCACACTTGACATATGCTTTTCATGGGGACTTGTGCGAGGAAGATGATGCAGCACTAACAGCCAAGACAACAGGCAAGAACCAGACGGATGTGAATTCATAATTACGTTCCACTAAACGTTTGCAGGAGTTCATTTTGGGGCACTCACCAGGCTGGACAGCTCAGACACTTGGACTCAGGGCACAGGATGGCAAAGAGTTGGTGCATCCAACAATGATAATATGAGCCAATGTTGGGATGGGAGGCAATGCCTTTAATCCAACAAGCAGCCTCTTGCATGTAGCCAGTAAATGTGGAGGCAAATCACATCTGGGCAGGGAAGGCAAGACCTAAGTGGAACAGTTTGCCTAAGAACCCATAGCAAGACCGGACAGGAGCTCGACTCCTGGCTTTTAGTTGCCTGTTCTGACCACTAGACAATATCCACTTCCTCCCCACAGCTGGGGCAGAACCCAGGAGTCCGGACTCACAGGGGGATGCATTTGCATCAGGCCACACAACCCAATTTCAGCTACTAGTTTGCTGTATGATTTAAAATGTAGTGCCTCTGGGAAATTCCTCCTGCCCCACTCCAGAGACATCAACTTCTTATAGCAACATATGCAGATAATAGGGCAGAGATACTAGTAGGTCTCAGGTGTTTTCTGCTGGGTCCTGAAACACCAGTGTGTCTGGCAAGGTGTTTTACTGCTGCTACAAAATTGATGGCATGGGGAAGCAGGGACAGCAGCATCCCCAGTGCAGGTTGGGTGTGTTCGGAGGCCCTCCCTGGAACCCATCCACAAATAAGCCCACTGAATATCTGAATGCAGAGGTGTGGCTTGAGCTGTGGGAAGACTGAGTACGCTGCCCAGAAGCATGGGGAAGTCATAACTGCAGCATATGTGTGCCTGTCTGGGGGCACACAAGGCCTGAGCGTGGAAGTGTCCATCAGTGGGTTTCTTGTGGTGATTGTATGTCAGGTTTTTGTCTGCCTGCATGCATCTTGGTGCTGTGCCTGGTGGCTGGTGGTCTTTTAAGGTACCTTGGTGCATCTTGGAATCATGGATTTGTATGTATGTGAATCTTGGTGTGTACCTCTCTGCCTGAGCCACACGTCTCTGGGGGTGGCTATCAGATCAACCTGTGCTTGTTCTAACAGTGCTGCCGACAACTCCACCTCCCTACCCCCGGTTTCTGCCAGCCTGCCTGCTTTCGGGAACATGTTGTGGAATGTAGACACATACTCCGATGCTGTGCCCCCATCAATCGTCTCTTAGTATACATAGACTCCCAACACTCGCACTGTCCCTTGTCCCCCCCACCTTCCCATCTCCTCCAAATCTTCCTCTACCCATCACTTTTAAACCTGTCCTTCTCTCTTGTCCCATCTTCCTGCTCTGCTTTCTCTATAGACTCTTTTCTTGCAGTTCACTCCTACGCACATGTGCACACATGCACACGTACAGACTGGTGTTCTGAAAACCCCAGCTCCTGCTAACATACACGTGCACACACACCTACCCCCGAGGTGTGAGCCTCATGCCCCAGCGGAATTCCTCTGGCCTGTCGGCAGCGAGCGGCTGCTGCTGTCCGGTTAAAGTATACTCAGCATGCGAAAGTGTGTGTCAGCATCTGGAGATGTTTGAAGAAAGGAAATAGTCCCCCAAAAGGGCTTTGTTCTCGGTCCCCTCCCCCAGCCTCCCTTTCTGGCTGTTGCTGTTGTTGGCTCAGCACTGAACTGAGCTGGGGGAAAAAAATGCAAAAGGGGAAAAAAAAGAATCCATGAAAGGAAAGGGGCTTGGAAGAAAGAAAAGAGAGAGAGGGAGGGGGAAGAGAAACAAAGAGAGAGTGGGGATGAGAGGAAAGTTTGAGCAAGGCGCTAAGGGGTACTGGGAAGTTCGACCAACTCTTGGAACAGAGAAGACATAATAGTCAGCCCCTCTCCCCAAGTCCCCTGAAAGCAGCCCAGAGACAGGAACTGTATTCCTCACAGGTGAGCCCCTAAGGGTCCTGGTGACCCACACTTCTGAGGTTTGGTGAGTGTATACCCTCTGCCCTCAACAGGACTCCGATCCCCCTGGAGCTGCCCGCATACTGTGGGTTCTGATTCCCCAGCATTGAGGAGGATACCGCCCTGCAATTGCCAGGACATGGATCCATTGGTGGGGCTGGGACTGTAGTTCCCAGGGGCATTTTCTGGTGGGGTGAACTGCATGGCTGCTTCAGTCCTGTTTTTCCCAGGGCTCACCCACATCAGTGCAATTAGCAGGTCCAGTGTGCCCTATGGATAGGGCTGGGGCTAAGCCCAGGTGGGAAGGAGTCTGGAGGGGACCCTGTTCAGGTTACTTTGCCCAAAGCTCCTTGAACCTCAAGTCCAGCCTGGCCTGCTCCCAGAGTGGGGGGAGTCCAATCCCAAATCCCATGTTGAGTGGCCACATGGGGGCTGGCCCCCCTGTGTTCTTGATATCTAAACATGGCCTAGCCAGGAGCTGTGGGGCCCTGGCACTCTCCATATCAGAGCCCGGGGGGAAGGGCGGTTTCACACTCCTTGGGCCATTCGGATTTGTTTTTCAGTCAGGTTTCTTTCCTGCACTTACTGGAAAAATGTCCCATTTGTGCAGGGTTATTTACCGAGGCAGTGAGAGACAGGCAGTACCTTGTGAAACACTCCCGCTGGAAAGTTACATTCACTCCCAGCCCAGCTGGATGATGTTGATTGACTCCCTGCCTCCCCTTCATTAGCAGAAAAATATCCCTTGTGGCTGCAAAGCCCCTTCTCGAGAAAGGACCCTGCAAAACTCAGCTCCATGCACCCCACGGCCACCACATGGGCAGGAAGCAGGTGCCTGGCTTGAGCCAGCACCCCTGGGCTTTCATTCTTCATATTAGAGGGAATGCAAGATTAGTGGTTAGTACAGGAAACTAGATGTTAGAGTCTCTGCATGGGAGCCCTAGCTCTGGAAACGAGCATGGATTGGTTGTTAGAACAGAGACTAGGAGCCAGAAAATCCCCTGGGGAGAGGATCTGGGATCCTCCCTCAAGGGAGGGCTCAGCACCCTTCCCATATGCAGCAAACTGAGGCATTCTGGGCCTAGCCTTCAGGGCCACAACTTGACATGTCCCTCCCTGCCTTACCTCTGTTCTCTCAAAGAGGTGGTCCAAGGCCTCCTGTCAACACCCATGTTGCACAGCACCTTGCAGTGGGGTGAAGTGAGGAAGCTAGCAGGTCCTGGCACTGCTTCTTCAGCTAGCCCTCAGCTCAGGGAACTCCATCCTGCTGCCTTAGTATTACATTCATCCCAGGGCCTAGGCTAGAGTATGGTAAGGTCATGGTGTGGCTGATACAGCTTTTATCTTGCTCTCTAAAGGTGCAGCGCTGTGGCTTGTTAGACATGGCACTGGCAGGGTTTTCAGCTGCCCTACTACTTGTGATTTCAGGGAAGAATGGCAAGCATCTACTCTCTCCCAGAGACATAATGACAAACTCCAGTGCTCCACTGGGCAAGTCACCAAGGATCTCAGAGCATGTCCTGAAGAGAAGGCTACTATTATTCCCCTCTGCAGAGATGGGAAAATTGAGGCACAAGAGATTAGCTTCCTGATATTTCACAAGTGCCAAGGGCACACAACTCCTGTAGACTTCAGCGGGAGTGCTGGAATTGGGCAGAATGGGCCAAAGTGACCAGCTAGGACTAGGATTCCACTTGTAACTCCCCCCCTGCTACTCAGACCACTTTGCACTCTCTAGCACAGGGGTTCCCAAACTGTGGTACGTGTACCCCTGGAGGCTTGTATGCCATCTCCGCAGGGGTATGCGGGCAAAACTGTATAATGGTGGATTTAATTTTTTAAAATATAAAGCATATGCTAGTAGGGGTACTCAGGTAGCTGGTAAATCTGAAAGGGGTACACAATAAGCACAGGAAGAGAACCCAGCAGAGTCAACTCCTGTCCCAAGCATTCAGACACTCCTGGACTGAAAAAGGAAACGTGATAAAAGGAATACTGTGAAACTGCTTAGCAAATGCAGAGGACATTCGCCCATATCTTGATTTCTTAAAGGGCTGTGTTGTCTACAGAGAATTATAGTTAGTTGCATTTGTAAAACTCTCGAAAGCTTCCAAATAAAAGGTCTTCCCTTTAAATGTTCACTTTCTCAGTGTAGCACTTGCACTTCCTCCCCCCCACTAACCTTAAAGGTATTTTTTGTACCTTCAGAGTTCTGGAGACACAAGTTACCCACCACTGTCAATGAAGCCAGACAGCACCACAGTTGTAGCTACCTAACACTGTTCAGAGCGGGGAGCGTTGGGAAGCAGGACTGCTTTTTTTTTTTTTTTTTTTTTTTAATTCCTTGTCCCAGGCCAAATCAGCTATATCAGTTCCAAATTCCATTCACTGAACAGAGCTCAGTCATTCAAGTCTGTGTTGTGCTATCATGGGCAAGTATCCTACCTCCCAGATTTTTCAGCCTGGGGCTTCAGATGCTCTCAAATCCATGGCAGGCATCCTTCCTGTGAGCCCCAAGCCTGGAAGCCTTGGCATTCAGATATCCCTAGCCAAAAGGTTAAAAGAGCAAGCTAGAAGGAAAGCCTAAGAGCAATCCCCCATCACCATAAACTGTGTAGCCAAAATCCACCCATTAGGAGGCTTTAGTAGACAACCCTCAGCTGCACCAAGTCATTCAAGGCTGAAAAGAAGGGGATCTCCCCTGCCAGATCAGTAAGACCACTTGGGCTGAAACCATCATTATGGTATCTCTGCTGGGTTGTATTCTAGCACTTGGTGGGGTAAAGTGACAAGAGCAGAGGCAACTGGGAGTCTGAATTCCCATACCTTCTCATTTCAGCTGTTGGTTTCTGATGTGACCTTAGTCAAATTACCAACCCTCCCTGTGTCTGGGTTTTCCCAGTTATCAGACAAGAATAACAGTTTCATTCTGCATCACATGGACTTGATTAATTCAGGATTGGCTTAGAAATGGACATGTGCTATACATCCAGATACCAACACCTTCCTGTGGTGTAGAAGCCCTGTTCTGGGTACAAAGCTGTCTGCCTGGAATGTTTTCCACTCTAAATCTGCATCCTGACTGCAGAGATCCCTCACTGTCTAGGAGGACAGAGATGATGGATGGCAGAGCTAGGGAGGAAACTTCCCAGAGGCCTGGTTTTGCTTGATGATGTGGCATTCTGATACGTGTAATGAGCTCTCTTGTTCTCTGCCAGGCTTTAATAACCCAGTTGCCTGCAAGGCCAAAAAGCATACATAAAACTGAAGTGAGCTCCAGCTACTCAGATAGGAGTCTCTTCTGCTGCAGGGATTCAGATCCAGCTATGAGGAATAAAACTAGCCAAGCTCCGACTGAATCTGGTGAAACACCTTGCTCTTCATTTTATTGCTGTGGCTCCCAGCCTGTGTTGGGGCCCTTTGTGCTAGGTGCTGTATGGACATATAGAAGATATTCTTCCTGCCTTCAAAAGCTATGGTTGCAGCCAAGCAGGTGATCAGTGGGTGTGCTTGATAAGAGCAGCAGAACCACTGTCTCAGCTGCACTTTAATAAGAAACACTTAAGGCACCAATACAGTTATGGACCTCTGCTCTGACACATGCTAATTAGCACGTGTTGGAGCAGACTCAATCCAGGCTGCTGCGAGTCTGCTGAAATGTGTCAATTAATGTGCTCCAGAAGCCTCCACATCATATGTATTCAGAATCCCCACATTTCAAAATGGGGATGGAGCACTTTAACTAAAGCTCTTCAAATGAGCTTTAGTTAAAGTGCCCCCGCCACCACCTGGAAGTGCAGGATGCTGAATACATGCAACACTGAGAGCACTTTAATAATTAGAGTGGCTCTCAGAGTGGCTCTAATTAAAGCACCCCCCCCCTTCCACCTCAGAGCACATGTATAGATGTACTTAGAGGTTTAAAGAATCACAATCCCTTTTCTGCATTTGTGGAAATAGTGCCAGGTCCTCTGCTGTTTCAAACAGCTGGAGTTGTGTTGAAGTCACATTCCAGTTGGGATCAGACCTGCATGTGGGTAACACTACTATCTGGGTTATAACAGCACAGGCCAAAACCAACCCAAACTTAAGGAAAGGCTGTAAATTTTCCTGCATCAGGGGTTAAGGCAGTTACTAATTAGTGGGGCTCAGGAGGAAGTTTCCATACAGGCTGGTTATCCCACAGCTGCTGCTCTGGGGTCCTTGCATCCCTTCCTCCAAGCAACTGGTCCTAGCCACTTATCGGAGACAGGGCATTAAGCCAGATGCAGCCTTGGGTGGCTCCTGTCTGGTGACTCCTCTGCTGAGTTAGACCCACTGAGAATCTGGCCTTTTTATCTCTGATTAACACTATTTTAAGTGGATTTAACATAGCACTCTCTGGCTGAAGTCTGGACCTTTTTCTTACTGCTATAAAACAGCTTTGGAGCATCAAAACATGAGCTTGAATCCAATCTGACAAAGAAAAACAATCTTATCTGCTAAGGTTTAGAACAAAAAAGGACCATCACCTGATCCCATGATAGGGAATCCAAACAGAGGATCTCTTATCACAGCTTTGACTCCAGGCCAGTTCCTAGCTACCTTCTCACCCTCCCCATGGGGTGTCAATCGCGCTCTGGGCTGGTGCAGAAGAATAAATAATACAAGACACTTGTGTTGGTGCAAGTTGCCAAGTGACATGTCCTCAACTGCTGTGTTGTTTCTGGTACCTAGCTGGATTATGTGGGTCTATTTCAAGATTCTCTAGCATGCCACTGAGCTGATGAAGCACACCGATGTGAAGTGGGGCCCAAACAGGTTTCCTGGAGAGCACCAATACAATGTTGATGAAGCAAACTTGAAGGTTTGAGGGTGAATGTCAGAAGAAGAGCCTAATCCTGGAGCGGTGCTGAGTACTTCTTATTTGCAGAGATTTTAGGGACAAATCCTCACTTAGCAGAGTGGCTAAGCTCGCAGTACTCAAGTTACCTCCAGCATGGAACAGGTCAGTTGCATCTATGACCATCAAGTTCATGAGATGCTATAGCTTCCATAGCCAGAGACCTCATGCCCTGGGGCTGGGGCAGCTTGGATGGGATTGTACATAGACATGAGGGGCTCGGTAAGGTCAAGACTCATCTTAGTGTCTGAAGGGATGAGAGTTTAACCATACTAATATCTGCCTCTATATGTTTGTGCTTAACCAATGTTTGCTACCTGCAAAAAACCTACATATCCTATGATGGAGGCAATGGGCTCTGTGTGGGTATGGAGGAAGGCTAGAGGGGAGAGAACAGTCCATTGGTTTGCTGGATGAAACTCTGTAATTTATCTGACTGCAAAGCTATGTCCCTCCCCACCTTTCCCAAGGACCCACCCAATTTCTCTTCCCAAACCAGGTGCCTTCTTACCTCCCCAACCTTTCTGCAGAGTCCTCCAAATCCTTCAGCCATCATTCAGGGGTAAGGCAGAAGCAGCTTACATGGGAGGTGTCAAACTTCTGGCCTGTGGACTGAATCCAGCCCTTTATACCATTCCTGCCAGCCTGGTGGGCTACTGTCAGGCTACTGCCAAGTTACTGGAAGTTGAGGGCATGGCTACAGAAGGGTAGGGCCTACCACAGAATTTGGGGCTCCTGGGCTCTGCTGGACATGGCTTTGGCAGCAGGAGAGCAAGCAAAGGCTGTGTGAAATAACCCTTGTTTGCCCTGGGACCACTTAGCTTACCACCGCCAAATTCCTGATGCCCTACCACCCCTGCTGCTGGACCTGCTGGCCCTGCAGATCCCGTCCAGGAGGAACCCTGGAGTCCAGATGCATCCCAGGGCTCAGCACATTTGAAACCTCTGGGTTACCCCAAAATTACATATGTGCCATGGCTCAAGAGTGGATCCGGTTTTCCCTAGAGCACAGAGTGGCATATATGGGGGCACGGTAGGCCTTTTCATCTCAGCTCACTCACAAAGATCCACAGTGGTCGGAAGCAAAATACACCAAAAGAGTCCAAGGTTATCATTCCACTTCAGAGCCCATTCAGTGAGATACAGGCTCACTATGGCTTTGTTGGCACCAGGAATGCTGGGGAAGCAGGGCAAGTGCTATGGCAGCCTGCCTCAAGCATTTTCCTATCAATGGGATGTGCATGGTACAGAAGGACTTCTAGTCATTTCCCAATGTGAACTTGATAGTATATTGTGTAGATCTGCACACCCTTTTGCTCTCGGGCATGCCGTTATTTGCAACTGTTAATTGATGCAGAAAAACATGATCAAATGTAGACACATCCACAATGGTAGAAATACCAGGGGCTCCCTCTGCTCTGTTATTTTTTTTGAGGGGGGGTGAAATTCCCTCAAACCCTTAGTGTGGATTCCTTTGAATTCCAGCCTAGGTAGAGGTGAGGGAAAGGTCACTACTGATAACAAAGGGCAAAGGACCAGGCCTGCTCTATGGCTCTTACTTCCAGAGAGGGAGTTAAAACAAGCATTGGGGGGGGGGGCTTTCTCCCAACCATCACCTAGGAACAATCAGTCATGGCAGTTGGCTGTGTCAACAAATCATCATCTACTGGCAGAAGAGCGTTGATAAGGATTTGGAGCAAGTGACACAATCTTCCCAGGTTCTCCCACAAAGACTAAAATAACCTGAAGGTTATGATGGCTCCGCCACACCAGAGCATTGGGAAAACTAATTGACTAATGTTTACACAGCACTTAGAGATACAATACACTAAGTATGTATTAGGGTATAATAAAAGCCAGACAGGCCAACATCTCCAAAAAGGTACTTAGGATTCTGGGGACCCACTATGAGATTTTCAAGGGAAGGATATTTCAGGGGATGGATGCTCAGTACTTTCTGGAAGCAAGTCCCCCTGGAAAATGCCACCCAACAGTGGAGGGTCTCAGCGTCATGAGACACTTCTGAAAAACTTAGTCAGCAAAAGCAGCGATTAAGTAGTATTAAAGGAATGTAGCCCATCAGTAAGAAGCAGCATTCTTCATCCAAGCTGCAGCATTGCTAGAAAGGACATGTCAATGATTCCAAGTATTTCTCAGGCTGTTTCTTCCCTGGTGCAATCTCTTTGGACATCAATACAATTCTGCCTGTGATGAATTCAGTCCTCTGACCATTGGTTACCTCTAACATCACAGAACAAGACCCTGCTCCTATTGACATCAATGGGAATTTTCTGTGGTAGGTGGATTGGGCCCTCAGTACAGCATGTGAGAATTTCCTGAGGTCTGATCCACATTCAGGATCGAATCCTATCCATTCTGTGGGCCTTAGATGAAACCTAAGGGAAGATTTATGACATCTGTAATAAAGGAAAGCGTGTGGCTATCTTACAGGAAAGCTGGATAAGAGCTGACAGCAGATTGCCCTTCTGCAGACGACCTTGGAAACATGCATCTTTGAAACATGTATTAACTTTATCACTCAGCTATTCAAACTACTTCAGACTCTGACAGCAATATGCAGTAATTTATACGTATCTCCTTATAACATTCCTTTGTAGGAAGGAGGGGAGGCAATTATTGCACAAACCTAGACTGTGATCCTGCAGGTTCTCACACACAAGTAACTTTATATACGAGCTCAGCCCCATGGGAAGTACTCAGGCATAAAGCCCCAATCTTGCTAAACACTTAGGGTTTGTCTACTAGGAAAATTAGCCAGTGCAGTGAGAGTGGAATAACTACTCTGACTTCTGTTGGCATAGCTAGAGGGGAAGAGCGATCCTGCTCTGGTTGTGTTGGTCCATGTTCCTACATATGGCAAACCCCTTAATCACATGCATAACTTTATTCAAATCAGTAGCTCCTTTGCTATTTGGGAAGCCATATGGGTCTTCTCAGGCTTTATAGCATTAGTGCACACAACAGATTAGTTGCTCCTACCCCCTCTCTCCCCCCCCCACTTTTTTAAGCACTAGAGCCCAGAGACTTCTGGATGGGAGAAGTACAAAGTAATACTAAGCATGACATTGGCAAACTTATTTATTTATTTTTTTTAAAAAAAAAGAAACAACACATTTGTGTTATTTAAAGACAAATCACACTTTTCTTACCGATTAAAAAAAATATATCATTCATTAAAAGGCCCTAGGCAGTGTCCACCTGCAATGAATTGTTATGAATTGTTACCATTGGGTTATGATCAATATATACATGGCCTTCTCTTGCAAGAAGGATTTCTGCTCTAAAACACATTCGAATATGTATATATATATATATGTATATATATATATATATATATATATATATACACACACAGCTGTGCTCCTTATAGCTATCCTGGCTCTGACCCCATGGCTTTAAGAACACAATGTGCTCCTCCCAAGAGGAGATAAAGAGGTTACAATGTACATGCATTAGCAGGAATTAGATATTCCTCCCCAGCTAAATGGACTGGGTTTTTCTCTTTTCAGCTGGTCAGTGTCTTTCATCAAGAACAACTGTGTGATGAGTTGGAGGTACTCTGTGGGGCTTGGATTTAGCACCAGACAGGGTGATTTGGGGAAGGAAGGGGTTGAAGGCACACTTTAATTGACTTCTATAGAGCTCAGCCACACTAAGCCAGCTGTGAAAACATAGCAAGCCTAATTAGTTCACATCAAAGGGACCCCACCTCAGCCGGACTGGGGCTCCCTCCCTGGATTTCTCTCAGCCTCTGGTGTATTCCCTCCAGTTTACAAAAAGGGACATGCACATAGAAGAAAGCTTTCCACATGCGGTTTCCACCCCAGAAGACAAGAGGTTCCCTCTCCTGCCCCTGGGAAGCCCAAGGTTTTGCATATAATTATTTATTCAAGCAGCAACTGTGGGCATTTGTCATTTGTGACCTCACTGGAGAGTTCTGCTTAAAACCGGATGGCACCAGATGGGCCTTTTAGGGTGCAATCCTGTCAGCTTCTCTGCAGAATCAAGCTCCTGTAGTTCAATGGAGTTTGCCCCCCAGAACAGCTGATTGGGGCCTGCAGGAGATGGAGGTCAAGCCAAGGGCCTCCCCATGCTCCTGTCATAAGCCCAACACAAAAACCTAGGTAGATGGGGCTGAATTCCAACTTGCTTTTCTCTCTCCTCTCCCCCTACCTCCACCTCTTCCGGCTGCTCCAAAGTCTGTCAAACTTGCTCTGGGGCTGCAGCTTCCTTCTAGCTTAGAGCTATCTTTTTTTCTGTCTGGAAAAAGAGTTTTGAATTTATTAAACAGCTCAGATTGCTTCATGCTGCTCTGAGCACACATTTGCAACCGCATGTCATTTAAAGAAGCAAATCTTACTTCACGATTAGGCCATCTCTAGTCTGATGCAAGAGAATGAACTTATTTATTTAAAATTTCTGCAGTTGTGTTGAGCACGAAGAGCAAAGAGACAGGCGCGTGCACACATACCAGCTTACATGAACCTGGAGATGTTTCTCCCTTGCCTAGATCAAACTTTCTACAGTCTTTTCATACACTGCAACAGCTGGGCTCTTTAATGCATTAAACAGACTCCTGCTTTTCTTGAGAGTTTAAGGGAAAATCTCCATTTCAAAGCCAGTGTGTCAACTTTCCACACTTAACTGGGAACAAAACCCTCCCATTCCTATTAAAAAAAAAAAAAAGGAAAGAAAGAAAGAGAGAGAGACAGAGAGAGAGCCACCCAATTCAACTTTAACCTAAAAGAGAGTTATGTGAAAGGCCTTTGTATTTAGTCACAAGGTAGGGTCCTTGGCAATCTCCTACTCCATAAAGAATGATACCAATTATTTGTTAAAATTAGATCACTGGGAACTTTAGAACAAGAAAAGTGTTTACAGAAAAATCTTAAGCAGCAATTGCAGATGCATCATTCAAAGCAAGAGGACCCACCACCCATCTGAAACAATGGACACTGAGGGTCCCCAACTACTGGGGAGGTTTGGTTTGGTTTGGTTTGTTTGGGTTTTTTTGTTTCTTTGTGGGGGGGGGGGGAAGCAGAATTTGGCCCTTTCTAGTATATCCATTTGTACTGTAAGTTATCTGAAGCCAACACCAAGAGATGATTGCAGGCACAAAGATCACAAAGACGACAGCCAAATTCAAACTTTTTAAAAGTTATGTCCCTTCAACACTTTTTTTCAAGCAAGGGCACTGAAAGTTTCATTTTAAAAAAGAGAGAGACACACAGATCTTGTGTTTCTTGGTGAAGAGTTTACATTCCCCTGTCCTCTAGCAATTTGCACACTGCATTTTGTCTATTAAAAAACAAAGGATGTTAAGCAGAGTTGGGTGTGATCTATCTTCTAAGGGTAAACTGAAATGCCTTTGTACAACCAAGTAACAAGAAACAGCTGCTTGTGATCAGAGCTGATTAACAAGCCTGATTTAAAAGTGCACAAATAGATGGATTTTAAGAAACATGAATGGAGAGGCTCCTCATCTGTCAACAGTAAAGTTCAGGCCCTCGGGGTACTGTCTTTCTCCTGCAAGAGTTGAGGACACCACTAACACCTAAAGCCGAGCACAGCGCAGTTTTCCTGGAGCTGCTGCAAGTGTTGGCAGTATATAGAACCCTGGCAGCTACATCAAGGAGGAGCTAATTTAAAACATTCCCTTTCAATATACATTTGCAGTTTCAAGACTTGGGACAAGATAGTTAAAAGCAACTAGCCATTTTGGCTGCTTGACATGAGAGGCCCCAATTTTCAGAGGGTCATTATAAAGGCTAAAAGGCACTCACAACCTCAGGTACCCCAACTTGAGCAGCCCCCAGAAAGCGCTCGCTGCTTTTGAAAATCGTAGCCAAGATGTGCACTGGATTAATAACTGGGACTCTGACAAGAGATCAGTTTGTTTTGGCATAGCAAAGCACCATCCAAGTCACACGTCTTGGAGTATGATCTAGGATCAGTTGGAAGATGGCAATTTTTTTTAAGGGACCCACCCTTCTCCCTCTTTAATAAGGACTGGGGTACAAAAGGCAGCTGGAATGTATTTCTTCTTTATCTTTGAGGACCATTTTGATACAGGACACATGTTCACAGCTTACCACTCCCATCTGGTTCACTTTAGAAAAAGTCTTCCCCTATTCCCTATTTTAGATTTTTGAAACAAACACACATACAATTAAAACATGTTCCTAAACTCCCTTCTAAAGTCCTCTTTATCTCAGCAAGGTTGGGGAAGGATATTTTTTAAAAGTGAAATAGGTTGACCTAGGGGTGGGAGGGATTGAGTGCAGGGGTTAATACCTACCACTGTTGCAAACCCCCAATTTTTTTCAGTCTCCTCATCCTGCTTACATTGGAAAACATCTGCAGGCTTTGTAAATGTCACCATGAGCATTTTTTTCTCAGGAGGGGGAAGGAAAGAGAGAGGCAATATAAATATATCAAAA
Source organism: Crocodylus porosus (assembly GCF_001723895.1). NCBI lineage: Eukaryota > Metazoa > Chordata > Crocodylia > Crocodylidae > Crocodylus > Crocodylus porosus. Next base: position 1,221,862 of record NW_017728949.1, read on the forward strand.
CAATTTTGATTAAAAATGTAAAATAATAGTGAAAGTTTGGGGGGGGGAGAAGGAAGGAGCAAACACCCCATTTAACATGAGCCTAACAGCAGCAGGAAATAAGCAAGCAGGTATCTTGATTCTCCCTACATTTTAAATACTTGAGTGTGCTTTTCAAATCCCCTTTCCAAACCACCATAGGAAAAAAATATTGATACATTGCCCCCCCACTACCCTCCCCCACACTCACCATTGGAAAAATTAAACTGGATCCAAGAAGTTTTTCCTTTCCACAATCCATACTGTAGACAAACTTGACAATTTAACTCTTTAGTAACCTAGCCTGCCTTTGAGGGTTTTTAAAAAAATATAATCATATATACCAAGCTACATTCTAATTAGCCAAGATTGGATGGCATTCTCCAGTGAATTTCTGGAGAGTTTGAGTAAACAGGATCAGGACATGCATATTACTACTTGATTAAAGCCATTTTGAGAACACACTTCATTTACCAGTGAGGCACTTTATTGTGGGGAGGGAAGTCAATTTTTGTATTTGCTGATTTTGATCAAACCAGTTTTCAGCCTGGAGGAGCTGAAATCTATCAAGTAAAATTAAAGAGTTCAGATTGGAAACCAATTATTTCTAGTATTCCTGGGTTTTGGCTTTTTCAACTCAGAGGTAAAGAATTTCATATAAATATTTTCAGCATTCCTCTTTTAAAACATACTTCCTTTTCAGGACAGCCGTTAGCATTTCCCTCCATTGCTACCCAGAGGCAAGTTCACAAACCAAATTTATTTAACTTCTTTGCCACCTCATCATTTTTTTAGAAGTCCCCCACCATCAAAAAAAAAGAACTAACCTCTCCCCCAAAACAAACTAAAAGAAAATTGAATTAAACAAAAAAATAGGATTGAAACCAATCTTTGTATATGATCATGGGAGCAGTTTCTATAAATTTAGTTTTAATACTTCCAGTTTGGAGCCTGGAATTGCTTCGGAAACGGTTTCAAAGCATGCAGCGGCAGTATCCTCATTCATGCTTTTAAAATGAGCTTTTTGCTGATCTGTGCAGTGGCCTAGCGATTCGGAGAATTACAAGAGGTATAGCGTTCTTGTAAAATCTGGAAATTAAACTTTAAGAAAACTTTGAAAATGGTATTCCAGATGGGTTAAAAGGGTAAAAAAGATAAATCTATCCAATGACTATAAAGTTAGAGAAAATTTTCTTAAGCTTTCTATCAGTTTTCAGGTACAGGAGGGTTCTAATTCACATCAGCAAATGCTTACAAAGGCACAGAAACCCAGTTGGGTCCCCCCCACCCAACCCCAAGCTGTAACTTTAATAAAATCTCATTTCCCGATCCCATGTCTGAGAGCTTTTGTAACAGAAAGGCTTCCCAGCCCAATTATTGCCTTCAAAAGACCTGTAGAAAAAGGGCATCACACCACAAAAAAACTCTCGAATTTCTGTTTCTAATTGTTATAATTTTGGGTTATAGCTCTTCATTTACGAGAAGAAAAAACCCGCAGAAGTTGGGTTCTTTTTTTTTTTTGTTCTTTTTTACTCAACTGTATTTGCAAAGATGACAGCTTAAAAGGGAATGAAGTGTAGAAAGAGACCGCTGTACACAACATTTTGGAATAAATGTACAATGCCAAAAAATAGCTTTTAGGAGAATGGGAGAGGCTGCTAGTTAAACTGTGGGTGCTGATGAAAAAAATAATTGCTGATCTGGGGGTTGCTGTCTTCATACATCAATCCCATCTGCCTTTCTCCTTTAAAGGAGAAAAATGTGGGAAACCATGGTTTTTCCCTTGCAGGCTGTCAGAGTTCCAGCCTGCAAGGGCTGCTTGGGGCCCCCCATGCTTCATATACCCGCCCCCTGCCCCACACACTGCGGGCTGGGGCCTGGGGGCAGCAGGTTGGGAGCAAGGGCCACTGGGTCGGAATTGGCCATTGATGTTTACAAATGGGTCCTGGGACAAAAATGATTGAGAACCACTGCACTAGGATATCCTCGTGGCCAGTACACCCTGCTGTCGGAATAAAAAAAGAAGGGAAAAAGCCCCTTAACAAGTCTCTTCATATACAGAAAAAACAAACTTTCTTCGTAAATTTCCAGAGAGAAAAGGGGAGATTTTTTAAAGATGTATCCAAGTCTGCCTTTAATACAGAACAGCTTCCATAATCTCCACATCAGGGGAACAGCGATTACAGATCTGGCTTTTATGGAAGTTCAACTGAAAATGTTCCCCCACAGCCAACACAAACAGAAAATCAGTCTCTATGGCTCCATGTAGAGGGAGGTATTGCCAAGTCAGAGTAAGGAGAAAAAAAAAAAACCTTTAGTACCAAAGAGAGGAGAGGGGAAGAGATCTACCTTGCCCTCCCCCAAAGTTTCTGGATCTCTTTGTGTGTGTGTGGATTTTTTTTTTAAATAGAAATATATAATTAAATTTACAAATGCTATTTACAGGTTTAATTACAAAAGACACCCTTAGATGTTAATAAACCTAAAACAAAGGTTGTTTAGATTTTAATTAAAAAAAGAGTTTTAAATATTTTTTGCTTCTGCCCCAGCTCTCTTCCCCCCTGCCCATCCTTTCCTCTAGCTTCTCTCCTGGGCGAGTGCGCCAGTCCCCCTGGCCCTGCTCACACCGTGGTCTCCCCATGCTTGCTGTTAGTTAGCCGGGTGTAAAACTTCCGCCAGGAGTGCAGGGTTTTGCCCGACCAGATCCAGAACCCAGAGGTGATGCCCACAATGAGAGTCATGAGATACTTGATCATGTAGACAGTGAAGTCGGGGGTCATGCGTGGCGTGTACTGGAGTGGGCAGGGGATGGCCAGGCTCTTGCAGTGCTGGCTGATCCAGCTGCGCTCCCAGTGCTCCCTGAAGGCCTGCTCATAGAAGTAGCAGGCAATGACGATGGTGGCAGGCACAGTGTAGAGCACACTGAACACGCCGATGCGCACCATCAGCCGTTCCAGCTTCTCGGTTTTGGTGCCACCGTGCTTCATGATGGTCCTGATGCGGAACAGCGACACGAAGCCAGCTAGCAGGAAGGAGGTGCCAATGAACAGGTAGACAAAGAGCGGTGCCAGCACAAAACCACGCAGCGGGTCGATGTTGTTGAGCCCCACGAAGCAGACACCACTCAAGAGGTCACCGTCAATCTGCCCCATGGCAAGGATGGTGATGGTCTTGACGGCTGGCACGGCCCAGGCGGCCAGGTGAAAGTACTGTGAGTTGGCCTCAATGGCCTCGTGGCCCCACTTCATACCGGCAGCCAGGAACCAGGTGAGGGAGAGGATGACCCACCAGATAGAGCTGGCCATGCTGAAGAAGTAGAGCATCATGAAGAGGATGGTGCAGCCCTCCTTCTTGGTGCCCTGCACCACAGTGCGGTAGCCATCATCCTGGAAGCGCTCGTTGCAGACCACTCGCTCCTCCAGTACAAAGCCTGCAATGTAGGCCACTGACACCATGGTGTAGCAGCCTGAGAGGAAGATGATGGGCCGCTCCGGGTAGCGGAAGCGCTGCATGTCCACCAGGTAGGTGGTGACGGTGAAGAAGGTGGAGGCACAGCACAACACGGACCAGATGAGGATCCAGATGCGGGCAAAGCGGATCTCATCCTGGTTGAAAAACATGTGGCCGTCTCCACGGGCCGGCTCGCAAGGTGCGGCGCAGTCCTTCTCACCCAGGAACTTGTAGTTGAGGTAGCTGGGCACCTTGAGTGCTCGCGGGCAATGGAAGGGGTGGTCCAGCGTGGCATAGCGTGGTGCCCCTGGGGTGCCCTGGCCAGCCAGCGGTGTGGCACTGGTAAGCAGGGCTGGGGAGCCCCCGTCCTCCGAGTGATTCTGGCCCACACAGATCTGCTCAGCGCCGTGGCGCGGGAAGTGCTCGCAGCGCAGCCGCTCGGGCCACTGGAAGCCGAACTTGTTCATGAGGGCCTCGCAGCCCTGGCGGGCCCGCTCGCAGATGGAGCGGCAGGGCGGGATGGCCTGCTCCAGCACCGTGCACACGGGCGCGTACATGGAGCACAGGAAGAACTTGAGCTCGGGCGAGCACTGCACCTTGACCAGCGGGTAGAACTGGTGCACCTCCAGCCCCGCGTCCTCCTGGTTGGTGTGGCCCAGCAGGTTGGGCATGATGGTCTGGTTGTAGGCGATGTCCGTGCACAGCGGGATGGAGATGGGCTGGCAGAACCCGTGGTCCGGGATGGAGATGCCCTTCTCGCCGTGGAACTGGCCCCAGCAGGAGCCCAGCAAGTTCAGCCAGAGCAGCAGCGAGCAGAGCCGGTGCAGGACGCTGGAGGGGCGCATGGTGCCGGCCGCGGCGAGCGCTCCCCGGGCCCCGGGCGCGGCCTCCCGGCGCGGAGCCGGCGGAAAAGTTTGCGGGCGGGAGTTGCGCGACCGCGTCCCGAGCCGGGCACTGGGCGCCCTCCCCGCAGCCGGCCGCGCTCCCCGAGCCTCTCCCTCCGGCCCGGCCCTCCTTTGTGTAGCTCCAGCCCTCTTCATTCCCAATTAGTCGGTTTCAAGGGGCCCGGCCCTCCCCCCGGCCGGGGCTCGCCTAATCAATTCCAGCCCGGCCCCTTTCTTCCCCCTCCGCCAAAAGGGAGCCTTGAAACAGCCCGGCCGGAGCCGCAAGCCCCTTCCCAAAATTGCCTCTCGCCCAATCAGATTCAAACCCCGGGCCCAGCCCCGAGGGCAGGATTGGTCAACCACAACATAATGAGATCAGAGACCAGATGCCAAAGAAACTCCCCCCCCCCCGGCCTTTGCTTTTTAAAGGGGCCAATTTATTATTAATCATCATCGCGATTATTGTTTTGCACATACACTGATCTTCGCGGCCGGGTACAGCCCCGCGAGGTCCTCTGCCACCCTCCTGTGCCCACTGCCGGCAGCGGGGGCATCACACGCCTCGGACTGGCCCCCTCCTCGCTTCCCCAATAGCAGACAACAAGCTGCAGGGGCCGGGCAGCTTCGGGGAGTTTCATCGGAAAGTTTGGCCGGCTTCTTCCCGGGCTGCTTATTTCAGTCGTTGGCTGATGGACTGAAATACCTGCTTGCAAACAGGCAGCCCCGACCTCAGTTCCGGGTTTTCAAGACACTTTAGACAACTTCGAGTTTCTTTTCTTCGCTCCGATGACATCTTCATTCTTTCACCTTCTCTCTTCGGGGTGCTGTGCTTTTTTTTCCTGGTTAGCTAATCTATAAAAACAAACCAAAACAACCCCCCCTCCCCCCCCCAAGTCCATGTATTCTTGTAAATACTGAGCGGACGCACAATCTCAGATTTTGTAAAAAAACCCAAACCTTTCCAAATGTGCCCCCGCCAACTTACAGACGTCAAGGTTTTACGTCCTATTTATTTTTCTTTAAAACAGGATTCTACCCTTTGGGTTTGGAAGCACGTGATTTCACTGGGTTTTATTTAAATTGCTACTCGCAACTCCCCCACCCCCCCAATTCTGCAAAGAAGCTGAAAGAGGCAATACAGTCCTCCATCCCCGTGTCCACGGGTCCTGCCACGGGCTTCCAGGATGTCCCGCAAAGACCCCTACACACATCGTGTTGCGGGCTGTGGGCTGCAAAGCCCGGCTGTGTTAAGGAGTGTCCCATCTTCAGCTCAGCGCATGTCACCCGCCTATGCCGAGCCCACATGGGCTGCACGGGCTTTGCACGATTAGGGCAAGATGCGGTCAGTCTAACAGAGGTAGATGATCGATCTGGATAGTGACGATCGATCTAGATAGTGACATGTGTAGGTATATTTCCGCACCGTTATCTAATGACATTCTCATTACATGTAAAGCCTAAATTACATTTATAAGAATGTCTTTTTAATTAGATGTGCAAGCGCTTAGAAATGTTTATACTCAATCCCCAACCAAAAACAAAAAAAAAAATAGCCCGCTGTGAAATGGGACCCTGTCTCTTTAAGAGTCTCTTTAATGGCTAGGTTGTTCACTGGCATATAATTGTCCCTTTTCACTAACAAAGAACTCCATTATGATCCCTTTTTCGGTGGCACCTCAAAGTGAGAAAATTCTTTAACACGTTGCTGTGAGCAAGTTTGAGAGGTTTATTTGCGGGGGGGATGGAATTAGGATGCAGGGGTAAAGGAGAGGGACTGCTGCTTCCAAAGTAAATCTTAATTATGCAAAGCAAAGTTTAGGCACATTAACAAGTAGGTCTTAAACTAAAGTTAATCACGTCTATCTTTTTAGGGAGGTAGGGGCAGTTAAGTGTTTTATTGCCGGAGCATGTTTGCAACCTTCCTCCTTCCTTTGATTCTGGAGGGAGAAAGGTTGTTGCAAAAAAAAAAAAAATCTTAATTTAAATATTTGTAGGTCTAGCCTCACAGTATGCTTGGAGTGGATACTGTCTGTGGTCTGAGTTAATTGGTTTGACTGTGTTCTAATGTGCATACATTTTTATTTAAAAGATACATACCTATATGGCCAGTAAAATAAAAAAAAGATGAAAAGAAACAGAGCTTTTTATTCTGAGGGGTCCTGGGTTTATCGCCTCATAATCTCATTAAGTTGCTCCTGATTATCTCTCTCTATCACCTTTGTAAAGAGAAGTCTTCAAGACAGTCTCACCTCTGAATTTCCCCAGCCCTCTCTAGGCTGAGCTGTTAATCACACCAGCTTCTCAGGGAAATGTTAGAGCAAAGCAGGGAGTTCTCACTCACTCCTTTTCTGTGGCTTTTTCAATTGGAAGGTGGCAAGGGGGGGTGGAGGGGAATCAGCATAGACATTTCTCCTGTGGTTTAGCATCTTGAGGGACTAGCAATTGCAAATGGGGTTGAGAAAGGAATCTGCTCTGTTTTCAAGCTAGTTTCCTGCTCCGGTTTATCTGCCACCCAAATTCCCCTGGCCCAGACTGTAACCTTGTGAACAAGGGTGAGCACTGAGCAGTTCTGTATCCTGCTCTGGCTTTGGTGGTGCCCTGTGGGTTCCTGCACAGGAATGCCCTCTCCTCTCCAATTCAGAGGAAGGCATGTTTCAGCTCTTTATTTATTTAGCTAGGAGTTTGCAGAGTTTGCTCGATCCAACTTTTCCAGCATTCACAAGATGATAAGCTCTGGCTTTACTGGTTGCTGGGTTTTCTTTATCACCCTGGGGTGAAGTACATGTGGGGGAAAACATTTCCAATGATTGTTTTGGAGTGAACTTTTAGCCTTCTGGGGAGAGCCGTACAGCCTGACCCCTTAAAGTTCTGCAGCCCTTGAAGGAAGTACCCAGATTTTAAATCAACTTGTCCATTACCAGTTCTCTAATTGAACATTTTTTTAAGTGATCTGTAAAAGCTGGATTTTTTTCCCTTCTCCCTTGAAGACTCTCTGTTGTGTGTGGTAGAGTGCAATGACATCTGCTCACCTGGGGTCCTTTCAAGGCATAGCTGACCATTCCTCCATCACACATTAGTCTTATCTCTTGCTTTTACTCCTTGGCTCCCCCATTCAGTATCTCCACTTTCTCAGTGCTCCTTATCTCTTTGCCTTTCTGACTCCAACCCAGGCATATTTCAGAACTCCTCCCTCCTAACTCTCTGATGCATGACTCATCCTTTCATCTTCTCAGCCTAATTTTTTCCCCTTGCAACTTGACCCTTTTTAAGCATCAAAGCTTCCCATTTTCTGCACTTTTGCCCATGACCCCCCCTTTGCCCTTCACATCTGTTATGCCCCTTTCCTTCCATTTCTTCTGGACACAGGGCTCAAAGCTAGACCAGTGTTTCTCTGCAGCTGCAGTCTCTGGTATGAGTCTTGCACAACTTTAAGAAGTTTCTCAAGGCCCAGTTATTCCCGTTTATTTCTCTTATAACATATTTGTAGGACAGAAGATTCCAGAGGCCCCAGGCAAGCCCAATTGTTCCAGGTGCTGTTTGTGTAGTAACAGACAGTCCCAGTCCCAAAACACTTGCACTCTGAATAGTAAAGACAAAGATAGTGTCATCACCAGCCCCACGTGGCAGATGGGGGACTGGGGTCTGGAGGGAATAAGGGTGAGATTTTCAGAACCCTGCTTATTGATTGTTCAGCTCTGGGAAATCTGGCCCAATGTAACTTGACCAAGAGCACACATGAGGTCTGCATCAGAGCTGGGAACTGAATGGGTTTTTGGTTAACTGAGGTTTGGATTATATGTTTTTAAACTTGCAGTTCAATTTTTTTATAATGCTCTTTCATCAAAACTGCTTCACAGCTCTCCAGTAATCCCTAACCAGATATCATAGCAACACTGTGCTAGTCATGGCACCCCTTCAGACCTAAAAGAGAATCCTCATTAGCTGTAGAGGGCTTATGACATAGAGTTGAGTGGTTCCAGTTTCAACCAGGAATGGACAAAGGTGAGAAATGGATCTGTGAAACTTCTGCATTCCAGTTCTGTACTCCGGCCACTAGAGCAGTGGTTTTCAACCTTTTTCTATGCTGTCACAAAACCCAGTTGTGCCCCCTTTGCACCTGACCAGCTCCCACCCCTACTAGCAATATAGGAAGGGCAGGGTGTTTGCAACCAATGTCATGGGGCTGCATAACAAATAGTTTTGGACCAAATGGCTATCTGAGAGATGTGCAGGGTTCTCCTGTTCCCCTTCCATCAGATCTCATTCCTTTCCATTAAACTACTAGCCCCAAGGTACAGTAGAAAGGAGTGTCCTAGCAGAAGAGTGCTACAGCTATTCCTGTCCTTGTGTCAGGGAAACTTCATTTTGCTGAATACAAATTAAAACTCTGCTGAAGTGTGCCCTTAGTGGGTGTAAACTTGCCTTCTTTAGAATGCACATATCTCATTTCTGGGTGTCTTGAGACACAAAACTGGTAAAAAAAAGTGATTTTGGTGGTATTATACATGTAAATCTTTACAGGAGCAGAGACCTAGCTGGTATAAGATGTGTGGTGCTATGTCAGACTGTTGGACTATCAGATCTACTCTCCTGTCTCCAGCAGTCTGATGGTGCAATGAACATGGGCCTCCAACCCTTAATGTCTCTGATGTTATGGAAGGCTATAGTACTGGGAAGACTACTTGTTGGGAAGAAGTGATCTTATGCAGCTTAGGGTGAGCAGGTTACATCCTTGGACATCAGAAAGGATCATCATCTGGATGCCTTGCAAGGAAACTTTTCTGAAAACCTCATACTTTCTCAATAGCTCCAGTTTAACTCCAGTAATGCTGGTGTGATTGGAGGAGCCCCTATACACCTCACCAGAGTCATCATTGATAGTAAAACAGTATGCTGCAGTAGTGCTGAGAGGCCACTCAAATTTAAGCTCCATCATGGTATACGATTGTGGTGTATACATCAGTGTACAAATGTACAGCAAATGATAATCCCTGACCCAAAGGAAACCTTGGCTTAACTTGTAAACTGAGAACTTGCTTCTGAGACATCCACTGTTGGGTATACTCTGCATTTCCTTACTTTTCAAATGCATCATTTAAGGCCCATAATAGGAGACAGAGCCAAGAAATCCAAAGCTGAGAAAGGTCTGAGGTCTTGAACCTGCTCCTGTAATCAGGTGGTGGTGGTGGTGGTATGTGTGTGCGAGGGTGGCTCATGGATAGCTTAAACAGGGGAGTCACAGTCTGAAGTGGCCCTGAAGACTGCTTGGGCCTCTGGTAGGGCATCTCCTACTCCAGAGCACAGGCAGGGCTGCACGTAGAGAACTTGTGCTATTGTTGCACTAAGATCTAGGAACCCCAGGAATCCTAAACCAGGACTCTGTGTTGGATGGTGCTGTGCTAACACAAAGGTAGTCCTTGCCCCAAACAGCTGACAAGTCAAAGCACTTCTGCTGCCCATGCTGATGTGTGCTGTACATGAAGGGGTTCAACCTATAGAAAGGACAGGAGTCACAGTCACCCCTTTACAGTCACCCCTTGACAGGCAGAGCCAGGTTATCCTCACCTTTGTTGGGGTCAATAACAGAGTTCCCTTTTGCTTCAGGGGGAGCAGGATCAAGTAAAGAAAGCCTTAAACTTCTGGCAAGGGTCAAGCTCATTCCTGTGTCGGTGCTGAACCAGGTTAGTATGGGAAGGAAGCAAATTGTTCCTCCCTTAGCTTGGAGCTCTAGAGATTAATTCAGCTCCCAGTACTGCCTAGAGAAGCCATAAGGGGCTCTCATGAAGGGCTGCCTCTGTGCTTGACAGGAACTGCCCTACCCTAGTGACACTGGCCTAGAGGGGCCTAAAGACTAGTGCCATGGCAAGGAAGTTTGGTGCCCGGGGCAAAGCCTGCAGCAGCAGCCCACCCTCGCCCCATACACAGATCCGGGGAACACATACCTCCCCCACCATGCTTGATCAGGAATACGTGCAACAGCAGGAGCTGTCTTTCCTCCATCCCCATGTCCCCCCATATGAGCTGCTCGTGGCTTCGTCCTGTGCTCCACCCCGGCTGGGCAGCACCTATTGCTGCCCCTTTGCTTCGGTGCCCAGGGTGGTTGCCCTGCTGCCCCCCACCCTTGCTATGGCACTGCTAGGAACTACTCTGCTCCACCAGTAATGCAATGCAAAATGGCTGTAGTGCAAGTGGCAGAAAAAAGTGGGGTCACTGACAGGCTCTGAGGTGAGCTGGAGGCTAATCATATCTGCTGCAGGAGACGTACTTTGGGCTGGGACGTACTGCTCCAGATGGAATTGCCAGGCTGGGGATGGAGTGGTGGTGGGCAGCTGATGCCAGCTGAGGCCTTTCTGAGACTTGGACTTTTGTGTTGTGTGAAATCTTTGCTTCTTGGACATCAGTCAGGACGGATTCCAGACAAACGGACACAACCTTCCCCTCTCTCCCCACCCTGCTCAGCCTGCGGTTTAAAGCTGTGTGTCTGACTCACTGGGCACCTGGTCAGTTGTTTGCTTCCCGAAGTCTTTACTTTCTGTCCTTTTTGTTTTAGGGCTGGGGGTTCCCTTCCTTTTCCCTCTCGCCCGTTTCTTTCTCTCATAACTTTTCCTCTCTCCCTCCCTCCCTCCCTTTCTCCCTCTTTCCTGTAACTTAAGCTTTTGTTGTGAGTAAGAAAAACCCAGGCTGGCTTGAAAAGAGGCCCCACTGCTTTTCAGAGAGTAATTGAAACCATCGTGCTGCTCCTAGGGGAGGGGGAGGGGTAGGGGGGGCTCCAGAAATCAAAGACGTGGGGAACTCGATCCTTCAAGACAAACTTTGATTTACGGCTGGAGCAACGCGCCTCAGCCCCTCTCTGTGCTGAGCTCCTCCAGCCGGGCTAGTTTCACTCCAGAGGGGCTTGGCCCCTTGTGCCCCACTGATGCTTCAGCCCTCCAGAAGGTGGGGGGGGGGGGGGATATAGAGGATCCCCCAGGCATGCCCGCAGCAAAGTGCAACTTGTCACTAGCTGCTTCCCCTCTGTGTGTGTGTGTGTGCAGGGGGGATGTGAGAGCAATGAGAGATGGTATCCTTTTCCCTGTGCTCCTGGAGTATGGAGCGAGGGGCCAGGAGGAAATATCTACTTTTCTTGAGTAAGCTGCAAGGAGCTAGGCTGCAGTGGGAGATGGAGAATATTGCTTCTTCCATATTGTTGCTGTGAGAGACCAGCTCTTATGCTGAGCTTCTGAATGGCATTGGCATATGTCTAGATTTCTCTGAGCTGTCTTCGTGCAGGAGACAGCTTGATACAGGAAGAGGCAAACTGAGGAACACAGCTCCACCTGGACAGGTAAAGGAAACTGCCCAGGTAACGCTCAGGAGTCGTTGCTGGTCTTTCATAAGATATAGCCGAGAAGGGTGGAGGAAACGGCCCTTGTCCTGTCTGGAGTAAACCGTTAACTCTCAGGTGTTGTGGCCCTACTCGGTTTCTCTCTGTCACAGCAGAAGCAGGCTATGGTGAGGTTGGTGCTGAGCGCACCTGCCTCCAGACCTAGAAAGCTTGCCAGGGGGCTATTCTGGGCTTCTCCCCAGTTCCTGCCCTCGGGTCCACTGGACACAGAGGGTTCACGACTGGGCACTGGGGATGAACCTAGGGCAGCCCCACTGATTTGGAGGCTGCCCATGGGCAGGGCACGCTTGGGCCTGTCTTCATTGGGGGCCCGCTGCTGCCACAGTGGAGCCAGCCACAAGCACCCATCTCCCCTGGGGGCATCTGTCCCTGCCTTTCTGAGAGTTGGTGGACTCCTCCACAGGCTCCATGCAGAGGAGCTGAGCTGAGCTGTGTCCGTCTGGGCCCTTGGTGGTACATCTTCTGTCTGCTGGACATAGCCACTGGGTGACCCTACCCCCCCACCCAGTGGCAACGCATAGTGGTGCACAGGGGTGCATGTGCACCCCCTGAGAGTGCCAGTGAACCCCCTGACAGGCTGCACTGCTCACTCAGGCGACAGGCAGAGGGGGCCAGAGAGAGCACTGGTGCCCCCCCCTGCAAGTGCTGGCTGGGGAGTGGGAGCACTGAAGCTGCTTCTGGGAGCACCGCGGACGCTTTCTGGCTGGTGGCAATCAGCCATGGGGGGACGCCCCCAGTCGCTGCCTGGTTGCTGGGGGGGCACGTACCCCCCCCCCACTAAGAAGGCACCAGTTGCCTGTGCCCCCACCCCTATAAAGTACATTTTCAGTTTGAGACAACTGTCCCAGGCTCTTCTGCTCCCAACAGGACTCCTGTGAAGAGACAACAGAACAGCAGGCAAGAGGGTGCAATTCCCACCTCAGGGGTCTGGATCTGACAAGGAAGGCTGGTTGTGAGGCCTGGCTGAGTCAGAAATGCCCTGGCTTCAAAGAAGCATGAAGATGGCCAGAGTAGATGCAGAGGAGGGACGGGGCTGCTGCTGCTCCAAGAGGGGCTTCTGGTCCCACAGAGAGCTTTGCCTTTGACCTTAGCTGGGGCAGGGTTTGGTCCTGGTCTCTGTCCAGAGAAAAGTGCTGTCCAGACTTGCCTCCCCTGGCTCAGGTGCTTGCCCCAGTGTAGGGGTTTTGGGAGCTGGGGAACCTGTTGCCAACTTGCAGAAGACCTGGCAGGGAGCAGGAGTGCACGGGCATTAGCAGACTCATTATCCCAACTAGTGGGACTGTCCGGAGAAGAGCGTGGCTGGAGGGAAAGCTGCTAGGTTTGCTCCTTGAGCAAGGAGAGAGGCTTAAACCCTGTGGATTAGAGAGTGTTGTGAACATTATTGCTGTTCGGGGCCTGCTTCCTGGGGTGGGGGAAGGGCAGGTGCTCCGTTTCCTTACGTGGCCCAGACTCCCAGCTGCATTTCAACACTGCTCAAGTTTCTGCAGGACACTGTGCAGGAGCCTAGGGGTTTTGCTGAGATCCCATTGCCTGTTCTCCAGGCTTGGGGTGAGTTTCTGGTTTAAAGCAGCCCTGTTCTCCTTCACAGAGGTAGGCTGCATACTGCAGGTTTTACTTGGGTCTGCTGCTGGCCTCTGATTATTAAAGAGAGCCAGAGAAGGCCAACTAAATCTTTGCTGGTGGTGAGACAGTTGTGCCCTATCTGCTGACTGCCGCTTCCCCCAGAAAGACAAACAGCAGCTCACGAAGCAAATTCTGGCTTGCATTAAACTGCCCCTGCACCATCCCTGCATTACTGTTCTTCCAACAAATGCTTCATTACCTTGCATATTCATTTAATGCATATGCTGGTGGGTGGGGACCAGCTTCATTATTCCTTCGGCGAGGACAGCGGTTGCAAGAACACATTGCACAACTACGTGTATTTTGTCTCCCTAAGATTCCAGTTTCAGCTGACTTCTTGTTCATTTGGTTCTAGCCTTCGAAGGTGCTGAGCATCTACCCTCTAAAATTGAGGTGATCTCACTCACCTGCCCTCACTAGCCCCTTGGTATTTTCAGGCTATAATTTTCAAAGGCACCTAAAGGAGGCAGACACCCAACTTCTGCTGCAATTCTGTGGGTTTGTCCAATGAACTCTTTCAGACGCCTTTGGATTTCCCACCCTTTCAGGGCTGGATGGTAGTGCTGAGAGCTTGAGGTGACATGCAAAGTGGGTATAGTGGAAAGCAGGAAGATGTGGGGTTGTCTGTTTTCACTTCACTGGGATGCATGAAGAAGACCTAGAACAGAGGTAGGCAAAATGCAGCCCGTGGGCCGGATGTGGCCTGCCAGGCCATTCTGTCTGGCCTGCAGAGCCCCTAAAAAATTTAGAAAATTAATATTTATCCATCCCTGGCTGCCTGTTATGTGGCCCTCGATGACGTGCCAAAACTCAGTAAGCAGCCCTCCACCCCAAATAATTGCCTGCCTCTGACCTAGAATGCTGTTGTTTTACAATAGAAATGTCAGTCAGTCAGTAGTTTTCTATACCCTCCAAGGCCAAAAGATGCTGGTGACAAAATCCCAGGGTGTCGGGGTGTTCCTAGAGATAAACCCTGGATTTGTATAAGCTTACTAGCCTCCCACCCCACTGAATAGGTATGCCAAGGTGTAGCAGGGCACTAAAGTGCCTGCTACTGACAAGCAGTAATAGGGGCTCACCAGGGCAGCACAGGTGCGGGTTGCCGGGGCAACCAGTCTGGTCAGCTGACCGGAAGGGGGCAGGGTTTGGCCTTTTATAAACAGCCAGGCTGAGCTGGGAAGGTCAGATCCTCTTTGGCAGCCAAAGAAGTTGGAGCAAGCAGGGCAGAGAAGCCTGATGGTCTGGGCGTCTGTTTGATGGTACTGGGTGGAGGAAACCCTTGCAGGGATGTATATGAAGGTTAGCCAGGTGGCTTGGCATTTGTGTTGGAACATGGGATGGTAGTTTTCTGTTTCATTGTTGTTGTGTAACACCAGAGGACTGGGTGAGGCTGTAGGGGTGGAGGAGGCCTCATAGGAGCTCCCCAGTAGCGGGGGGATTCCTGGTATGGGAGAGGGTGCTGCATTTTGTGGTGTCCTGACCCTGGCCCCAGTGTGGGCAGTATTGGGAGGAGCCCAGTGTGGGTGCAGGCAAGAAGCCCCAGTGGGGCGTAGGACCCGAGAAAGGGTTTTGGAGGCCAGGCACAGCTACGGCCAGCTGAGCCTCAATTGTGGGAGTTGCGAGCAAGGCCCCGGTGCAGGCTTCAGGAATCGCAGGGCAAGGCCCTGGTGCGGGCTGCAAGGGTACAAGTGGGCAACTAGACAGAGCCCAGATCCATCAAGGCACCGTGCCAAAGAGGTTAGAAAGGAAGCCTCCCTTTAACATATTAACATCAAAGATGTGGTGGGGGAGATGAAGAGGGTGCATTTAGACCTGATTTGGCATTTTAGGTAGGGGGCACTAGGGGAGTTCACAGCACCCCTAGGTCATCTCTGCCACACCAGGTTATTAACTTGCTCAGAAATCACAATTTAGTTTACCACAATCAAATAAACTCTTTTTTTCCCCCCCTTCTGTTATTACATGGAAAGCAAAAGTAATTAAATGCTTTGACAATGGAATATGGTCCAAACAAAACTGAAAAGCTGACAAAATCCTAACCCTACTCTCAGACTACCACCTAGTCCTCATAACTTTATAAGAAAATCCCCCAGGGTCATCCTCCCCTTAGTCACAGCTAGCTCCCTCCACTGAGGACCTCCAGCCCCAAACTCTTCACAGGGAGCCCTCTCCTGCTCTCCAGGACTTTTCACACAGCCCCCCACCTAAATTCAGAGGAGTCTAACAATCCTCTCTAGTGTCTTTGCCTGTGACTCTGATGGTGCCATTATAATAACTGAGAGAGACAAAGATTACTAAGGGTGATACCTTTTATTGGACCAACTGGCCACATCTACACAAGACACTGACTGCACAGTAGCCTGTGACTCCAGGAGGCTCTGAGATCTACTGCAAGAGGCTTCAAGATCCACTGGTTGGTGACCACTGCTTTAATGTATATATCTTTGTGTCCTATAAAATAATGTACATCCATGGACATGATGTAACTTCTGTCAACACTGATTTCTACTCACAACATGTTTCTGTAATATATATTTCTGTCAGTGCTGATGGTTCCACTAATACACTTATGTCATATGCAAATCTAAGATTACACATCTTTCTACCTCCAGTCAAAATGAAACCTAAAAAATCTTCAAGTGTATCTGCCCTAATTTCCATGAGAAAGAGGTTAAGAAGGATAGAGGACAAAGCAATCAGGACCTAATTTACTTGAAAAAGGGGTTAAGAAGGATAGGGGAAAAGGCAATCAGGACTTATAGTAGAGATGATATCTTTTAGTACACCAACAATATTTTTGCAAAAAAAAGAACTACCCTTTTCTTTTATTAGTTCTTCTACCCAGGAGAACTTTGACAATCTTTTCTCCAATGCCTGATGGAGGGCATTTGTACCCAAAAGCCTGCAATTAAAGTTTTTTGGTTTGTGTGTGTTTTTTTTGCAAAAATCTTGTCCGTCTAGTAAGATATCATCTCTACTACGAGTCCTGATTGCCTTTTCCTCTAGACCAATATGGCTACAACCTGGGTAGCAGAAGGATAGAGGAGGCAGTTTCTTGACTTACAGTAGTGCTAAGCTTAAATTCCTCCACTTAAGATAGTACCCATCAAGACAGAACTAATGGTGCTTCTGTAGAGTGACGGGATGGTATTAAGAGTCCCTAGACTAACATTGTGCTTTGCTGTAATTACTCATAAAGCTTTGCATTAAATGGGTTTCAAAG
This sequence comes from Crocodylus porosus, assembly GCF_001723895.1. NCBI lineage: Eukaryota > Metazoa > Chordata > Crocodylia > Crocodylidae > Crocodylus > Crocodylus porosus. The sequence goes on from NW_017728949.1 coordinate 1,238,444, forward strand.
CATTTCTGAAATCTGTAAGGCTGTGATGCAGCCTTTGGTGGTCAATATATTTTTTACAAGAGAGTCTAAAATTACAGGCCTTTTCTGAAACCATCTTATTCTTACACTGATATATTTTTTATCTGTGGTTTCAGTCAACTCAAGATGCATACTAGTGCCTTGTTTGGGTATTTAATCAAGTACCTACTACAGTTCTATAATAATTGTATTCTCACAAGTTCTTGTTTTCTCTGGAAGCCTATACAGATAACGGGGAGCTGGTGGTATGATAGTATCATAAGTCCCACAGAAATGAAAACTGACTGGCTGAAGTAGGAAAGGATTTTATTGTTCTGACTGCCTAAACTTTCCTTGTTTGGTTTTTAACGCCTATGTAGCTCAAATATCTAAACAACTGCTGAAGAAAAACTCTCTATAAAGATATCAAGAAAGAGGAGAGAAAGCTCTCATCCATTTCTATAGATCATGGAGCTGGCAACCTTTTTAGGTTGTGGGTTAAGTTGACCCAGCTTGGGTAAGAGGTGAGTGGGCACATGGTGGGTTGCAGGTGTTTGGACACAGCCACCACTTCTACTTTTTCTTGTTGTGACACCCTCCCCTTGTTGCCACAGGGAAAAACAGCTGTGGTGGCTGGGTCCTAGTACCTGTCTGTCACATGCCCGCTCCCCTCTGACCCAAACTGGGTCAATTCACCTGCTGAAGCCCTGCATCCATGGCCTGGATCAAATGCCTCCATAGGCTGGATCTGGCCCATGGACTATAGGTTGCCAATCCCTACTCTAGATTGTACAAGGAAGCCTCCAACAGTCATAGGGAGGGCCAAGTGATAAGTTACTGACAGTTTCAAAGTTAAAAATAAAAAGAGGCTTATAGTACAGGTTTCCCTCACCAACCACTGGGATTAGTTTCCTGAAAGTTTTGCCAAATGGTTGGCAAGACAAAAGGCTTATAGGAAAAATGGCAGGTGGCAGGCTGATGCGTGGCAACGGAAAACCGTGGTTACTCAAACTATACTGTCAGAGCCAAAATGGTGTATAGAATATTAAGCGTGGGTACGCAAAACCATGGTTGGTGAGGGAAACCTGTACTTTAAATAAGACAAAGAAACAAAAAAGACACAAACTAGTTTCCCCCCCACTTTCCTATATTTAAGCAATGGTTCCTTTCCACTCCGGACTGGGGACATTTTAATGAGGAATGAAATAATTCTTTCTGCATTGATACATTTATCCTAAGAATATATAGAGGTAGGGCTGGTTCTGTTTTTGGAACCTAAACCAAGGTGTGGGTTGGATCATGGTTCTTTTCAGTCAAAATCCTCAGGTGTGGTGGGGCCAAATAATGTTTTGGTCTCATCCAGTCTTGCACCTTACCTTGTAGGAGCCCTGATTTTTTCACAAATGACTGTATGTGGTGGAATGGGAAATGATGTGGTCAAAGGTCAAGCTCATATTGATTTCATATTGAGCAGGACTGGGCATTGCTGAACTGCAGCAGTCTCTGGGGTAGGCAGTGGCAATTGTCACCCTGGAGGCAACGAGGACATTTAACTAAGGGCATTTCTCACCAAAAATGCCCTGGAGGCTTTGAGGTCAGTGCAAAACAGATACCTTGCATTTTAAGATTTCTCCCTCTCTAAGCCTGGTGGGATTAAGTTCAGTTTGACACAGAGGCTGAGCGTACCTCGCAGCAGAGAGAGTAGATTGTGATGTTGTATTTAGGACATGGTACTGGAAGTACAGGAAAGCAGAGAGGGTGACTCATCAGACAAGGCGGTATAAGTCCCTGTTGTCTGAAACTCACTGGCTGCTCATGGTACCGCAAAAGTGAAAAAGACCAACTCATTTGGTGCCCCAGATATTTGACTTTCCATAGCATTTCCCAAATCATGGGCCCCTTTACTTTGTCAACGTGCCAGGTGTGACCTTTTGCCTGTTTCTCTTGGGAAATGATTTTTATCTGAAAAGAATTTCAAAGTGCAAACTTAAAAAAAATTCTTTCTCTCCCTGGAAAATGGGACCTTTATGTTTTTTGTTTCTTTGAGTAAAAGAGGGTACAAATGATTCTATTTATTCAGAGAGAACCCACAGAATTTCTCAGGGCTCTAATAAAATGAAGTGCTTTCCAAAAGGATGGGCGGAAATGAAAGAACTTTGGTTTTGAAGATTTGGAGGACTTTAGCTTTAAATCTTCCATCATTTCGCTCTGCTGAGCCTTCCGTCTTGGAGCATGACACAGGAAGAAGGTCTGTGAAAAGTTAAGGAAGAAAGAAGTGGAGCAGAGTGAGAGTCCTTAGCACCGCAAGGTCTCATGCTGCACTCAGTCCTCTAGCTCCTGCAGCTACGCAGACAGAAATCCAAGGTTGCCTATACATGTGCTTGGGGCTGGTGGGGGGTGTTTTAATTAGAGCTCTAATTAAAACACCACAGCATCGTGTGTTAAGCCCCCACACATTTAAAAATGGTCATGGGGTGCTTTAACTAAAGCTCATTTTTAAACCTGTGGGGGCTTATACACATGACACTGGCAATGCTAGAACAGGGGGTTTCAGCCAGATGGACTTGGGATGGCCTCATGGGGTACTTGGCAGTAGGCAGCACCATCAGCGCTGGCATGCTTGCTGATCAGCTGCTGGGGGACCCCCCCCCCCACTCATCAACTGGCTGTCAGGATACTCCTTCCTTCTTGACCATCTGCCAGGGGTACACTGACCCAAAAAGGTTGAAAACCCCTGTGCTAGAGCATTTTAATTAGAACATGGAGCAGACTTGATTAATCAATATGTTCTTATTAGAATGCATCGGAGCATGTGTATAAGCACCCCAAATTTCAATGAGAAAAAAAGACTTATGAAACCCTAACAAATTTGTTTCCATCTTCTGACCAGCTGTTCCCTCTGTCAGCCAGACCCTCCCAACCTTTACACCCTCTCCCGTCAGGCCCCACCAAATACTGCCAGCAGCCCCTGAGATCCCTAGTAACTACCAGCAACACTGGGCTAGGCAAAGTGAACAGGTCCAGCTGTGGCTGATCCCTGTACCGGACCCAGGAGAGCAGGGAGGGACAGGGTATTGCAGGAAGCATGAGCAATTTAGAACATAGGAACATGAGCATAAGAACTGCTGTTTGCTGGGTCAGACCATAGGTCTATCTTGCCAATTATCCTGTCTCACATTTTACCTGAAAGTTGATGCTGAAAGGGAGAGCAAACAGGGTATGACCAGAGTTTTTTTCTACTGTTCCTCTCTCACTTGCAGCCTGCAGCACTTAAGGTCTAAGAAGTTCTGATTCAGAGGCTGCACCCCTAACCCCGGGCTTGATAGCCAGGGATACTGGTTTTCTCTGATTTTAAAAAATCCCCAATTTTTGGGTTAAAAAAATAACCCCAAATCCACATTTTTCCGGTATCAAAATGAAACACCACTATGTGTATATCTATGTATTAGTGGCATTTCATTTTAATCATGGAACAATGTGGATTTGGGATTACTTTTTTTAACCTGAAAATTGGGGGGTTTTACCAGAGAAAATCAGGATCCCTGTTGATGGCTAATGATGCACCTTTCCTTCAAGAATTTGTCCAATTTTTTTTTTTTGATCTGACTAAACTGTCAGCTTCACAACATTTGGTGGCAATTAGTTCCACACTAATTACATGCCATATGAAAAAGAACTTTATTCTATTTGATCTTACTACATACAGTTTGGGAGATGTGTTACTCCTGATGTTGGATGCTTTCAAGAGGCTTAACTCACTCCCTCCAGCAAGGGCCAGGCATACATAGGAAAGGGCTGCCAGAGCTGGGAGCTGAGGAAGGATGTGGGATACTCTGCACTTTTGGTTGATCAGTTGTACCTGACCCCAGAAGCGGGGCATGGGTGGACATGAAGGGAGGGCTGGTCAGAGAGACCAGAAAGGACTGAGTGTGTAGTTTGTGTGTTTTGCGTGCGGTTGCAGACATTGTAATGGGTACAGGTGGCCAGTGGGCCTTTGTATGGGTGTGCAGGTGCACAGGAGCCCAGGTGTGGTTTTTCTGTAATGGGATTGGTTTAGATATATATAACCATATATACATACAGAAAAATGTATTTTTACAAATAAATAAATACATGTTAAAAAATCTGCTGTTTCCCGAAAGAGAAAAGCAAATCTTCCATCACCCATTGGTCCCCCTCATTCCAATCCCAATTTGCTGACTACAGCCAGGTTTTCCAAAGAGTTCAGTGTACTAGGTGCAGATCCAGTTTTAGGTGTGGGCATTGTGGGTGACCGCCTAAGGTGCCATTGGTGGGTGTGGAGGACTACACACAAGAAGCCTGCATGAGTACGCACTCGCGCACACACAAGAAGCCTGCATGCACAGTAGTGTTCTTCCCCCACCCACAGGTAGGGGAGTGGTGCCCAACCCAGCCCTAGGCCCCCTGTCTCACCTCCAGCCATTGCTCAGGAGGAGCTGAGCTGGGCTGGACAATGTGGATAGCGGCACTAATGCCACTCTGCTTCCCTGCTGGACTGTGCCCTGCACCCCTGCCTCTGCCTGCAGCAGCGCTGCTGACTTGGGGAAGGGTGCTAAGGGGAGAGGGGCTTTGGTGAGGGAGATGCCAGGGGTTGGCTCCAAAATAGAAATTTGCCCAGGGCACCCTTTTCCCCCAGGCTGGCTGTGATAGGGGCAGGGATATGAAGTCCTAAAATGCCTTTATTTAGGTGCCTACATGGGAATTGTGTTCTGGGGAATCTAGTCTTAACCATGGCTGCTGAGGCTAAGTAGTGGATGCTGAAGGTGTGAAAATCTGCCCCCCTCAAGGTGTCAAAGTGGGGACTCTCCATGCAAATAAACTGCAGTCTGTGCATTCTTAGAGGGTGGACCTGGCTTGCAAAAGTTCAGCTTTAGCTTAATCCTTCCTCAAGCACAGACAGTGTCTGGATTTAGGGTTCTGGTCAGCAGCCCACATTTAATCCTAACCACAGCTCAGAGGCTGTGAATCATTTGAGAGATTAATCTCCAAGCACTTGGTTAATTGAACTCTAATGTCCCGTCCCCCCCTCCTCCCTCCCTCTCCACCCCAGTTGCTGTCCTGACTCCATAGAACAGCTGAGGGGCCTCACATGACCCAGTTGGGGCTGCTGGACAGAAAGCAAATGACAAGCCATGCCTTTGCTGAGTGCAGGCAGCTGTGCTTGTCTGGCAGGGCCAATCTCTGCCAGCTTGAGGGAGATCAAGAAAGTTGAAGTTCCTCTGCAAGGGGGTGGGGGGAGGTGTTCTGACGGGAAATAGGGTAAGGTTGGGGGGAGGAAGGGGCAGGAGGGGAGCCACCAACTAGAGCCTAATTAAAGAGTTAGTCAGCTCTGCATCCTCCCTGTGGAGATCAAATTTGCTCAGCTGAGTCTTAAAGAGCCGAAACCTTTAATAACCCAACTCTGTGCATGTGACTCTGCTTTGTACCCTGGGATAATGCTGCTAAATCCAATCAAATCAGAACAGCTCTGGGGCACTGGAACCTCAGTGGCTGGGGGCTGGCATGGGGCAGGAGCTGAAGGGGGTGGGGGCAAGATATTCAATTTCAGGGAAAGACCAAATGTTCCTGGAAAATGATCAGGAGGGTCACGGTTGAATAAACTCAGCCTGAGGAGCTGCCTGCAGAGGCCATCTCCATCCCAGCTTGGGGGCTTTCTGTCAAGAATACCAGGAGGATCCCTCCCAGCACAGAAGAGATGGCTTAATATAGCCGACTTGGACAGGGGCAGAGGGGCCATGTCTCAGGGAAATGCAGCAGTGAACTTTTGGTTACAGCTAGGAGCAGCTGGAAAGCAGACGGAGAATCAATCCCTTCCTGAGCCTTCTCTCCCTACTGGTGAGGTAGCTGCTTTACCTCTGCTTTGTGGGCCTTCTCCTTCTGTGGGTGGTATAGATACATCCTAAATAGCTGCCCCATCCCACAGCTGGGAGCAAAAAACTGGAACTCTGGGTTTCCTTAACCACTAGGTCAAATTTCATAGATGGCATAGATTTCATAGACATTAGGGCTGGAAGATCATCGAGTCCAGCCCCCTGCTTCAGGGGCAGGAAGTGAGCTAGGGTCAAAGGATCCCAGCAAGATAGGCATCCAAATATTTCTTAAATAAGTCCAGAGTAGGTGCTTGAACCACCTTTGGAGGAAGTCTATTCCAGGCCTTGGGGGCTCAGACAGTAAAGAAGTTTTTCCTTACATCCAGCCTAAAACAGTCCTGGAGGAGTGTGTGACCGTTTGACCTTGTCATCCCTTGGGGCGTTCTGGTGAACAGGTGTTCCCTCAGATCCCGATGTACTTATAGGCTGCCACCAGGTCACCCCTGAGCCTGTGCTTTTCCAGGCTGAAGAGTCCCATGGCTTTCAGCCTCTCCTCGTAAGGCCTGTTCTCTTGCCTTCTGATCATGTGCATGGCTCTCCTCTAGACTCTCTCAAGCTTCTCCACATCCTTCTTGAATTGTGGAGTCCAGAATTGGATGCAGTACTCCAGCTCCAGCCTCACCAAGGCCAAGTGCTGCGGGAGGATGACATCCTGAGATTTGCTTGAGAAGCATCTATGGATGCAAGCCGGCGTTTTGCTCGCTTTACCAGCTGCGATGTCGCATTGGTGGCTTATGTTGACATCTTGTGGTCAATCGTGACCCCTAAGCACCTTTCGGCCGTGGTGCTAGCATTGGCCAGTTTTTCCATGAGGAGATCATGGGACACCAGATCAAAGGCTTTTTTAAAGTCCAGATATATGATGTCAATCTCTTCTTCCTTGTCCAGGTGATATGTCACCTGGTCATAGAAGAATATGAGATTGGTCAGGCAAGACCTATCTGCAACAAACCCATGCTGGCTGTCCTTCAGGATGTTGCCATCAGCCAGTTTGTCAAGAATGGTCTCTTTGAAGTTGAAGGATCCTCCATACAGGATTATATCTGTGGAGCTCTGCTGACTCTGAGCAAGCAGCCTAAGGGATGGAGGTGACAGGGGTAGACCTGGTCCCCAAGCCCATCAGGAGATGGGCCAAAACCTCCATGTTAAAGGGTTCTGGTGCTCTCTTTTCCTTTCCATTCCCTTGACCTGAGTTTTGGGGGGTAAGTTGGCTTACATTCCAGGAGCATGTATAGGTGTGTTATGGGATCTGGTCTTTCTAAGCCTTCACAGGTTTTGCTGCTAGAAAGAGGTGAGTCTTTCTCCTATGGACAGGAGTGCTCAAATGCAAGGGACAGGGCAGGCTCTTGGCTTCCTGAACTCTAGTCTTGATGAACTGCAACCAATGTGGAATAGAGACACCATGGGATGGATGAAGAATAGGAGAAAGAGCATCCTAGCTAGGTGTCACCTTAACCTGCCAGCTGTTGGAAGTACTCTGGCCAGACCTTACCTCTGGGGCTGGGCAGAGTATCCCAGGGCCCAGGCTTGCTCCGCCTCAGCCTTTGTTATGGACTTGCAGCAGGAATCAAGCTTTTTTTCTTACTACTTTCCAGTCAATAATTACTTTGAGGGAGGGAGTAGGTAGAGGCTGGGATGATGGGAGCAGATGCAACAGTTGCCCTTAGAAGGTGCAGCTGAAAGGGCAAATATGTCTGAGCTCCACTCCCCTCTGGGTCTGAGTTGAGTACACACGTGCCCTGTAGAGCACTGATGCCCTGTGCCACTTCAAGGCCATGCTCTGATGTGAAAGTGAGGGCAAAACTGGAATAGTATGTTCATCAGTTATGAAAATTCATTTCATTTGGTAAGGAAGGGCTGAAAAAGCAACACGGCAGCAAGGGAAAAAAACCTAGCCTTGCCTTCACTGAGATGCTGATTGAGAGGGAATGGGAAGGGGCTTGCTGGGGATACCCAGAGAGGATGTGAAAATGAATAGAAATGAAGTGATGCTGTGAACAAAGCTGGGAATATGGTCCCATCAATTGGCCAGGTGGAAGGAGAGCAAGATTAGAACCTCCCAGCTGTGGCTAAGAGAGCAAGGGTCTCTGTGTGGATCCTACACACAAGGAGCTTCATGCCAGAGCTGAGAGGTTCTAATCTGGTTTTATATGGGGGGCTTGTAGAGCCAAAGACTGGTGTCAGCATCTATCTATTTTTCCACTTCCTTTGGCAGGTAGCTGTCTCTCTTCCATGCTTCCTGGCAAAACTTCTTTGTGCTCAGAGTTATAAGAACAGAGAGACCCAAGCACTCCGGAACAGATTTGAGGGAGGTGTCTCCAGTAGCTGCTGTCAAACAGGCCAGAGGTGGAAGGCTTGAAAGAAGCCACTGAGGTCCCCTGAGTGGTTTTATTACTTCTTTTGCAGGGTGGGTAAGCTCAGAAGGATCTTCTCAAGGAGATGCCAGGAACACAGCATAGACGTATCCTTGGGAGGTCAATCTAGGCAGCATATCTGGTCTATCACATGGTGGAAGTACTTACCTGGGAATGTCTTGCATATGCCTAGGGGTATGCATACCCGTTTGGGAACCCCTGACCTAATATGTAATAGCAGAGGGTTCTTTAATGTAGCAGACAAAGACAGAACAAGACTTAATGGCTGAAAGCTAAAGCCAGACATTCAACCTAGAAATAAGAGACGCTTCTTTGGTAGGGGAGATAACTGACCAGTGAAAGAAGCAACTAATGAAAAAATCTTGCCTTGGCATGTGGTAGATACTCAGTCACTGGAGTTCTTGAATCAGGATTGGGTATCTCTTTTTAAGATACCCTTAGCTAGTAATTCTGGGCCTGATGTTAGTAGGTATCTGGCCTGTGCTGTATCAGAGGCTAGAGTGAATGAGTGAAATTGTCCCCCTGGCCTTACCATCCACAAATCCATTAGTCAGATTACAGTACTGCCCCAGTGCTCCAGGGCCTGCTGTGCCGGGTGCTGCACAAAAGGACACCCATGAAGACCTAGTCTGCACTGGGAACACACTTCCACTGTAGGAATCTCAGTGCAGTATCCCAGGAAAGTGTTCCTAGGCTAGGACAGCTGCATCTCCATTGGCTGAGCTGTGTTTTGAGTTGGTCCAGTAAAATCACCATCCATGTGAGCAGCAAGCAGTATTAGAAAACGCACAGTTATTCTCCAATGACTGTCTACACTGGTGACTTCTGCTGCATAGCAGTATCAGCCAGGCACAGCCCTATTTAGCAGCACTATGCCAAAGGTTGTAGTGTAGAGTTAGCTATGTTTTTGCATAAACTGCTTCAGGAACAGTGGATGCAGGTATGTGGTATGCCTTATGTGTGTAGCTAGTCCCAGAATCAGGGAGGCCATTCCTGTATAAATCACATGCATAACTGCATCCCCCCTAGGGCTTATACCAGTTTAACTATATATCTCTAACGGATATAGTTACATGTGTACATAATTACACCTACCCAGGCCTAGGAGACACCCTGCCCCAAAGAGCATGCAACCTAAACCACACTCTCTGTAACAGTATTTGAGCACTTTCTGCTAGGGCACATAGATGAAAACAATTGCCAAGGTCTTAAACTATGCCTGTAGCAAAGCTGGGTTTTGACCCCGGATCCCAAGAGCAAACACCCAGAGCTCTAACCTCATGGCTGTCCTCTTTTTTTGGTTGGTGACAGGACTATTGTGGAGTAAAGGGCCATTTTTGCCATAATTCCATCTAAGGATTATGGTTGCTTTAAGGTCTGAAGTGTTACTAGTACAGTAGAAGGTCCAGTGCATGATGTGCAATGGTGCCATCTATATGAGGAGGATAATATTCCTACCTCATCAAAGACATGGAGGTACACTGATACTGCAGGGATAGAAGCCATACATAGAATGGGATCTTGAGGCCTTACTACAATAAAATCAATGAGCCTCCCCTCAGCAGCCCTAATGAAGACAGTGCTTAAAACAGCAACTGGTTGGTGTGAAAGCTCCCATATCTTGAGCTCAGCTTGTGATTGCAGTGGGTGAGGAAGTCAAGTGTGCGTTTATTACTGTAGCACTTGGTGATCCTGGTAGTGATGCGGACCCCATTGGGTGGGGCACTGTACCTGTATATCATTCATGAGACAGTCCCTGCACCAGGGACCTTGCTTCTAATGGCCCAAGAGAGATGGGGTGGGAGGTGCAGGGGCCAAAGATGTGGTTGTTACTGTGGTGTTGATGGCAGAATTGGAAATATAGATTCATAGATGCTAGGGTTGGAAGGGACCTCAACATATCATTGAGTCTGACCCCTTGCCCTGGGCAAGAAAGAGTGCTGGGGTCAGATGACCCCAGCCAGATGCCTATCCAGCCTTCTCTGAAAGACCCCAAAGTAAGGGAGAGCACCACCTCCCTTGGAAGCCCATTCCAGATTCTGACCATCCTTACCATGAAGAAGTTCTTGCTGATGTCCAGCTTAAATCTGTTGTCTGTCAGTGTGTGACCATTGTTCCTTCTTAACTCAAGAAGTGCCCTGGTAAACAGAGCATCTCTGGTTCCTTGCTGCTCCCCCAATGAATTTGTAGGTGACCACAAGATCACCTCTCTTGCAGAGGCTGAAGAGATCCAGTTCCCTTAGTCTCTCCTCATAGGTCTTGGCTTGAAAACCCTTAACCATATGAGTGGCCCCCCTCTGGACCTTCTCAAGGTTATCCACATCCTTTTTAAAGTATAGCACCCAAAACTGGATGCAGTACTCCAACTGTGGTCTGACCAATGCCGCATAGAGGGAAAGTATCAGCTCCTTGGATCTGTTCGTCATGCATCTGCTAATGCATGATAAAGTACAGTTAGCTTTGCTGATGATTTTGTCACACTGACAAGTCATGTTCATCTTGGAGTCTACTATGACTCTGAGATGGCTTTCTGCTTCTGTGCTGCTGAGACGGTCACTTCCCAGCCAGTAAGTGTGTTGGATATTTTTACACCCTACATGCAGCACTCTGCATTTATCCTTGTTAAACTGCATCCTATTGTGTTCTGCCCACTTTTCTAACCTGTCCAGGCCCAACTGCAATTGTTTCCTACCCTCCGGTGTGTTCACTTCACCCCACAATTTAGTATCATCCTCAAACTTGGACAGAGTACACTTCACCCACATCCAAGTCCCTGATGATGACATTGAAGAGTACAGGTCCAAAGACCAAACCCTGCAGGACCCCACTGCCCACATCCTTCCAGGTAGATACTGACCCATCCACCACCACTCTCTGGGTGTGACCCCCCAAGCTAATTTGCCACTCACTGAGCTGTGTAATAAGTCACAGCCTCTTAATTTATTTATGAGAATGGGATGAGATACCATATGAAAGGCCTTCCTAAAATCCAAGTAAATGACATCTACCTCTGCTCCTGCGTCTAAGTGTTTTGTGACCTGGTCATAAAAAGAAACTGGATTAGTCAGGCATGATCTACCTGCTATGAATCCATGCTGGTTGCCCCGCTGCATTATTTTTGCCACTGGACTCCCACAAATACGATCCTTAATAATTTTTTCAAAGACTTTTCCAAGGATAGAGGTGAGACTAACTGGTCTATAATTACTCAGATCCTTCTTCCTCCCCTTCTTGAAAATAGGGACCTCATTGGCCCTTTTCCAGTCCTCCAGGACCTGACTCGAGCACCATGGGCACTCAAACAACCATGCCAGTTGTTCTGCTATGACAACGGCCAATTATTTCAGTACCCTCGGATGCAGCTCATCTGGGCCTGCTGACCTGAACACATCCAGTCCATCCAAGTGACTCTGCACCAAGTCAGTGTTGACAGTTGGTGGGTTGGTGTCCCTCTGATGCCCATCTAAGAACCCCTTAGGAGACTTGTCTTGACCCTTGTTCAGGAACACTGAGGAAAAAAGCTCATTGAAGAGTTTAGCCTTGCCCCCCCTGTTTGTCACTAACTGCTGCTGCTTGTTCAATAGGGGTCCTATGCTGCCCTGCACCTTTCTTTTACGCCCTACATACCTAAAAAATGACTTTTGTTGTCTTTAATTTGTGTTGCCAGGCTCAGCTCCGTAGTTGTTTTGGCCTTTCTAACTGCGTCCCTGCAAGTGCGGACCAAGTAGATATACTTCTTCTTGGTAGCTTCCCTCTGCTTCCGCTGCTGATATGCCTCTTTTTTTGCCCTTAGGCTTCCCTGGATTTCTCTGTTTAGCCAAGGAGGTTTTTTGGCCCCTTTGCCCCCTTTCCCTTGTATTGGGATTGTCTCCCTCTGTGCCTGAAGGGTTGTTTCCTTCAGGAATGACCACCCTTCCTGGACTCCTATTTCGCCAATACTCCTATCCTGCAGTGCATCATTGAGTAGACTCCTGAGCTCACTGAAGTTAGCCTTCCTAAAGTCAAGCACTTCAACTCTACTAGTTATCTTCCGCACCCTCGACTGTATAGTGAATTTGATTGAAACAATCCAGGTCTCCTGTGTGCCAGTCCAGTGCCTGGTTCATTAAAGCATGCAATTACCCTGACATGGCTCCTGTCTCTACCCTGAAAACATCTGATTTTAGAAGGGCCTAGTACCCTGCCCCCACCCTTGGCATTTTTGGCATGAGCCCAGGGGAGACCAATGTTTTTACATATTCAGCTCCACTAATCCTTCAGGCAGGGGTTGCTGCTGTAGCTGAAGGCACACCCCACCCCCCCCATCAGTCCCTCCCTTGGAGAGGGCCTGCTGGGTCTGGAATTACAAGCATCTGAACTACAAACAGACCTCATTAAGGATTAACGCCCAGAGCCTGCACCCTCCCGCTCCCCTGGCTCCCTGCCCCCTGGGCTTGCTTAACATCACCACACAAAAGGTTGACTTCCTGGGGACCAACCTCTGCTATAGGGGAGGGGAATGAAGGGATGAGAAGGGGAGGGGAGCACTGGGAGTTGGGGGCTGGAAGGGAAGGAAGCAACAGATGAAAGTTTCAGTGGAGACTTCTGCAGAGACAGAATTTTCACAAGGTTGGCATTGAAAGTGGTGGCATATAGGGAACACAAACTAAAAAGGAACTTGAAAGGGCCGTGACTTCAGACCTTGTGACACCAGCACCAGCTCTAGCCTGTACTCAGGAACTGCCTGCTAAGATTGGGCCTCTAAACAAGTCCGTTTGGCTACTGCTGAAAGAACAGCCCTGGGCTCTTCTCAGTGGAAAGTTTCAAGGGACTTTCTAGATGAAAACAAACAAGCATGTCATAAGGAATTCGCTATCACTCCTGCTCTACAGAGAGACAGCATGACACACTCAAGGGGACTGCCAGACCTGAGACAAGAACTGAGGACACTTAAGCCTTCTAAATGTCCTGTCCCCATGTTCTAGTTCAGTTCATGTCCAAGAGCAGAAAGAGACCTCAGGACACCTGATTTCCACCCCCCTGCTCTAGTGACTAACTTGTGGGAAAAAAATCATGGTCAGTGTTAAAGCACTGGAAACCCAACAACCATCCATCTCCAGTGTCAAGGGGAGAAGGAGGAGGTCACTCTTGTCACCTTTCAAGGTGTTGAGGTGAGTTCTCCTGAAGAGGGGTAGGGGCATGGCTTCACTTGGGTACTAGGTCACTGTACCACTTCCTCACCCAGGGTTGTGAATGTAGCCCCCTGTAGGGTAGGACTCAACCTTAACTGTGTAGCTTTATGGTGGGATTGGCCCCATCTGGTTCCATTTGCAGGCAGTGAGTGTCTTTATTAAACCTCTGTCCTGTTGCCTGTGGGCCTGGTCCCAGGGCAGAAGAGTTGGCACACTAAAGAGTGCTGAGGACCTGGAGTTGGTCTCATAGGACTCCAGACCAGCTCAGCCAAGTGTGGAGGAACTGCTGGTCTGTTTTGGAATCTGTCTGCTGGGGCATGATGACTCTTGTCCCAATTCCCAGAGTCAAGGTTACCACTGTAGTTGAGACTCTTGGCTCTATCCTCCCTCTGGCAGAGAAACCAAGGTTGTTGCAGACCATGGAAAGAGTCCTTTTGCTCCTGGGAAAGAACTCTACTGGGGAAGACCTCTACGTACCAGCTCTTGCACTGCTGAGTTCCCTGGTCTTGGTGTTCCAGGATCTGCCCTAGGCAGGACCTGCCTAGCCCTGAGCAGCAGTTGCAATGAGGCCTGAGTGCATGGGTTTTTCATATTAGACCTTATGGCCCATATCCTTGTCCATACTTTGCTTCTCCTACACGTTGCAGGTCTAAATTAATTCTAACCTCTCTGGACAGGGATCTGGATGACTTCATGGCAGCTCGATGAAGAGATCTCCTAAGTGGGCAGCTGCTGTCCAAGAAAGCTAAGGAGATACTCAGATGTCCAAGGAAAGGGGTGGAGACTCTTAGAATACACCATTGGAAGGGACCTCCTGGGTGATGATCTAGTTCAACCTTCTGCCGAGGTGCAGGATGTGCTGTTCCTAAACTATCCTAGATGGATGCCTATTGGGAATGCTGTTGTCTTCATCACCTGCACACAATGTGAAGCTTTCACACCCCGCCACACAGTGGGTATTGTAGCATTAAGAGAGGGGAGAGAAGAACAATCAGGAACTGGAAACCCCTCCTGTGCAGAGGGATTAAGATGACTGGGATTGTTACCCATGGTGGAAGAAAACAACAGAGTGGCTATGGTGGTGTAAGAGAGCAGAAAAGGGTGAATAATCTGGTGATGGGAAAGGGAGAGCATCTGTTCTGCCTCTGCACACAAGAAAGCAAGAGGAAGTGCAGTTAGGAGGTGGGAAATCCAAACCTGACAAAAGGAAATACTTTTTCAACATAATGTGTAATAAGATAGTTGAACTCACAGCCACAGGAAGCTGCTTGAGATTGAGAACTCAGTGAGAGTCCAAATGAGGTTGGACATTTACATAGACAGCCGGCCTAGTCAGGGCTTTCATAGTTAATAATCAACCATGCCTTGAAAGGGACATCAAGCTTCAGGCTTCAAGGTTTGAGCTGACGTCTCACTAGTAGAGACTGGGATGAGATGTAGAAGATAAGGGCAGATACCCCGCTATCTACCACTGTATGGTTCTGCCACCTTAGTGCCATGGTGGTTTATTTTGTTGGAGCAGTGTATGCTCATGGTGTGCAGAGCACTCTGAGATCTATCAGGGCCTGTTTCCACGAAACATTTACCCCCTGCCACTCAGTCCTGGATTTTCTCTTCAAACTATTCCAGCTGTGCATATTGGGTCCATCAAGAGCTGGAACAAAGATGATGTTTCCCTGTTGCTTGCTCTGCTCTGCTCTGCCTGATGGATTTTGGAAGTAGAATCTGGGACTGGTGTATGTCTCTTGTTGGTAGAATCCCAATCCATATCAAAGGCTAAATATGAATCCATTAGGGAGGTCTGCATGTCCCCTCTGCCCCAGCTCTGTACCCCCAGTGGGTCCTTTATCAAGGCGCCTTGTTCTACAGTAGTGCTGTTGGATTGATATCTCCCTAGAACTCAGGGAGAATCTGTTTTACCCAGAGTCATGTTATCAGGAATCTACATACTAGAGACAAAAAACAGGCTGGCTCCTGCGTCTCCATGCAGGACTCAACAAAAAACTATCCCTTATCAGCCAGTGAGATGCTCAGAATATTACTCCCTGTGGTTTTCCATCATTTAGATGCTCTGGCATCTCTACTGGCTGGGCCACCTTGTTTCATTGCTCCACAGTAGTACTGAGATGCTGCAGACTGCGGGTTTGCTGTGTTGTCTTCTTCCAGTCTGCCAGTGCCTTAGGGGCACTGCTAGAAGAGCAAGAGTGCTGAATTACTCCCAGCGGGGCCATGGGACACAGGCATTCAGCTGAACATGGGGTTGCTTAGAGCAAGGAACTTAATCACTCAGCTCTGTAGTCCCTACCTCCCCATCTCATTGATTCCCAAAAAGGAAGCAGTTGTATGTGAGACAACCCCAAATGGAATTGGATATAGACTGTGCAGGCCTGTGACCTCCTGGCCCTGTCTAGTGTTCCCTTGCCTAAGCTCCCAGTGAGAGACACACTGGAGCAGGTGCATTTCACTTCCTTTCACCTTGAAGTTACAGATTTCATAGAAATTAAGGTCAGAAGAAACTGTGAGAACATCTGGTGTGATCTCCTTTCCATCATGGGCCATGAAGTGTTACCCAAATGCTCTATTACAAGCTCAAAGACTTCAAACAGACAAAGACTTCAGTCCTCAAATAACTAAGCTATGTGCTCCAGATACAAAGCAGGAAAGAGACCCCTGCAATTAGGTAGAATGAGCCCAGATGATCCTAGCAGGTGAGCCCCCATCCCTCAGTACCGCACTGGTAGGTGAATCGCCTCTGAAGTACCTGCCAGTCCAATCTAAGAGAAAATTTCTTCCCAGCCTAATAATTAGTGTGACCTGTGAGCATCTGAGTAAGGTACATCAACCAGCACCTAGAAGGATTCTCTGTATTAGCTCAGAACATTGCTGTACCTCTCTCAGAGTCCCCTTTCCACTGGACATAAAATTCTTGATGTTTCAGGGGGGAAACAGCCTCAAGCCAATCCCAAATACCAACAGCAAAAGCACAAAAGCCAAATTATGCATTAGAGGAAAAATTCTTCTTGTTCCTACAGGTGACTGGCTAAAGCTCTAAAACACGAGACTTGAATATAAACATTATCCTAACATGGAGATGCAAGTGTTATGAGCATAGTTATGGTCCTGAAAGGAAGGGGAGGAATAAGGAGATTCAGATATTCAAATCCCAGGGCCAGAAGGGGCTGTCATAGTCATCAGCTTGCCCCTTGTCCCCAACTCAGACAGGCCAAGGGTATCTCCCAGAAGCTGGATAAAAGAATGTCTTTTAGAAAGATCTGCAGTCTCGTCTTGTGGACTTTAAGAGCTGTTGAGCTGTCTCCCTCCTTTGGTATTCCATTCTGGTGTTTAATCACCCTTGCTGTCAGGAAACTGTTTTCGTTTGAGGTTGAAGCTGAAGTGTGGATGCCAGTACTATGTATGGTACCCTACGGTTGTCTTTCCAATGCTGGTGCAATGGCAGATGAACTGCAGAGGCTGGGTGAGCAGACTCTGATCCATCTTCCATTCAAGTCTCGAGAGGGTCCAAGGGCAAAGCTCTTAAGAGCTCCACTGTCTAGTGGTTGGACTCTAAAGCCTTGCTTTGCAGCAGATTTGGCAGAATAAGGCACAGAGAGGCAGCTGAAGTCTGTTCCTTAGGGCCCCCTACTTAAGCTCTGGTCAACATGGGGGGCTAGGTTTGTGGCCATCTCTCACTGGAACCAGGTGACAACATGCTTCAGGTTTTGCCTGCGGGGTTGGAAATTCAGATCCAGACCTGTATTACTTTGGCTCCTGTGTCCTAGTTCTAGCCAGGGTTCACCTGTTGAGAGCATACAGGCTAGAACTGAAGTCTGGAATTCACTAGGAGGGCTTCTGCATTACTAGCTGCTAGAAATCCTCCAGATGGGCCTGATGCTAAGTGCCTGCTTGGAGGAATTGCCTTATAGGCCTGAAATTTGCTTGGCCTGATGCAGAGTGGAGTCACAACATGAGTGTCAGAATGCTTTCTTTTTTTTTTGGAATTTTTTTCATATTCCAGGTCAAATTAGCCAAATCAGTTCTGAATCCTTTCGATTGAGCAAAACTCAATCATTCAAACACCATATGTGGCACTACAACTGGCAAGTATCCTCCACCCCAGACTTTTCAGCCTGGGGCTTCAGATACTCCCAAGTCCATTGGCAAGTACCCTGCATTGCAGGCCCAAGCCCAGAGGCTTGGGGTTCAGATGCTCCTGAGCCTCACTTGCTTTTAACCAAAGACCACAGGACGAAGCTAGGGAGGAGTCCTACATTTCCATAAAGAAGGCATGAAGCTGAGATTCTCCCACTGGAAGCTGGTCAGTGGGAAACTAATTACAAGACTCTCATAGGGCGTCCTGTCAGCAGTGCATTGGGCAGGGCAGGAATGCATCCTCCACTACACAATGCCATTTAAATCCATCTTGGTTCAACTAACAGACCAGTGCAGTGACTACACTTGATCTTATCCCACAAGAGGCTGAGAATGTGCTGTAAGACAGGAGACAGGAATCAAAACTCATGGAAGAGGTGATATATTTTATTAGACCAACTAGATATTTGCAAACTAATTATTTTATTTATTTGCAGGCTTTCAGGCACACTCACCCTTCATCAGGCATAGGAGAGAACAGAGATTGTAAAAGTTCTCCTAGGTGGAAATGGAAATTCATATTTCATGTAAGACAGGAGATGCAGCAAACATGAAGCAGCCTGGCAGGGCAGCTCCAACACCCATTCCTGCCTAGTGTTCCCTATGACAGACAGGATGTAAGGTGTCTACTGATCTGATTCTCCCTGGGGGGTGTTTGCTTCAGTGCCACGTGGGGGATGGGCTGTGGACCTTGGACAGTGGGGAGCCTGTATGGGGGCTTCCCTGTGTGGTCTCTTCCCTGGATTTCTAGTGCAGGCTCTTGTAGGAAGGAATCCCCATCCTCACCTTTGTCCCATGCTTAAGAGCCTTTAATTAAAGCCATTTACCAAAGGGCTGGCTCTGTTTAATGTGCAGGGGAGAATGGGGTCTCATTGCTATGGAAATGAATGGAAATGCAGGGACATCGTGCATGGTGGGGGGGATGAGGGGAAGGTTCACAGCAACCAGTAACTAAAAGGAAGAGTTCTTGAAACAACCCCCCTCCCCCCGCCCCTTGCCAAATTCACCCCACTAGGGACAACTGTGATGAGCTCTGAGCCAGTCACACAGACTGAGCCCTGGCTATGACAGGAATCAGGGAAGTATCAGGCACTACCGCATCAATGTGCATATTTTGTGTGTACATGAAATGTCTCTGTATGACTGTAGGCAGACAAGCTTCCTTGGGTAAATCTGATATCTTTTGTTAGACCAACTTAAATAGTTGGAAAAAATGTTTTTGTAAGCTTTTGGGTTTAAAAACCCTTCGTCAGGCTGAGGAACCCTCTGCAGTTGGTGTGTGCTCTTCCATGGAATGAATAGGAAGTTTCCTCAGCCTGACAAAGGGTTTTTAAACCCAAAAGCTTGCTAAATTTTTTTTTTCCAACTATTTAAGTTGGTTTAATAGAAGATATCGGATTCACCCAAAGAACTGTGTCTGCCTATGTCGTTAGACCAACACAGCTACAACCTACACATCTGTATGATTGCGTAACTATGTGTGAGAAGTGTGTGTGTATGAAGTGTTTGATCATTGTGTAAGTGTCTGACATGTCTGCATGCATGTGAAGTATTTATCAGTGGACACATGCACATGTATATATATATGCAGGCATGCAGAGCCTCAAGAAAAATCCTCTCCTGTAGGGCAGTGAGGTTACTTAATGAATGAGGTTACTTTGTTCTCTTAAGCCTAGAGTGTACTACACAGTTATGGTGGTTTACATAGGTGACAGGGAACTGCTGCCTGTGGGGCAGGGAGCACAACTCTGCATTGCTGCTTCTGGGCGCCATTGGGGCAGAAATTGTGCTGCCACAGCCGCCCCCACTGCTGCCAGGCCCTGGCTCTTACCAGGCTGCAGCCCCATACCCCACACCCCTCTGTCAGTGGAGAAATCGGGGGGAGGGGGTGGGCACGATGTGTCACCAATGTTGATGCATCACCGATGCTGATTTAGCTATGCTTGGTTTAACTGTGTTAAAAAAAAAATCACTTCTCCAGTGATCTAGCTGTGACACCAAAACCTCTTGTAGGCACAGTTTATAGTTGCAAGGATAATTATTGGTATAGTTCTGGATTAGTTTCCTCAGAAGATCTAACTGATACTACAATAGCAAAAGCCATGTCTTCCCTAGGATGGTTTGCCTATACCAGGGGTGGGCAAAATGCAGCCCAGGGGCCAGATGCGGCCCACCAGGCCATTCTAGCTGGCCTGCGGGGCCCCTAAAATTTTTAGAAAATAAATATTTATCTGCCCTGGGCTGCCTGTCATGTGGCCCTCGATAGCTTGCCAAAACTCAGGAAGTGGCCCTCTGCCCAAAATAATTGCCTGTCCCTGGCCTATACCATGCTATTGCAGGTAGGCTGACTCCTCGTCTCTGGATGTTTCTACCCTGGGGCGTTTCTGCAGTGTTTCTGCTCTGGATGTGGCCAAGGTGACACCACCACCCTACTCTATTATCTATCATGATGCTGACAATTGGGGTTCAGAGCCAGTATCAAATCTGAATGAATGTGAACATTTTTCTCTTTCAGCCACTAAGGCTGTAGACTATAGTACCCCCAAAGCAGTGGGGGTGAGAGGTGGGCAGTGGGCATGCACAGAGATGGCTCTGGAAGAAGAAACTATTTCTGGGACGTAATCCCTCTCTCTTCTGTAAGAGCCTCTGTGCCTCCTCCCTGCAGGGGGGTGCAGCTGGCAATGCTGTACTGGTAGGGATGGAGGTGTTTGAGAGACTGTAGCAGCATCTTCCCAAAGAGGGCATAGGAGTAGCACTGGAGTGTGCGCACACTGTGCTTCAAGCTTCTGCTTTGTATAACTCCTCTGGGGGACCCCACTGCATCTCAGGTGGGTATTGAAACCATAGGCTCTTGGTTTCCTAGCCAAACTAGAATAATGCTCTGTACCTCCACAGAACCAGTGTTAATGTTTTGGTATTGTCATGTGCTCATGCTGGCATTGCTCCCGTTTGCTAGAAACACCACTGGATAGATAGTCTAAAGAACATGGGGTCTTATCAAGGTAAAGCTGCAGCACCTGCTGCACACCCCGAGTGGACAGAAGTGTTTCCTGATGAGAATGGGACTGGGCCAGTGTGCATAGAAGGGCATCTACTGAGATGGGTGGGACTCTGAGGCATAAAACAGAACTGGGTTCTCCGGGTGACCTTGTCCTTGTGGAGTACAGAATCAGCTGGGGTAGCCATCGAAGCACTGGGCTGAAGTGCCATCCTTCCACAGATAATTGCTCTCAGGAAAGCCAAGGGGATTGGTAAGTGGCAGAGAGAGGCCTGGGCAGAGTGATTGTAAGGAGGGCACTTCACTTTGTTGGGAAACCCTTTAGGTCCAAGGAATGGGGGATGTATTCACTGAGCTGTAGAAGAGCATGGAGCCCACAGGGGAAGGAATATGGCTTGTCCTTAATGTTACTATGAAAAGCAGATACTGTTGGTGTTGCCCTGGAGTGCAGTGAGCTCAACTCAGGAAGCAGTAAATTCTTTCCCAGCAGTTCCTGTTTGTTTATCATGTTTCTCCTGGATAGTGGGAGGACAGCACAAGCCCTCTGAAGGCAAAGTGGTCCCTCTCTCTCAGCTGGTCATCTCCTCTCCATGCTGACAGCTGGAGTGTCTTGCGGGGTGGGGGGGCTCCTTGCAACTCTGCTGGAAGAGTGGGGGGCAGGGGCAGCACATGGAATGGTTCCTTGGCCAGCTGCAGGAGGTTCATACTAGTGAGGCCACATGGCAGCTGTTAGTGGGGTGGTTGTTCTATCCACCCTGACTTTCCAGCTGGGTTGGGAGAATGAGAGGGAAAGTGAGAAGGCAATGCAGCGACACATCTAAGAAAACACTTCAGTCCTTGTTGTGCCATGTGCTGGTTGTCAGCATTGTGTTTGGATATGAAGAGGACTATTACTGGGCCATACTCTTTGTGAAGGAGTGTCCTGTTGGACAAAGAGATTATTTGTGCTAATACTTAGGCCTTTTCTATCCATGTTCTCTTTCCTTGCAGATACAGAGCCACTGGGTGGATTTTATCTGGCAGCACCACTGGCAAGGTTTCTCACCTCCATGAATGCTTCTCCCTTTGGGTGGTGTAATGCAATGGGGTCAACATTTCTAGCTGACATGTCACAAATTAGCTCTGCACTCTCCCTGTGTACCAATCCCCTTCTACTGCCCCATCTGCTGCTCTGCTTTGCTTTATCTGCAGCTGTGCAGCCTGTTCTCTCCCTGATCTGCCACATGCCTCACACAGAAGTTGCCTCTGCCACTTGTGGAATGCATACTGCAAGTTGGCCACCCCTGACGTTACTACATGGCTGTGAGGTTACTTGTGAACACCTAGATTCCTGTTCTGCAGGGACAGGCAAAAGATCTTGGGGGCACCTTGCACTACCTAGAGCGTTGGAATACTGCCATGGAGTTGACTCCCAATTGTTCCATAGGCCTTCTACTTGGGGATCTTGGCCATGCATGCCACAGCCCAGTCTGGAGGCACTGGTTGTGATCATGATGGGTGAAGAAGAAAAGGTACTTCCTGGAGGAGACTGCTCCTGTTCTGCCAGAAGGGGAGTGGTAGGGGCATTGAGGAGAGAAAGCAGTCACCTTTGAAGGCTGAGCATAGTGGATGCGTCAAAGAATACCATGCAGTGCTAGCAGAATTGCCTGCACCTTGTCCTAGCAGATATGGGTCAGCGAGTCTAGCAGGATAAGTTGTGTTGGAAAGAACCCTGCGGTCTGCATCCAGTGCCTTCAGTGCTTGTCAGCAAGTCTTATATTTTGGGAAGTCTTATCTGGGACAGGAAATCCAGCCTGAGGAACCTAGAGATGTTTTGATGAAAGTCCAGGTTAAAGTGTGGCTTTTTTTCCTAGTTATTTAACACATGTGCTATAGACCACCAGACCAGGAGGAAGTGGTGGATGAGGTTTTCTTCAAACAGCTAGCAGGAGTTTCCCAATCACAGACCCTGGTTCTTGTGGGGGACATCAATCACCTGGACATCTACTAGGGGGATAACACAGCAGTGCACAGGCAATTCAGGAAGTTTTTGGAGAGTGTTGGGGACAACTTCCCGGTGCAAGTGATGAAGAGGCCAACTAGGGGCCGTGCTCTTCTTGAACTGCTGCTCACAAACAGGGAAGAATTAGTGGGGAATGTAGTAGTGGATGACAACTTGGGCATCAGTGACCACAAGATGATTGAGTTCAGGATCCTGAGAAAAGGAAGGAAGGAGAACAGCAGAGTATGGACCCTGGACTTCAGAAAAGCAGACTTTGACTTGCTCAGGGAATTCCTGGGTAGGATCCCCTAAAAAGCCACTCTGAGGGGAAAAGGAGTCCAGGAGAGCTGGATGTACTTTAAAGAAGCCTTACTGCAAGTGCAGGAACAAATCATCCCAACGCGCAGGAAGATTAGCAAGTGTGACAGAAGACCATCTTGATTTAGCAGGGAACTCTCAGTGAGTTAAATCACAAAAAGGTGGCTTATAAGAAGTGAAAACTTAGACGACCAACCAGGAAGGAGTATAAGAGCATTGCTCAGGCATGCAGGGATGAAGTCAGGAAGGCCAAAGTGCAATTGGGGTTTCAGCTAGCGAGGGATGTGAAGGGTAACAAGAAGGGTTTCTACAGGGGAGGATCAGGAAAAGTGTGTGTCTCTTATTGAATGGGGGAAGCAACCTAATGACAGAGGATGCATAAAAGGCTGAAGTACCCAATGTCTTTTTTCACCTCCGTCTTCACAGGCAAAGTCAGGTTCAAGACTATTGCATCTAGCAGCACAGTTTGGGAAAGAGGTGAGCAGACAACTGTGGTGAAAGAACAGGTTAGAGATTATTTAGAAAAGCTGGACATATACAATCCATGGGGCCCGATGGGATGTACCCGAGGGTGCTGAGAAAATTGGACAATATGATTGTAGAGCCACTGACCATCATTTTTAAAACTCATGGCAATCAGGGGAGGTCCCAGAAGATTGGAAACTGGGCAAATATAGAGCCCATATTTAAGAAAGAAAAAAAGGAGGATCTAGGGAACTACAAACTGGTCAGCCTCACCTCAGGCCCTGGAAAAATCATGGAACAAGTCCTCAAATAATCTGTTTCTAAGCACCTGGAGAAGAAGGTGATTAAGAACAGTCGGCATGAATTCACCAAGGGCAAGTCATGTCTGATCAACTTGATTGCCTTCTATGGTGTGATAACTGGCTCTGTGGATGCAGGGAGACCAGTAGATGTGATATACCTTGACTTTAGCAAGGCTTTTGATATGGTGTCCTACAACAGTCTTGCAGGCAAGCTAAGGAAATATAGGTTGGATGAAAGATCTGTAAGGTGGATAGAAAACTAACTGTATCATCGGGCTCAAAGGGTAGTAGTCAATGGCTCAATGTCTAGTTGGCAGCCTGTATGAAGTAAAGTGCCCCAGGGGTTGGTCCTGGGACTGGTTTTGTTCAATATCTTCATCAATGACCTGGAAAACGGCATACAGTGCACCCTCAGCAAGTCTGCAGTTGACACCAAGCTGGGGGAGTAGTAGATATGGTGGAGGGTAGGGTTAGGATTCAGAGAAACCTTGACAAGTGGGAGGATTGGACCAAAAGAAATCTCATGAGATTCAGTAAGGACAAGTGCAAAGTCCTGCACTTAGGACAGAACAATCCCATGCACTGGTACAGGCTGGGGACTGACTGCTAATGGCAAACAAGCTAATGGCATACAGGGCTGCATTGGTAGAAGTGTTGCTAGTAGATCAAGGGAAATAATGATTCCTCTCTATTCAGCACTGGTGATGCCACATCTGGATTACTGTGTCCAGTTTTGCCTCCCCCTGTCCCTCCCCCCTCCCACTACAGAAAGGATGTGGGCAAATTGGAGAGAGTCCAGCAGAGGGTAATGAAAATGGTTCAGGGGCTGGGACAACTTCTGTGGAGAGGCTGAGGGAACTGGGCTTATTTAGTCTGAAGAAGAGAAGACTGAGGAGGGATTTAATAGCAGCCTTTAACTACCTGATGGGTGGCTCCAAAGAGGATGGAGCAAGACTGTTCTCAGTGGTGGCAGATGATAGAACAAGGAGCAATGGTCTCAAGTCGCAGCAAGGGAAGTTTAGGTTAGATGTTAGGAAAAACTTTCTCACTAGGAGGGTAATAAAACACTGGCACAGGTTACCCTCTTGAGTGGTTGTGGAATCTCCATCCTTGGAGGTTTTTAAGACTCGGCTAGACAAAGCCTTGGGGATGATCTAGGTGGGGTGATCCTGCAGTCAGCAGGGGGGTTGGACTAAATGACCTTCTGAAGTCCCCTCCAACCCTAATTTTTTATGCTTCTATGTAGCACATGTATTGGATTACTGAGGAGAGAAACGGTTGAGAACAGGCTTTTAGGAGCCAGTCAGGGTAGAGGAATATTCCTCAGTGTCTGAGGTTTCCAAAAATAGCAGGGTTTATTGTGAAGACTTACACGTCTGTGGAGAAGCTTGAAAGAAGGATCCTGATTGTCTTGTCCCCACACAGGGGCTCTACTTCTTACGTGAGAAGGAGCAGGCACTGCCTGGAACTAGATATCCTGGAAGTCGACAGCTGCTAATCTAGATAGAAATTCCAGGCAAGGGAGAATCCACCTCACCCTGGGTAAACTGTAGCCATGGTTCATGACCCTCACAATCTGCCCTCTACAGCAAGGGATTGACTGGCACTCTACTTCTGGGGCCACTTGGGGCCACTTGGAAGAGTAGTGGGAGGCAGTTTTTGCAGCTTTTCTGTCTGATCAGAAACACCATTGTTGGGGAATCAAGAAGAGATACTGGGGGCAAAATGGCTGGGATTGGGAGCAGCCCAAAAATGTCTGCAATGCCAGTCTTAGCCAATGGCCGGGTCATGCCTGCAGTGACACAAGGAGGTGGCAGGTGGTACTAGAGCCTGTGTGTGCATGCTGGCCAAATTGCTCCAGGGCTAATTCATACTCCAAGGCTAATCTCTCATGGTTTTACTCCTCCGTAACAGCAGCACTAAGCAAATGCTTCTAGCTTGGAGCTGTCACCATTAAAAAAAGAAAAAAAGAAAAGAAAAACAAGCTGTTTCTCTAGGTCCTGCACATAAACATCCCTCAAGGCCAGTGGTGCTCAACCTTTTGGTCCCACAGGCCAGATGGCACAGAGCCCACCTGCAGACCAGGTTGGGCCATCTGCAAGCCAAATCAGGCTGTAGGGCCTGGCAGTGCCCCTCCCACCCACATGCTAGGATTGGGTCTTGGGAACCTGGTGCTCTCCCTGCCCAGACCTGGGCACTGGGATGAGGTGTCCCATCCAGTGTACAGGACTCAGGGCCCAGGACTCCCTATGAGTCTGGAAATTTGAAGGTGGGGAGTAGTGCCACTGCAGGCCCAATCACCCATGATGGCAGCCGTTTCCCCTTGCACAGCTGCTGCTTCATAGCACTAGAGTATGGACTAAGGAGCTCTAGATATCAACTGGCAGCTGCCCTAAATGATACCCTTCCTTGAGAGGGTGTCTCCTGCCTGAACAGTGCCCCCTCAGTGGCCAATTGTCCAGATGCCCTTGTTCCTAGGTAGGCAGGTGGGGTGCTCTGAGCAGGGCTGAGGTGTCGTTTTCAGCTTGGCTGGGTTCCCTCCAGCCTCTTCAGAAGGCAGGTCCTGGAAGGGAACAAACCAGCTTTCTTTGGCTGCTGCTGTTGTTTGTCCTTCCCTGCCCTGCCACCCTGGCCTGTCTAGCTCTAGCCAGAAAGGGTTGGCACGTTGGCGCCCGCCGCCCCCCTCCATGGGGGCCTGGGGTTTGTGCAAAATGGAAGCTGGCTTAAGCACACCTTGACCTTCCTGGCAGGGGAGGGATCCCTCCAGCTTGTCTGACACGTCTCCTGCCAGGGACTGGTATTGAAAGTGCCGAGAGCACGGCATGCTGAGGAAGGGAATTGAAAAGGCAGCTTAGGCGCCTCCCGCTGCGAGAGATGGATTAGGGGCCTTTGGGGAGGTGGGGGGGGGGACCAGCCAGAGACACAGCCTCAGCCGTATAATCAGGGCAGGCTCTGCTCTGGATTCCACACCGCTGCACTTTAGGCATGAGCCTCCTTGGGGCAGGGCAGGCCTGGGAGGGGGTCAGGAGAGATAGCTGGGCACGGACCCCTCTTCTGCTTAGAAGTTTGGACTGCAGCCTCCAGAATCCTGATCTCTGCTTTGTTTTGGGTTGTGACTGTTCCTCCCAGCCCAGGGGCCTGATCCACCGCCTGCTGGAATCAGTACAAAGAATTTTTCTGGCTGGGAAGGGCTTTGGATTAGACCTGAAAAGGGCAAATAATGGTGTGTGCATGGCGGGGAGCTCCAGGGGAACCAGACCCCAGCATTCTAGATTTCATTTAATGTCTTGCATACAAATAATTACAGACCTGGGAAAGCCTCCGTGGAGTTTGGTTTTTGCTGGAAGATGTTTTGCTCGGATTGAAAGGTTGCATTTGGGGAAATCTAAACACTCCAGTCTTGTACTTGACAGCAGGGACTATGACCAGAAACACAAAGGGCAAGACATCGGGACCAGCCTGGGGCCCAAGAGAAAACAAACAGCTCAGAGGGGGAGAGGGCACAGAGGGCTTTCACTGCTCATTCAGTTTTCACTATGCGGAGGTGTTGTTAGCAGAATGAAGAGAGGCACCAACCCTGCTCTGAGGCTAATTCAGAGCTGGCTATGGGAATAAGGGCAGCGTGGGCGACTGGTGCCTCCTAATACTGGGGGGGCACCAGCGGCCGATTGCCAAACCAAGGGGGAGGGGGTCCCCCCAGCGGCCGATCACCAACTGGGGGGGGAGGCAGCAGCCCTAGCGCAACCAGTGAAGGGCAGTGATACTAGTGTAACTCCAGAGCAGAATGTGCCCCCTCCATTTTTAAGGATCCATTTAAATAGCTTGATTCTCTACAGGAATCATACTGCCCTTTTCCCCTGTGCATTCACTGTACCCATTCTCACAGCTGTCACTGTCATATCAGGTCATGTTATTTTTAGGCCTGTCCATGACCATTAGATTTGTGCCGTAATGATTCTTCCACAAGAAAATGGAGTGGTTTGGGGTGAGAATCCATCTGGGAAGAGACTGAGATGTCACGTCATTATTTTTCTTAGTAGGAAAATTGGAAAACTACCTGAGGGTCTTTTCTGATTTACTGAGCAGTTTGGGAAAGAAACTTGTGCCCATGTATAACTTCCAGGAAGGAGCACATCTGCTGTGGAGTGCTGAAGGAGGGTGCCTAGGACTCTGGCACTGCTCTGAGAGTCTTCTGGTTCCACTGCAGCCCAGGGCAGTGATGATGACACAGAGCTGTCTTTGCCTGTAAGATGTCCTGTCCGGGAGTTATCAAATCAGCCTTAGCAGGGAGACCAAGAACTGAAGGAGCCGTGGAGACTGCCCTGCCCTGACTGCCCTGCCCTGCCACATCACCATCCCTAATTTCATATTAACCCAAGAAGGAAGGGAACTTACCTTGGGAATTGCCATAGCCACCATCCTGCAATAATTGGGTATTTTCCTGTCTGCCATGAATTTGCCTTCACACATATGGGTAGAGCAGAGCCCTGCTGTTATCTCTGTTGGACATATAGGCAACTGAAGTTTGAGAAGTGAAGGCCCTGGCTACTGCAGAAGGTTTTGCTGATGGGGATGTTTTGGCCAATCTACCTGGCCCAACCCTGCCAGGTGCAGGGGATGGTTTCACCATCCTTCAACTGTGCATGGCTGTGCTGGCAAAATGAGACTTCACCATGTCTGTGACAGTCAGGAACAGACCCCGGCTCCCTCAGGGGAAGGGACCTGAACCCCTTCTCCCTTCCATCAAATAAACTTGGAGCCCACAGAAGGCATGCGGAGGGGAGCTGTTGTCCCCAAGACGTCCAAGGGGGTAAGCATTTCCATAGGGAATGCAGATATCAGTCAATCCCATGAGTGCACAATGATCAGAAGACTGGCTTCAGGAGACACAGTTCTAGTCCTGGCTCTCTCATTTACACCATGTGCATAATTTAAGGCATGTCTCTCAAATGGGTGGGCCCACTAAATGTCTGCTAGGACTCCTAAATGAGCCATCCTAACTTGACAGTGGTCAAGCACCAGGTCCAACCCAGGCCACTGTGGTATGGGCTGAAAACTGTTACTGTCTCCTGGCTCTTTGGGGCATCATGTAAAAAGAATAGCTAAACAGAAAGGCAGGCCTCAAGCTAATTCCTGCCTTGCTGTCAGTCAGAGGGAGATGAACCAGGCCAAGAGCCTCCACACCCTCTCCCACAAGGATGTAGCAGGCTATAGCACTTGCTCATACTTACATCTCTCAACATATAGCTGTAATCAGGGAGGTGCTGGAGGGTGATGGCCCTGCCACGCTATCTAACCAAACTCAGGCCAGCTTGCTTTCCAGAGCAGGGAGGTGGTCTGAGCAGAGGCTCACAGAGGAGCACTGGGCCTCTGGTAGGGATGGCCTGGATCCCTGGTGCAGCATCCTCTCTAAGCTGCGTGGCACGCACAGCTGTGCAGGCACGCCAGGCAACACAGCATGAGCGCGCCTACGTGGCTACACACGCTGTGCAGCTTAGAGGGAACGCTGCCCTGGTGTTGTAGGGATGAACCAGAGACAGAAGGTGGGCAGGTCAGAAAGTTGATGAGTACCACAGGTGCCCATTTGTCCTGCCAGGTAAAATGTCCTGGTGCTACAGCAGAGGCACATTGCTGACTGCACCGGAACCGTGGAAGTCTCTGCAGGGCCATGGGTCAGGCTGTCACGGACTCTGCTCTGTATCTGTGCATGTCCTCTGCTGCCCTCAGATAGTGGGCTGTCCTGAGAGCTTGGGAGTAGGGTCCAGTGGTTAGAGCAAAGTCCTGGCCATCAGGCTGTTTGGGTTCCTTTCCCAGTTTTGGCACTGACTCCGGTTCAGTGAACTCAGGGCAGTTATTTAGCTTCTGTGCCTCAGTTTCCCCATATGTGAACAAAGGAGAGAGGTGACAGGCTGCCTCACCACCCACAGGGCTGGTATGGCTGATGGGCTGCCTGTGCTAGTGGCAATCTCAAGCTGGGCAGATAACTGCGATTAATGCAGAGGCCCCTCTGCACCAGCTAGACCTGACATTCAGGGAATAGCTGGCGCGAGGCTGACGTGGGAGGATCCTGCCAGCAGTTGGCATGTGATCTGGTCCCTGCTGCAAGGGCAAGAGGAAGGACCTGCTGTTCACAGGGCCATGGAAAGAGTGGCTCTATTTATATCTACTGCATCAGCCTCAAGCAGTGTCAAGTCACAGGCTGGGCAGCAGAGGCGCCAGAGAGTGATGGCAGGGGCATGAAATTGCATGGGGAGTTGCGAGGGGACACAGTTCACCCAGAGATGGAGAGGGGAGCTGTGGGTCTGCACTACTGCCTGGGCGCAGGAGGGAGGGCCCTCATGGTTGTAAATAACCTCAAACCCTTGCAGATCTGAGTCAGGAGGTCACAGGTCATATTCTGCACTCAATGACCCAGGCACAGCTATACCAATGGGTCCAGTTCCCTCATGTTGTCACCACCCCTGGGTGTTGTAGGGGTCAGTTATAATCTTCCCAACTTGAACATTAGACTCCCCTTTCTCACTGGTAAATGACACCACCAACAGCCAGCTTGTCCTCTTGCTGCCCCCATACATGAGTGGGATCAGGAGCAGGCCCACAAATCCTATTCTTTTCCCCCATCACCTTCAATGTCTGTTCCCACCATGCCCGATACCCATTACCCGTACTGTCTGATACCCAGCTCTTGTCTGCCCCTGCTACCCCACAACTCCTAAGCCCAGTTTATTGTCCCAGGCTTTTTTTTTCCTGCAGGACGGAGACAGGGTGGCACAGCCCCACTCCCCACCCTCCCTGGAGCCAGCAGGAAACCTCACAGGCTGAATCTTGCTGTCTGAGTTGGAGACTGAATAGATAGATGCTGGGGGGAGAAACTGTGGGAAGGGGGCACAAGGCATGTGGGTTGCAAGGAGAAGTGGGGGCAAAAGGCAGCAGGAAGGAGCAGAGGGGGTTGTGGGGAAGGGGAGTGGGTGAGAAGCAGCGCACTGGGAGGGTCTCTGGGGAGGGGCATGGGGGCTTTGGGGAGGGGGTTGAGAGGTATGGAAGGGAGGAGGAAGCAGAGGCAAGGCCTTTATTTTCTAGGCTCACCCAGTTCTCCCAGCCTCCCCCCCCCATGCACACACACTTCAGCCCAGTTCCCTCCTTTGCCGGGCAAAAGAAAAAGCAAAATGCTAATGGCTCCCCTGGCCCCCCAGCCCCAGGGCCTTCCATCCGCCTCCTGTCACAGTCGGGCCTCGCTACACAGGCCCTCCAGACAAAGGCTGCTTTACATCTGAAGAGGGGCCTACCCCAGCCCTGACAGACACAGGCCTCCCGACTCAAAGGCCCCCTCAGCCCCTGACAGCTGAGATCTGGCTGGCCCGTTTGCTGGACAAAAGGGCCTCATTTACTTGCAATTAGCAATTCTTTGCATATCCCTGGAGCTTGGCTCCCAAAGCAGGGGCTCTGCGCAGGTCTTTCCCAATGGGCCTGCTGGATACCCAGGGGGGCTTGGCATTTACCAGCTCCCCCAAAACTGCCCCAGCAGAAGCAGGCAGAAATGGGGACAGTGCCCCATGCCTACTGAGAGAGGAATGGGACCCTTTATCATGACACCCCCATGGGAAAGGGAGCCTGATGCCAGCAAAAGCAGGATCCAGTGGCTGAGGCTATCAGTGAGAGACAGCCAGAAAGACTGGTGTGTATCACTGAGGGATGGATGGATAGATAGACAGAGAGAGGTGGGGGGAACATGCATGGGGAGGGAGACACGGAGAGAGGAAAGGCATATATGAAGATGGATGGACTGACAGACAGACAAAACCTTTCAAACACCCCGCACTTTGCAGCTCATCTCTATTTGTGCATGAACACAGAGGCACACAGAGCATATGCACATATAAGCTGCATACAGGTACACAGAAATTGCACACACATACAGGGATACATCCCTGTATGCACACAGGCAGGCACACACAGACAAAATGTAAGGGTGCACAAAACCACAGAGTGCTTCCAGGGCAAAGGGAGGAAGGCCCCAGCTCAGGGGAAACCTGGTTATGCTGTGGGAAAGGGGTGGGCCACTCTTTGGGCATCCCATGTATGAGTAGTTGCCCAGGGGAAGGGCTGCAGGGATGGCAGTGGCACAGATCTCTCTTACTTCAGTTTTTCAGCATCTGATGAAGTAAACAGGCTGATTACAAAGCTTATGCCATTCATCTCTGATTTAGTTAGTCTATAAGGTACAAATCTACTGTGACTTTTGTCTGATTTCAGATTGACTGGGCTAATTACCTCTCTAGCTATTCCCACCAGGCTCTTCTCTGGAAAACACAAGCTCCTGGTCCTCAGCTACCTGCAGCCCCTGGCTCCACAGAGAGCCCTCCAGTCCTCACAAGGGGGCAGGGTCAATGCTCAGATGGCAGTCTCTGGGAAAGCCTAGTTTGTGTTAAAGCTTGGGCAAGATATTCTCCTACAAGCAGTGCTGGCATGCCATATCTCCATATAGCCACTGCGACCACTATACTAGAGCCCTTCACCCCTGGAAGTGCAGTCCTCTTGTCCAAAGGTCATGGAGCCTTCCTCCCACCTGCAGGGTTGCCAGGGGGAAGGCTGGAGCTGGCAGTAAAGATGGGGATGGGAACGTGGAAACCACTGGGCCTCACAGGGAACAGGATCTGGGCAGAGGCACTGGCTCCAATATGAGTTGGAGAAGGGATGATGCTGCCCTGCTAGGGCATGAAGTGTTTTTTGGAAGATGGGGATGGAGCCATTGTTCTTGATTGGGGACGGGAGCCTCTTTCCAAAAGTGTGGAGCTGGGGCTCAGGATGCGCAGGCATTGTTGTGAAGATTGGCAGCTTCAAGCTGTCTCCCAGCATCTGGAGCTCCAGACTAAGGTACTCTGGCCCAGGTGCCAGTCGCTCAGCATGTGAAACTCAAAGCAGTAACTCAAAGCATGTGAAAGCTGTGCAAGCATTTCCCTTGGTTCAGAAGCCTCAGTCCCCTCTATCTCTGCTCAGCTACTGCCAAAGGCTTTGTGGGGTCTGAAGCTTGAGCTGGCAGTGGCCCTTCCCCAGAAACAGGGTGATTTAGCTTCCTAAACCATAATAGGCACCCACATCCACACCATTTGCATGCAGGGACCAGGGACTAGGGCCAACCATGGAAACCCTGCCCTGCAAGGGGGGAATTCCAGGCCTGCACCAGACACAAGTGCTTCCCAGCAAATTGTGCTTAATATAGTAAAGCAGGAAAGACCTTTATGGTTATATGATCAATCAATCCAAATCTAGCTGCAATGCTAGTGCAGCTGTAGTGACCAGAGGGAAGCTGGCAGGGGCAGGATTCCTGGGTTCTGTTCCTCATGCTGAAAGGGAGTGTTGCACAGTGGTTAGAGCAGAGGCCTTGGAGTCAGAACACCTGGGTTCCCTTCTCCAGCCTGCTGATTATGCGGCTTCCAAAGCAGTTTAGACTTTTCTCCACCTGTAAACAGGGGCCATGAGGTTGCCTGGCCATATTTTGAAACCCCTGCTTCACAGGTGCTGAATGGGTCCTGCATTACAGGACAAAAGCATCCATTTATGCAGGCTCTCCTTGGCTCCTCACCTCCCTGACTGGCAGGATTGCTCTGTCCTGCCCTGCACAGTGATTCATCCCCCTCTGCTTAAAAAGGTTCTCCTGGAATCCTTTGGTTGGGAAACTGCGTCTCCCTAGTGAACAGATTCCCCATCATCCCTGCCGGCCCCTCAGGCCTGTGCAGGGCTCAGATATTTGTGCACAGTTAATGTCCTACTTAGTCATCTTTTGGCTGAGTTGCTCTGATTTCCTTCTTAGAGTCTTTCCCTGGGAGTTAATCTGGCCAGCCCTTTGATCCCAGATGAGTCCCCGGGCCTGATTCTAGCCTCTGCTGTGCATTTCTAACTGTACTTTGTCAGCGGGGCCACTCCCAGTTCACCCTGCCCCCATTGCCAACCCCAGGTCCTCCGTCAGTGTGGGCCAGGCCCTGGAGAATCATAAGATTGGCTCAGAAGTCATGAGGTTGTAAAAATAGTACATCTGGGGCTTATTTATTTCTCTGCAATGTTTGAGCATTTGAGGGTCATGCATTCAGTTTTTGTCCAGACTCACAAGGCTAAACATATTTCTGCCTAAATTAAAGCTAAGATTCTCACATGATCACCTGACTCCAAGAGCTGGACCTTTAAGATAAACGGCAGCCAGCACAAGATCTGTGGTTCAACAGTGAGTGCTGGCAAAGCTGCCTGGGGTGAATGGGGGCAGAATCCAGACCCCATGTCAGAGCAGAGATTAGCCCCAGTCTCCGCCTGTCTCCTCCTTGCAGGAGGCGATGGTTATTTCCTTGTCTGGGTGACCCTCAGCACCTGGGTGGGGTCAGATCTTTCACAGCCCCTGTTCTTATCTCTGGGATAGAGGAGCCAGCTGAGAGCCACTGAGGGATCCTCTTATCACGTGTTTATAAGACAGAGCTTGTGCAATCTCTCCTATCACTCTGCTGATGCTCCTCAGTCCCCAGGGCAGCTGCTGTCCCAGCCCTTCTTCCTCCCTGCACACAGCTTTATTGATACCTTAGACCCACCACCCTCTGCTGTCCTTCCTGCCCTGGGATCCCCTTACCCGCAGTACTTTCTGACCTGCAGCCCCCTTCCACGCCACACTGTTCTGGTCCTAGGTTCTCTGCACGCAACTTGGCACCTGCCTCCAGGTTCTTTGCCACTTTGGACAGGTGGGGCCAGTTTCACTGAATCTCCAGCTTGGTTGAGCACTGATCCAGCTAAGGCCTCCGCTGCAGCCCTGCCTGAACAGAGTAGCCAGCTCTCTGGTTAAAGCGTATTTGCAGCCAAGTCTGGCACACTAGGTTTGCAGGTGGTATCTCAGTGGCATCACAGCCCTCTCAATCACTTAGCTGCTTCATCATGAAATCAAGAGATATTTATCTGCTCTGCCTTAGGCACTGGACTCCCCAGCCAGGTCTGAGATAAGCCCTAGGAAAAGGCATGGGAAACTAGCCAGGGAAGTCCAGACTGCTGGGGAAATCACATGTGGAGCATCTCCAGTGTAGGCTGTGCCAGCAGCAGGCCCAGTTTTCCCTTGGCGGATCAACAGCTCCCTCTTCTGGGCAAAGCCCTGCTGTTGCTGATGCAGAGGTCTTGCTGGATACAGTGTCAACCCAGGCCAGGACAAGCACCCTGGACCAGGGGATCCCAAACTTTTTCTTGTTGCATCTGCCCCTTCCAGATGTACCAGCCATCCACATACCTCATACCCCTACCAGCATACAGTTTATATTTTAACCCCTTAAATGCCAATTATTTTTATAATGAAAATGAAACCTGCCATTACACAATTTCTCCTGCATAACCCCCAGAGATATCTTCCATACTCGCAGGGGTACATGTACTACAGTCAGGGAACCCCTGCCCTGAACAGTACAAGACAGAACAGACACATTAACCCTCTCACAGGAAACATGCTAAAATCCCAGCAGTAGTTTTTCATCTATTGTAACAAATGAACCAGTAGACTGGGGCCTTGAATTGCAGAGGCACTGGGGCCTGGTTTTGCAAAAATGCTTACATTCACTGGGCTAACACTGTTTCTAGGGACTTCCAAAAGTTGAAGACTCTGGAAACCCCCTTGCTAAATCTGACTTTAGGCACTAGCCCCACCGGTAAAAGTGCAGCCCTTTCTGTGGGGGAGGCTCTCACAGCACAGAGGCATGCTGCAGGCATTTAGGATCGGAAGTTAAGCAGGCAGTTTGACTGAAAATGCTGGGGCGGGGGGTCAGAAACGCACAAATTGCCTCACATGGAATTCCCCCAGTACAAGTTCCAGCTCCCATGGGAAAGGGCACTCCCAGCAATGTTCAGCAATGTTCAGGAAGACTGGGAGGGTCAGTTTACTGGCCTTGGGAAAACACCTTGAAGCTACAAAGAGCCAAGCAACATCAAGGAAGTACAAAGCCAAGCCAACAGTATGGAAGCTACTGCTCTCAGGGAGCACATGTCTGCAGGGATGGATGTAGAATCCCAGCATCTGGCACTTGTCAACATGGGGGGCTCCTGAGGTTTTCAGGACCAATTTAGCTCAGGTTTGGGGACAACAGTCAGTTTGTTTTTGAGAGCTCATTCCCATCAGTTCTGGTAGAGGTGAACATTGCATGTTGCAAGTCAGGAAAATGCAGAGATGCAAAATATGGGCAGCACTCAAGCTCCTGGCAAGCTGGCGGCAGAACTCGGTGGCGAAAGAGAGGCTGGCTTGTTTTAGGGTGCCTATACATGTGCATGGAGGCTGTTTTGACACGCTGTAATTCATTGGCAATGTGTAGGGGGTGCATGCGGGTGCATGTGCACCCCTGAAATTGGCAGTGCACCCCCCGAAACTGGCTGCTTCTGGCAGGCAGTTGCTGCTCGCTAACCCTCGCCAACAACACTGCTGGTGGTGTCTGTGGGCAGTCACCGATCGCCAGTCGGTGCTCGCCACCCACCCCCTTGCCACCAACATTGACACTGCCGCGGCCCTACTTGGCCCACCCTCACCACTGATACCACAGCGGCCACCTGCAGAAGCTGCCCACTCACCGCCACCACATCCTTGCTGCTGCCACTGGGAGGCATGTGACGTTCATGCTGCAATTACAGCGCGTTGGAGAAGACTCGGTTAATTGAGTTGGCTGGTGTGTGGTAATTACCATGCTCCAGCAGACTCCAGTGTCACGTGTATCTGTGCCTCCACACAGAAAAATGGCAGCGGAGGCGCTCGTTGGACAAGGTTTAGTTAAAGCTCCCCCACCATCATTTTTCAGCGTGGGGATGCTGATACGTGTGATACTCTGGGCACTTTAGTTAGAGCAGCTCTCAGAGCCACTCTAATTAAAGAGCCCCCCCACAAGCAAATGCCCTTAGACATCAGGGAAGGGTGGTAATGTGGCGGTGCAAACTAATATGCAAGTGCTATGTGGAAGCTAAGAGCAAGGGACAATATATCCATTCCAGTTCATCACACTGCACCCCGGTGGTGTGAGTCAGCCAATGTCAGCTCTTTTCTGCCCAGGATGCTTTAATGTGGTCCTCAGAAGTAGCGTAGGGCAGCTCCATGCCCAGGGCTGCCATGATCTGTGGGGCAGTGCAGGATGCCACTGTACTGATTGTGGCAGTGCATTCAACTGCTGCTGTGGTGGTAGCTATTTTTGCGCCCCCTACAAAGTTGGCACCTAGGATTGCTGCCATGGTTGCCTCCCTTAGTTACACTACTAGTGGCCCCTGCATGCATACAGAATATAGATTGTAAAGACAGCACTAATTATGCGAGAACATTTTAGTATGCCAAAATGGATGCACGTTCCTAACATCTGACTGTGACTTGAAAACCATAAGTGCCAGGCTGCATTTTGTGAGCATTTGTAAGAGTGGGCTCCAAATATGAATGGAGTGTAACTGCTATGGGGCTAGGGCTGGTTGCCCAGCAATCAAACACCAGCTGGGGAACAGCTCAAAGAGGGTGGTGGATGACTCCTGTTCCTACCAATGAGTTACTGGCAGGCAAGGGAGAGCAACAGAGGTACAGAGAAGAGGATGCACAGACCAAACCAACCAGCAAGAGGATTTGGACTCCAGCTGTGCCTAAGCGCGGCAATCCATGATGGAAGAGGAGGCTTCAGGATGTTGTGGGGGAGGCATGGAGCATCAGGCCTAGTGAATGCAGGGTCAGCACAGGAGAACTGGGAATCAATCCCAGCAGCATGTAAAGACTAGTTTAGCAGAAAGCAGTGCCTCCACATGGCCTGCCTCTGGGAAACTGGTGGGTTGATCCATGGCCTAGCCCAGCCCATCTTCCTGCCACATGTCCTGAAAGCCTTTGATCTGCCATCACGCTTGTCAGCAGTCAGCCACGCTCAGTCCCAGTGCCAGGACGTTTGGCTGCAGACACCGTGTGTGACCCATTTATGCTTGTTAGACGTGCGCAAGGCTTGGACAGAGCCAGGAGAATGAGGTGTTGGAAACCGCTTCCAAAGAGGAGGCAGCAGGAACCACCCACGCAGAAAGGGCTGATCCATCTGGCTCATGCTGTTCCCAGGATGAAACCTGCTCTTCACCCAGGCCTGGGGTGGGTCCACATGGGTGACACGAGTGCGTAGCTATTGTGAGGAGTAAGGCCAGGAATCAACAAGGAACTGGTGAAACACATGGAACATGAGGCACGTGCCCTGGAGGCCAGGACCTCTACAACATGTTTAGGAGCCAAAGTCTGTTGGAATAACTCCCTGGCAGTGAAGAAAAGCCATGTATGAAGTCTCGGGATGTTGCATGGGAGGGAGAACAAGGCTGCTGATGTCTATCCCTCTCCTAGGCAAGCTAGAATCTCCCCCCACACAGCCCTTGCTAGAGGAATCAGAGGCATGGGCAGGCTGGCAGCTGGGGAGGAGGCAGGAAAGAGTGGCTTATACCACAGACTGGGACTCGGGAGTTCTGGGTTCTGTCTCTGTTTCTGCCCTTGGCAAGTCTCTGCACCTCCATGCCTCAGTTCTCTCAGCTGTGAAACATTGGTGGTGATTTTCCTTGCCCTTGTGAAGTACTTCAAGGTCCTGCAGCAAGCTGTGCCTCTCAGGCACAACAAGGCACAGGGATTGCAGCAGTAGGGATAGCTTTTTTTAAGCAGCAAGGGAGCGGGGAGAGATGGGGACACTAGAAGACAAGTGGGCTCTGGTTTTGTATCGCGTTCAGGTGTCATCTGCTTGGCCTCTAACCCCACTCTTCTCTTCAGCCCTTAAGCACTTTCCAGGCCCAATGTGAGCCTGACAGATCTAAGTCCCCATTTTATACTTGGCAGATCTGACAGGCTCTGAACAGATCTTGGGTTGAACCCCTTAGGGCTGGGCTTTCAGCCCCCATTGCCCCCACTGACTTCCAGTGCTGTAGGGGATGCTCAGCACTGGTGCAAGTTGAGTCTCTGATGTTCAGCACTTCAAAGCCTGGCTGCTTTTGGCCAAAATGATGGACTCTTTAGCTCAGAGTGAATCAAAGGCAGGGCAGGAAATTATATCCAGCAATTTCTATTCCCAAGCTCCTGCTTGGAGACGCTTTTTCTGTGCCCCTGCCCTCCAAACAGATCACAGCCAGTGGCTAAGGTTTTGGATTAAACAATTAGAGCTGCCTTTTAAAGAATCAGTGGACACGTCTGCGCATGCTATTAATGCCCTGTAAGCTTATTGTGCATTTCCCCGGAAGTGTGTCTCCATGTGCACCTGTGGGGAGATTCAGTTCAGGGCTACTTCTGCCCTGCTCTGCCCCCCTACAGCAGCCAGGGGGAGCTCCAGGCTCCCCTGAGCAGCTGTTTCACAGCCCCTGCTCAATCTGCACAGCTGCCAGAGGGGACAGTTCCCTTGCCCCCTGTGAGCGATTTGCTTCCAGACAGCTGTGTACAGGTGGACTACTGCACAGTGGCTAATGTGCAGTTAATGGCCCATTAGCCTAATTTACTGTGCAGT
This sequence comes from Crocodylus porosus, assembly GCF_001723895.1. NCBI lineage: Eukaryota > Metazoa > Chordata > Crocodylia > Crocodylidae > Crocodylus > Crocodylus porosus. The sequence goes on from NW_017728949.1 coordinate 1,277,573, forward strand.
AGATGCTGCGCATGGTTACATGTGATGCCTTACTGTGCAGTAGATTAGTCTACTGTGCAGTAAAGAAAGCTTGTAGTGGGCTAGTGTGCCTCAATTTTCCTTCCTCCAACCACCATGACCTCTGTGACCCTGAACCTTTAGTCTACATAGCATATAACTATGTGCTCTGTATAGCAAACCCCACCCCCATCTCAGGGTATCACAGCCAAAATGGAAGCAGCACACATGCAGGGGACATGGACCCTGCAGTCCCTGCAGCTTGTGGAGACGCACCTGAATGAGCTTTGAACTAGTTTGCTTGGATGCTGCCAGCCAGGCTGCAGCAGCATGGAGCTCAGCATGGACCAAAGCCTGCCTGAGGAATCGGGGAAATTACTTGGGCTATTAGCACACAGCTCTCTGCATGGGTTATTACAGCCACCCTACCAGCAGTACCTGAGCCAGCAAAAAAGAAAACTCACGCAAGCTTCAGTCTCTGAAGTGTAGATGTACCCTTCTTCCGCCCCTTCTGCCCTGGTGTGCAGTCCCCTGTGCTGGGTGCGGTGAGGGATTTGGCATGCAAATGGAGGGGTAGGCTGCAATGGAGCAGTACAGCAGACATTTCTGCTCTGCCAGCAGGGATCCCTCTGCCTCTGTGGGAAGGATCCTTTGGGGAGAGGGGAGCAGGGTCTGATTTGTGGGGTGCAACCTTCCAGCAGCTGTGTGTTTTAGAGGGAGGTAAGCTGCATTTGGGCTCCTTTCCAGAGATCCCTGGCTACAAGGATGGAAAGCAGCAGCTTCTTCAGCGCCATCTGTTCAAACATCTCTCCCCACTGCGTACAGTTGCCGTGGCAATATCTGCAGAGTAGCGAAAGGCTACAACAGCAAAACATTCAGGGTTCTGCTTCCCCATGCAAGAGGCCTATTTGCACTGATACAGTTCTGCTGATACAGCTCATGTGAGGCAAGCCCCGGGGTACACAAACTGTGCTCGTGTCAAACCAAGGTAACATGCCCTTGTGCCACTCAGCTACTTCGCAAGCCCTTTGCTGCTTTAGCCAAATCAGCATTGCTAAGTCAGTACCAACAACCCCACTGAAGGGCTGCAGAGAGGAGGGCAAAGGAAGGAGAGGGGAGGACTTCTTCTGAGGTGTCATGAGCTAATCCTGCAGCATGTGCAGTCCTCTTTCCACATGCAAACAGCATCAGGCAGGCCATTAGCAGCTACAGGGTTACAAGTTAATTTTCATGCCTTTTCTCGGTATGTTTGCCTATTTCAATGGCTCTCAGTGCTGTAACCCTGAGGCTTCTTCCCCCTTTTATCATGGGATCAAACTCAGGGCCTGACCCTCATACATCCTTGGGGCTCCCACTGACTTGAATGGTTCTGGTCTCAGCACTGTGAGGCTCTGCATTTGCAGATTCAATGCTTGGAATGATCACATCACAAGGACCGGCCCCCCAGTGACTCCTAAATAAGCTGACCATATGGAAATCTGCGACATCATCTGGAAAATCTGGGACACTGCTCCCCCACCCCCTGCACACTTTCATAAATTGGCGGAGGCAGGGCTGCATGCCAGACAGGTAACAGTGCTTGCCTGCTCTGCAGCAAGGTACTCCATGCCACTCCGACTCCCAGCCATACTGTGCCCCTGCATTTCCAGAACACCCATTACGATTCTCAACAGCTAGCCAGGACCAGCCTCTGGTATCCAGGACTGTCCCAACTAAACCTGGACATATGGTCATCCTACTCATAAATTTCATAGACATTAGGGCTGGAAAAGACCTTGGAAGATCATTGAGTCCAGCCCCCCGCCCGAAGGCCAGGAAGTGAGCTGGGGTCATAGGATCCCAGCAAGATAAGTGTCCAATTTTCTCTTGAAGGTGATCAATGCAGGTGCTTGAACCACTTCCGACGGCAGGCTAATCCAGACCTTGGGGGGCTTGGACAGTAAAGAAATTCTTCCTTATGTCCAGCCTGAAACGGTCTTGTAGTAGTTTATAACCGTTGAACCTCATCATCCCTTGGGGCGCTCTGGTGATGGTCACCCCGATAAACTTACAGGTGGCCATCAGATCACCCCTGAGCCTGCGCTTTTCCAGGCTAAAGAGCCCCATAGCTCTCAGCCTGTGGTCGCAAGGTCTGTTTTCCTGACCTCTGATCATGTGTGTGGCTCTTCTCTGGACTCTTTCAATCTTCTCCACGTCCTTTTTGAATTGTGGAGCCCAAAACTGGATGCAGTACTCCAGCTGCGGCCTCACCAAGGCCGAGTACAAGGGGAAAATGATGTCCCAGGATTTGCTCGAAAAACATCTATGGATGCTGATAAAGCATATAGCTTGCTGAATACAGCTGGAGGTGGGTAAGCCTCTTACTCAATGGGCCAAAGTCTGGGCTCAATGAATAAGGGATTCAAACCAAATGAGTTACAGAAGGGAAGTCAGTTATGCAGGGCAGTGTAAGCCACTCACTAGAGCCTAGAGAAGCTAACAGCGGGGCTCCATTTCTGCAGCAGGGTGCAGTGTGAAGGGCCACATGGCTCATCCTACATACAGTATTCAGGCATAAGTCTCATAGTTTGGGGTGTCTTCTGGAAAATCCTCTCAGTGATGTCAGCATCTGTCAAGCGTGAGAGTATGGAGATGAACTTGCTGTGCAGACTCACCCCAACACACAAAAGCTTTGACCCACTTTATTAAGACAGGGCTTCAAATGGTAGGGTAGGACTCAGCAAGAGCTGGTAAGTGGCATGATTCCTGCACCAGGCGAGCTGGGCTCCAGTTTCCAGCAGCACTCCCAGGAGTGAGTTGAAGCAAGGAGGAGCTCTAACAGATTTCTTCCTTCCAGCCCACTGCACTGCTGTTAATTGAGCTGTTGTGGAAATTAAACTGTCACAACCCCCAACCCCCAAGCTTGAAAAGTCTGCTCCAGGTGCCAAGAAGGGCTATGACAAAAGCCCAAAAGTGTAAAAGCAGTTGGGAAAACTACTAGATCTATGTATACAATGTGCAGACCCCAGGCATAATGAGCTCCACCGTGAACACCACCGCTGAGCGTATCACTAGGGAACTGGCACATTCAGTATTGTGTCCTGAAGATCCAGACCACTGTGTTCCTGCTACTCCTTAGGGAGCTAGCTAAATACACTGGGGCTGTAGGTACAAATGCCATAATTAAATATGCCAACACAGCAGAAAGTGATGGAGTTAAACTGCCCCCCTTTTGTCCCCATCAGACTCTACCCAATCTCAGGCTAAAGTTTGAAGAACCAGGATAGGAAGGGAGCCGTGGGGAAGACATGATACAGTGAAGGCAGGTTGCACAAGGAGGGAAGGAATACCTTCCAGGAAAAATCACCTTTCACTGACACAGGCATATTTGAGGGGCTCCTTGTTAACAGCACAGCAACCCAGATTCTGGGACACTACAGAGATAGATGAATTTGTACATATAAACTAAGTTACAAGCACATTAAGATGAAAAACACCCCAAACTTAGGAATTGCCAAACTGCAGATTGCCCACCCCCTGCATGGAAGGGAAGGGGGAAGCCGCAGGGATCCTATAAGGAAAGTCTGCTTTGTACTGCAAAGGAGTGATGTACTGCACATTTGGTGATAGCCTGTGCATGCAGACATTGGAAAGGTGGCATTTTTTTTATAAAGTGGGCAAGTGGCACAAGGGATGGGTTATGCACATGTCTTTGTTAAGCAGCAGAGCACAAGCATTGTGCATGCTCTGTGCAACTCACTTGAACTTTCTCAACAAAGCCAAAGGGGGCGATGTGCAACAGGACCTGCAAAGCATGCGGCTGCCTGTCAATTCCTTCTTGCTGTTTCCTCCTCTTGGGAGAAACAGATGGGAATCGGATTATCATGCTAGGTAGGAGGAGACAGAACGACGTGACTGGCACTTGCAGCCAGCTGGTTACAGCCTAGCCCGCGAAATGGGGATTCAATATGTAGAAAACAGTTCTACCTAGATTGTAAACTCTTCAGGTTCTTGTTCGGCACCCAGTGCCTAGAGGAGGAAGAGGGTGTGGGGTGGCAGCTACTGCAATACAATAAGCATAATACAGTGGGTGTCAACCGGGGTGCTTGAAAGGGCCCTACGGCATACACGTGGGTGGGGATAGAGTGCCACCACGCATGATCCCAGGCCGCCCACCCGGCTGGATGGGGGGGGGGGAGGGGGTTGGTTAAAGGAAGCTTGTACACAGCAGCTGTCGCCACTCCGTGCCTGGCCACGCACCATGGCCCTTTCTGTTCTGCATCCAGCTACATGCTGCCTCCCCCGCTCCCCAGCAGCCAGGGGTACACTGCTCCACATCTGGCTGCTTGGGGGTACAATGATCAAAAAAGGTTGAAACCCCCTGGCAATCTAAAGAAGCTCTTTTATAGACAATATAAACTATAAGCATAATATAAAGAGCTCCTGACTGGTGAGTACCCACAGCATAGAAAATTTTTTGTTTTAAAGAATTTGTGTGTGTTCCCACCCAAATCAAGTCCAAATCCATGAGTCAGTCCAGAACCGTTTGTGGCCCTAGAACCGGCAAACATCCTCCACCCCCACCAGGGCCTTCAGATGTTTCCAACATCTTTTGGCGGGCATCCTATGTGCAGGTCCAAGCCCAGAGGCTTGGAGTTCCGATGCCCCCAAATTTTGCCTGCCCTCAGCTAAATGGCTGTAGGAGCAAACTGGGGAGGAGCCTCTCATTTCAATAAAATGGGCTTTAAGTCCCAACACCTCAGTGGGTACTAAACCACACCAGAAGAAGAGTTATCCCAGAGAGGGCTTGAAGACAGTTTTTCTTATGGACCCAGACACATGGTGTTTCCCTTCCCAGGTAAGCATATAAAGCGACAGCAGCAAAATGCAAACATCAGTGCAATGTTCCTCCTAGGCCAGAGACAGACTCTGTCCTTTCTACACCCCCAGTTAAAAGTGACCCCTCAGTAATAAATACTTAAAAAGCTACTTGCTCCAGCTTGGAATTGGGTGAAGCTGCCTTTCTCCATGGCCCCCTGGTGGCTAAATAACTCCAATGGTGCCACTGCACATACCACCCACCCAGGGCAATCCAGGCAAGAGGCCAAGCCCGCCTCGGCGGCTCTCCCCTGCTCCTATCAGAAAACCCAGTCTAGGGTCGGACAGAGGTCAAGGGCGAGGATCCCCGGATTCCCGCCCCGGAGGAGGCGGGCCACACTCCGCCTTGACCGAGCGCGTAAGCTCACGCGCACAGGTCTGGAGCGGTGCGCGCATGCGCCATGCAGCCAAACAGGCCGGGTCTCTAAATGTGAAACGAGTCGGAGCTGCTCATTGGCCCCAGTCGCTTATTGGCTCTTATAGCTGTCAGTTAAGCGCGGGCGAGCCCTACTGGCTGGGGCATGTAGTAGGGGCGTGGACACTGCGGTGGGAGATTGAGGGTGTCCCCATGACTCTGGGCAGTGCCTCCGGCTTGGGGCGGTTTCGCTTCCGCCGGCCGGAACTGGGAGCAGGTGGATCCCCAACATCACGGCCGCCATTTTGGGAATGCTTCTTGCGTCTTAGACACATTTCCCAGTGCGCATGCCTATGTCCACGGCGCATGCGCAGTCGACGGTCAGTGGCGCCTGCCGTGAGGCTCGTGTGCGGGAGCAGGGTGGCCATGGGCATGCGCAATAGGCACTCGTTGTTCAGCTGCGTGATTCAGGCTGGGAGTCTTAAGAGCTGCGCGGGTTTGAGACAGCGTGCGAACGTGACTCACAAGAGAAACTTAGAGATTTCATGAGAATCCGTGGTGCTAAAAACATTCTGACCTACTTTTTGAGCTCTTTGCAGCAGAAAAAGTTCTCGATCATTTGTAGTAAAAAATGAGTGAAAGCTGAGGGCTGGGTGCCTTGAGTCTGAAAAGTTTGAGACCCCACTGTCTTAGGCCCATCGTTTCCCTGCGAGCGAGTCAGAATGGTCACTGTTGTTTGCTGGGAGATATACACTCAATTTATGAGGGTCAAGCGGTATTGAACTACTGAATGGCTTTGCTGCCTGACCCAGGTGGCTGCCTTCTTGTGAGTAATAGCTCCCCAATATAGACAGCAGCATCTACACAGTTGCAAGAGGGCAATGAAAAGTTTGGACTGTTCTGTTACTGTATTTACTCAAATCTAAGGGAGTTTTTTTCTCCCTGTTCAACACGGGGCCTAGTCTTTGGTTTGACTATAGGCCAGGTAAATGGCTGTTGTGACTCTGGATGGGGCCCGAGTGGCTCATCTAGCAAGTAGGGGGTGTATGAGAGGGCACGGGGAAGGGGCATGCTGGGGGTGGGGAGCAAAGGGTGGCAGGGGGATTGCTGGGGAAGGGATATGTGAAGTGAGGGGAGTGCAGGGAAAGGGACACATGGAAAATGTGGAAAGGGGAGGAAGGATGCAGTGTGAGGGGGGAAGGGTGCAGGCAGGAGCACAGGTGAAGGGATGTGTAGAGGGAGGGTAGTGCGGGTAAAAGACATGGGGAAGGCATGTGGGGAATGGGAAATGGCATGAGGGAAGAGGAGAACAGTGAGTGAGAGGAACATGCGGGGAAGGGATATGCAGAGCGGGGGAGCATGGGGAAAGGAAGCGCAGAGCAGAGTGAGTGTGGGGAAAGGGGTACACAGAGTGGTGTGGGAGCTGCCATGGCCTTGGCCCTTACCCTGACTGGGGCTGGAGGATGAAGCCAGAACTGTCATTACTGCCTGGTCTGGCTAGATGCTCCGTGCCCCCAGCAGAGACAGAGCAAGAACAGCTGCAAAGGAAAGTGGGAAGGGGGCTGGTGTGAGGGGGGGATCAAGTGGTAGGAGGAGGAAGGCACTGGGGTGGGGAGTAGGGGAGCAGGCATGGGGGCAAGTGGTAGAAAAGTACAAGGAGCATGGGGCAGGCTGCCTGCTCCCCAGCCACTGCTTTCCCTGCCACTACTTTCCCTATGGCAGTGGTGGGTAGGATGAATTTAAGAGCCCTCCCCTCCCCCCAAGAACTAGCTTCTATACATGGAAAATTTAAAACTACATGTATCATTTTCTGTGTCTGGAATCTAATAATTGGGGCAGGTCATCTAAAATTCAGGGTTGTCATAGAGTTGGGTAAATATAGTAATGCTTGGGAGTCTCCTTTTATACCCTTCTAAGCCTGGGCTGACTCAGGGCGAAGCAGCAATCACACAGCAGTCAGCAATCCCACAGCAATCAATCTCTTAGGTCAGTAGATTTCACGGGGTCAGGCCCACCAAGGAAACTGTAAGCCCCGTTTAGTACTGGGGGCCACTAGTGACACGTTACTGAATACTTGGGACAAATAATGAAAACAGGGACAGGAGTGGAGGTCAAATGTTCGTAACGAGTGCCAAGGGGAAACACCAAGCAGAGCACACCAGACAGTGCCCACTGGCCTTTAAATGAGTGCAAGGAGCCAGCGGACATTACCCAGTGATACTGTGCTCGGAGTGAAGTAGGGCAAGGAAAACGGCCCTGCAGTCCCCAGGGACCCTCCCGGCTAGAGTCTCCTACCTGGTTGGATATTTGGCCAAGGCCAGGGGGAGATTGATCAAAAAGGAGGTCCTGGGACTTGGTGGGGCCACAGATGGTGGGTGTGTAAATGAAGAGTTGAGGGGAATTGTGCAGCCAGAACCTCAGCAGGAGGTTGTGGAGGAAGCAGAAAAGGGGCTGCAACCTGGTGCAGTCAAGGTATGTGCATACCAGATTTTTTCTGTTGGCAAAAGGGGTACTTGGAGATAGGATGCTGGATTACAGGGCTCTTGGGTCTCATCCAGCATAGCAATTCCCATGTTCCTATAACCCAGGGATCAGCAGTTTATGACTGGTGGGAAGTATCTGACTGACCTGTAGAACTACTGGATCCTGTCTAGTACCCAGGTTGCAGCCATATTGGTCTAGAGGAAAAAGCAATCAGGGCTCGTGGTAGAGGTGATATCTTTTATTAGACCCACAAGACTTTTGCAAGAAATGTCTTTAATTGCAAGCTTTTAGGCACAAACATCCTTCATCAGGCCTTGGAGAAAAGGTAACCCAGTGAGCCTCTTCAGTCACGCTGGCACCTGGCAGTAAAGACACTCTGAGCTACCACACAAAGGACTGGGAGAAGCTTTCACCTCCCTGCATCACAACTGTCCACTAAGGCTGTGTTTCTCAACCTGTGGGTTCCAACCCAATAGTGGGTTGCAAGACTGTATGAAACGGTTGCAAACAAACTTTAAAAATGGATTCTCTTTTAATGCACTTCCATGGGAAACCATGGCTTTTTCTTTGCAGTCTGCCAGGGGCCGCTTGCTCCCCCCCCCCGCCTCCACTGGGTGCCTGGGGGGCAGCAGGGCAGGTGTGAGGGGCACTGAGTTGGGACTGGCCATCAATGGGGATGATCTCGTTGGGGCTGGTCCTGCTCTGAGCAGGTCTTGGACAAGATGGCCTCGAGGTCCCTTCCAGACCTCATTTTCTAGGAATTTAGGGTTTACAAACGGGCCCCGGTACAAAGAAGGTGGAGGGGAGAGCCGCTCGTCTAGGGTTTTCCTACTCCAGGCAGTCACGTACACCGACTGCACGTGCCCCCGAGCCAGCCTGAGGCCCGCGGGAGCTGCCATCACCCCACCCGGCTGCGGCAGGCAGGTTGGCTGCCGGGGCTGCCAGGGGAGAGGCAGGCAGACAGGGCAGTCGTGTCCCGGAGCCCGTCGTGCCCCTCCCGCACAGCAGGGTTGCAGGGCTCGTCAGCTAGGCAGAGGTGTGCGACCACCCCCGCGCGACTGGCCTAGCAACACGCCCTCCATCCCGCCCCAGCCATAGGCTGACCCCACGCATGCGCCGGTACTGGGAGCAGTGCGCAGGCGCGGTTGACGTGGGGTGGAGAAGGCCCGGCGTAGCGCTCGCGGTCGGCGGAGGCGTATGCGCATGCGTAGTGGTGGGAGGAGGAGAAGGTGGTGGCAGCGGCGGCGGGGGCCGGGGAGCGGCGCGCGCGGAGGGAGGCGGCCGGAGCGCGAGGCGCGGAGCCGGGCCCACACTGAGGCCGGAGCAAAATGGCGGACAGGTTCTCCCGCTTCAACGAGGACCGGGACTTCCAGGTAACGCCCAGCCCTGCGCGGAGCGGGCAGGCAAGCGGGCGGGGCGGCCTAGCCTCTCCTTGGAGCCTTTAGTCCCGGCCTCCCCACACCCCGCCGCGGGTGCTGGCGACCTGGGTGGCCGGGTCAGGTGCCTCGGAGCTGCGCCACCTAATCCGGGCCGCGCAGCACTCCCGGCCGTCCGGGGCTTTGTGCGGGGCGGGCGGGGCCGCTGCTCCTCACCAGCCCCCTCCTCCCTCCCCTCTACGGGCGGGGGGGTCCTGGGCAGCTGGGGGGAAGGGAGTAATGCCTGGGTACCACCCCCCCGTCGCTCTTGCCTCTGGCCAGGAATCCGTCATTCGCAGTGCTCCTCCTCGTTAGCCCGAAGCGCTGGGGCAGCTGGTCTCAACTCGATGGCCCCCAGCACTAGTCAGCACTGGGATGCCTTTCTGCTGCACCCCACAGCTATCTTGCTATGAGGCCTTGTGATGGTGGAAAAACTCTTTCTCTTTCATGTGACATTAGATAATCAACTTCCAGATCTGTGTGCCGTTGTCTTGGTATTATTATTGGTCCTTGTGCCCGTCTAGGCATTTGTAAAGGTTGCAGCTTTTGACTGAGTGCTGAGCTGCTTGTTGGATGCAGCATTCACACAGGGGGCTGTCCAAGATGTCCATCCTGTGAAGTGTTGTTTTGAAGCAACTGTATCCAGATCTTGACCTGTTTTGCTTGACCCATGCTTCTCTGCCAAGGTTGTACCCTATGGGGGACTCTTGGTGTGGGTATAAAAAGCGGTAGGAATAGGTCTGACCTTTCCCAGTGATTGGCCTGCTCTGTTGCTGCCTGTAGATTTAGTTCAGCATCCCCAATCTCTTCCAGGAACTTGTGGGCTTCATGTGAAAAAGCTGAATAACAGTAATAAAGGCACAAGACGGTGTACCTGCTCCCCGCATCAAACAAACCCTCTGGTTCACCCAAATTGCTGCTGCATTACTGCTGCATATCCTGGCAACAGTAATTTGGGTCAGGGCAGGAATACCAATGTTCCCAAGTTTTTTTGTAGCAGGCTGCAGGACCTTTTTTTAGAGCAGCATGAACAGAGCTGTGTCCAGGCCACCGGATAACAGGGATTTGGAATCTTTAGGGAATTGGGGCAGCGAATGGAAAATGCAGCTTGCCCGGGTCATTGTAAAAGAAGTCTGACGGCATCGGGCCAAAAATAGGGTATACGCAAGAACACCCATGCAGGATATTGAGCAGAAAAACAATTGTTGAAAGCCTGACTGGTAGGAGCTTTCTGTATAGAGGCATTGGGATTTACTGAGAATTCTTTGCAGAACAAGTTATTACAGAGCTTCGCACATCCTAACTTGATCTTCAGCTTTTGACACCAGTAT
>NW_017728949.1:1288111-1306106 GCF_001723895.1 Crocodylus porosus
GGAATGGGTGTTTTACAGATTTTTTTTTAAAGAAGGTAAGCCACACCTTGCTAGAGGATGTCAAGGTGACCTAATGAAAGAATTCAGATTTCATTAAAGGATTTAATAAAGTGGAACTAGACTTTTCAGACATTTAGCACTGTGGGTCTTAGGAAGTTAAAGTAGAAATAAATACAGTCTAAAGCAATAGAAAACAAAGAGTAGTAAAAGTATTAAGGCAGAATATGAAATAAATTCCCATGTGTGGCCATCAACACAAATACTGAAATGAGTTGGCATTAGATATGCATTTTTGAGGGGTTAGGAACTAAATGCAGGGAATAAAGGTATTGAGGAGTTCACTCAAACTATAGTTCTGTTATCAAAGAGGTGTATAAATAAACAAGCTTTCTTTGATTATTTTGCTATCTTATTATAGTATTCATGATGAATTCTACAGCAGATTGTTGTTTCTAATGAGATGCTGTTCAGCTTTCTGACTGGGTTACCTGTGTTCTCATATGCTTTTGAACTTTTTTCCTGCTTTCTCACAGTATGCTTTCACCAAATAGAACTAGAAATGTCACAAGAAGAAACTTTCACTGTTTCTCCAGCTTCCTAACCTTTGGGGAAAGGGTGTCCTTTGTTCCTGTGTTTAAAAAAAAAAAAATCATTTTGATATTCCTGTAGAATCATTATTTTTTGTTGCTTTAAACTGAATTTTAATAAACAACTAGAAAATGAATGAAGGTGTATTTTTTTTTTTAACTGAACCAGCTGTTTGCAAGATAATATTTTTCATCCCAAATTGTCAGATTCAAGTTTGTAATAAAACATAAGGGCATCTTTTTGTAATTGAATGCCAGTTGGAGTGGATATAAGTAATTTGTTTTATTTTTGAGATGCTTGGAATAACACTTTACACGTAATGTCTTACATCTAAGGGTCTTGACTTTTTCAGAAGCAGTAAATCAAAACTCCATTCACATCTAGTTAATGTAACATTTAGATTGTTGTCAAGTGCCCATCCTGGGGAAGGTCTTGGAAAAGATTATCAGAGAGGCAATCCTTAATGGACTAACTTAAGGCAATATCCTGAGGGATACCCAGCATGAGTTTGTTGCAGGTAGGTCTTGCCTGAACAATTTCATTTCCTTTTATGACCAGGTGACTTGTCACCTGGACAAGGGGGAAGAGATCAATGTTGTATATCTTGGCTTTAAAAAAGCCTTCAATCTGGTATCCCACAATCACCTTTTGGCTAAACTGGCTAACTGTGGCCTCGACCTCACCACAATCTGCTAGCTGGGGAATTGGCTTGCGGTAGGACCCAGAGCGTGGTGGTTGACGGGAGCCAATCGTCTTGGTGCACTGTGACCAGTGGGGTCCCTCAAGGCTCTGTCATAGGGCCTATACTGTTTAACATCTTCATCAATGATGTGGATATTGGTGTCAGAAGCGAACTGGCCAGGTTTGCTGACGACACTGAGCTCTGGGGTAAAGGATCCACACCTGGGGACAGGAGGGTGATCCAGGCGGATCTCGACAGGCTCAGGAAATGAGCAGACGAGAACCTGATGGTGTTTAACACTGAAAGATGCAAGGTTCTCCACCGGGGGGAGGAAGAACCTGCAGCATGCTTATAGGCTCAGCAGTGCTATGCTGGTTAGCAGTATAGATGAAAGGAACTTGGAGGTCATTGACCACGAGATGAACATGAGCCTTCAGTGTGATGTGGCTAGCAAAGTGAGCAAAACTCTGGCTTGCATCCATAGATGCTTCTCAAGTAAATCCCGGGATGTCATTCTCCTGTAGTATTCCAGCTGCAGCCTCACCAAGGCTGAGTACAATGTACAGTTTTGGGCTCCACAATTCAAAAAGGATGTGGAGAAGCTTGAGAGGGTGCAGAGGAGAGCCACGCGCATGATCAGAGGTCAGGAAAACAGACGTTACAACGACAGGCTGAGAGCCATGGGGCTCTTCACCCTGGAAAAGCGCAGGCTTTGGAGTGACCTGGTGGCCACCTATAAATTTATCAGGGGTGCTCATCAGGATCTGGGGGAACGTCTGTTCACCAGAGCGCCCCAAGAGATGACGAGATCAAACGGTCACAAACTCTGCCGCGACCGATTCAGGCTGGACATAAGAAAGAACTTCTTTACTGTCCAAGCCCCCAAGTTTTGAAATAAACCGCCGCTGGAGGTGATTCAAGCACCCACTTTGAATGCCTTCAAGATACATTTGGATGTGTGTCTTGCTGGGATCCTGTGATCCCTGCTGACTTCCTGCCCCGGGGCCAGGGGGCTGGAATCGATTCTCTGGGGTCCCTTCCAGCCCAAATGTCTATGAAATCTATGAAGTGGGTAATCAGGAAATAAAAACAGTAATTCAGTTGTGCTGTGCTGTGCTGTGCTCCATGTTTTGTTGTTGTTTATATGTGATCAAGTATCATTACCTAAGTTATGTATTTAGGTGGAAACTGTAGGAATAGAAAACAAAACGGTTGATTTAATTTTGTTGGTTCCCCAGCATTTGTCTTTCTTGGTTTTCATATCTAACTATTTGTTTTTTACTGCTGTTATAACATGGAGGTTTTGGGGGTTTTTTTAGTTAATTGGTGAAACAAACTGCTGGTGCTGTCCAAGCCTAAATACATTTGATTAGGCTTTGAAGGCCTAATCTGAGGGGAATGGTATCATAGAATCAATGAGTCAGAAGAGACCTAGACAGATCATCTAGTCTGACCCCGTGCCATGGGCAGGAAGGAGCACTGAGGGTGGCAGGGGTCATAAGACCCCAGCCAGGTGCCTACCCAGTCTCCTCTTAAAGATCCCCAGGGAAGGTGAGAGCACCACCTCTCTGGGAAGCCTATTCCAGGCTCTGGCCACCCTTCCGGTGAAGTAGTTCTTCCTAATATCTAACCTAAACCTATCCTCCCTCAGCTTGTGGCCATTGTTTCTGGTGACTCCAAGGGGGGCCCTGGTGAACAGACTTTCCCCAAGTCCCTGCTGGTGGCCCCTGACAAAGTTGTAGCAGCCACAAGATCCCCCCTCAGTCTCCTCTTGCGGAGACTGAAGAGATTCAGGTCTCTCAGCCTCTCCTCATAGGGCTGGCCACGGAGGCCCTCAGCCATACAGATGGCCCTCCTCTGGACCCTCTCTAGGTTCTCCACGTCCTTCTTGAAGTGCGGCGCCCAGAACTGGACACAGTCCTCCAGCTGTGGCCTGACCAGCGCCGCATAGAGGGGGAGCAAGACCTCTCTGGTATGGGGGACAGGTATATTTTCTGCCTTTGATTGGAAACATTTCTAATTCATGTTTATCTCAAAGGACAATTTGAGATACGAAAAGACAGACTATTGCAGAATGTAACCCACAGTTGCTCAAATCCTAAAATCCTGCATTCCATAACTTTTTGTATGCTTAGGGCTTTCTTGGTTTTTTTCTAATGTTATAAAAATGTTTTTGTGTATTAGTGAGGCAATATTCTTCATAAGAATTATTGCAGCAGCAAAATCTGTTACTGCCTCCAGTCTTTGAACTGGTCATATAATGTTGGAAAGAAGAACAGGGCTCCATTGCTCCCTCCTAAACTTTTAGAATCTGATAAACTTGCTCAGACATAACTTGGCAATAATGTTTTTCTTCGTAATTTAAAGAGAGACATCAATCACTAATGAGGATTTTATTTGTATTATATTTCAAGTTTCAGCCACTTTTTCTGTAGCCTAATTTAAAAAAATAAAGGGAAAATAGAATTCTGGGCCCCATAATAATTCTCTTTTCCTTGTTCTTCCCAAAATTTACATTTTAATTAATGAGATTTTCTTCCTTGTGTTTACAAATGTTCCCCTCTGGAAAAAATAAACCCAGTCCCCTTAGGGAACAGACCAGGTATGGAGGACTCCAAAGTTGAAGTTTGCAGAAGATTGAACATATGAAAAAAAAGGGCTATAAGAGAAAATTATCTGGGTGGAAGAAAAAGAGCTGAACCATCTTGGCCAAGCACGCACAGTGCATCTGTGGCAGGGCATAGAACAGAACCCAGGATTTCTAGCACTTAGTGTTTTATTCTAGTCACGTTTCTCCTTAAGTATAATGACACGTTAAGATAGTACTGTTTGCAGTTTTTCAGTTGCATTCACCTGGAATGTTCACGGTAACTGCATCTTAATAAGAGTGCCTGTGTTTTAAGTTTTCTCAACTAGGGCAGGGTTACTCTAAGAAAGCAGGTAGGGTTACTCTAAGGAAGCAGTTCACCTCAGTGGACTCCATTTATATGCATGACTGATGGGAAGTGCAGAGTTTGTATAACTGTGCAACACAGTGCCAAACTCAGTTTGTTACCCATTGTAACATGGATTGTGTATCTGCATAAAATGCCTAATCTGTTTAAGTACATAGCATCTTTAGCCCGCCATCTATTTACTAGCCTAATTGTATCCTGTTTAAACTGTATAGTTAGTGAAATTGATTAATTGTCATCAGTTCCAAGGCTTTTAAGACAGCCTTGAACTGACTAGGTCCTGTCAATTTTAAGGCTGCTATTAGAGGCATAAGATGAGGAAGCAAAGTAAGGAATCTTACTGAGGTGTGAGAAACTAAGCTAAAGTCTTTAAACTATGTAAATAGGCATTGTTAAAAGTATTAAATTAAGTGCATTGCCTTTTTTAGTTCCTGGGCTATGCGCTTAAATAGAATACACTGTGTTTTGAATATTTTATTTGCAAGCACACTGCAAAAATAGTATGTGTGGGGGGGATGTGAAAATATGTATATGCAGGTGGAAGCAAAAGCAGTTCCTGCATCCACCTCATTGATTTTGATAAGCAATATGCAGTAATGAACTTAAAACAAAACGATCCTTCTCTTTCTGACTAGTTTCAGTGTGGCAGCTAACTTTTTTTGTGAATATACTCTTGTCTGCAAACATCTTTTAAACTGTTTCCAGCAGCAATTTTTAAAACAACTTTTCCACACAGGTATGCTATAGCTAGGACAAGTAGACTTCAGGTTTCAAGAATTTATATACTGTAGAACGAGGCCTCAAGGGCCATCAACTTATTTTGTGTAGCATTGAAAATGCAAGCCTGGATTTTTTACTTGCTGCCTCTAAATGGGCGTTCCTCTCCTACTAATTAATGATAAATATCAGACTTGAAGCCATATTTACTGCTGATATAAGCAGGAGCAATCTATTGCTTTCAGCAGAATTTGTGCCTAAAAAAATCAGCTTTAATTTGTGACTGTTAATAGCCTGTAGTCTATCATTGCCCACAATCAAGATAGGACCATGCAACAAAAATGATACAAAATAAAATAGGCACTGTAAAGTATAGGATGATAAAGGTGTGAGCAGACGTGAAGAAAACAAAATAGTTAATGAAAAGCTTGCTTAGAATCTTGGTGGTTATCTTGAAGTGGAGTCATCAAAAGACACATTACAGAAAATTCTGAAGGAAATTGAGGAATTTGAACAGTGAAAGAGTAGGTGACAGGTCAAAGTTACCTATATCAGTAGGGATGGAAGAGAGTGTCAGGCGGGGGAGGGGGGGAATACCTTTTAGTTTATAAAAGAAGTAAAGGAAGGAGGATGTGAAGGAGACAGGAGTGCAGGACAGCTCTTTATTTTTATCATTGATTTTCTTGGAAAAAAGTTGGAATATTCTGGGTTAGTATGAGAGTTAGGCTGGCAAGAGGGGGTTGAGGTTGGTGTCAGTAGGGAGAACGTAGGCAGGAGCTGCTTGGCAGGTTGAGATAGATGCAGGAGCAAACACTGAAGAAGCCTTAATAGTTTTTGGTTTTTCTTCAGACATACTCAGCAGATGCAGTGATTTCTAGTTGATGATTGGAGTTAAGGATTAGTTGTACAGGATTAAAGAGTAATGGAGTTGAATGTAGAAGTGGGTGAAAATATCATTTGTGTTTGGAGGAAGATGAGTTCAAGGAGAAGTGGGCTATTCCACATTAGTGGAATAGGAGAAAGTAATGGGTTGGAGATCATGGAATAATAGTTTGTTGAGGTGATAGATAGAAGATGTATTGAAATAGGAAATGGGTAAAAACTCAGAAATTGATAGATCAGATGCTGGATGATGTGTGATGAAGTCAGGTGAGTGAGGAAGTGGCTAGAGCAGGAGTTTCAAACTCATGTGGCCCTGGGGGTCAGGTGAATAGTGTGAGGTTGATCTCTGTGCCAGATTGGACCTGCAGTCTGGTCCCATTCACTGGATCTGACATATGGGACTGGCCCCTAGCTATGTAGACTGAATGTAATTTGTTTAATATGTTGCCTTGCTATTTCAAAGATTGTTGTATCCTCTAGAATGGAATCTGAAAATATCTTTTTGCTAATGAAGAATGTTCAATTTTCCGTGTTTGCTAGTATGTGGTCAGTCTGGTGGCCAGTTTCATTGTCATGCTTATGCAAAGGCTATTTTTATCTCGGGACAGATTTCTAGAACCACTTCAGTGCAGAGCTTATTCTCCATTTCTGCCCAACCTGCCAGTTTTAGCAAGTTCAGTAAAACGTAAGTTATTAACATGTGAATATTAGATGTTTACTTAAATGAGCAGATTATCAGGAACATGAGAAACGGATACATTCATTTCCAAGTGGCTTGTGCAGTCTAATTATTTTGAACATCAATGAGGATTGAGGGTGTTGAGTTTTTAAATATATCCTTTCAATGTGTGAATATTATCAGGGCTTTAATTTCTCTTTAGTTTCTTTCTTTAGTGCTAGACTGCTGGCGGCAAAGAACATTTGATTCCTGTTCCAACCTCATTGCGTGCACCCCCCCCCCGCCTGTCCCTTCTTGAACAGGTCAAGACTGGTTATGGGACGGGGTGCAACAAAAGCAGCCTTCCTCCTTGTGGCGTGTTCTCTTGTTGGCCCTTCTGTATCTCAGAAATCTAGTGCTGCTCTGTGGAGGGTCTTTAGGTGTCTCTAAAACTGTGTAGGTTAGGGCTGTCCAACTTCTGAGAGGCTGAGGGCTGCACATCCCTTGGGCTGCAGACTGCATAATCCCTTCCCTTGCTGCATGCATTTCCAAGACACTCCTCCCCACCCCCAAAAAAAAAAAAATCCCTCCAGTGCCTAGGCTGCATGAACTTCCCAGGCTGCACCACCCCCAAGGGCAGGGGCAGGAAGCGGAAGCCTGAGGAGGGAGAGGAAGCCCAGAGACGACTGCAGCAGCAGAAGGAGCAGTGGGGTAGTGGTGGCAGCTAGATGGGAGCCCTGGACCTGCAGGTTGCACAGTGTTGGTATAGATCATATCTGTGTACTTACTGTCCCCACATGACAAAAGAGAAGTCTGACCTTGAATAAACACTCTGAAAAATCAGAACTGAAATGCTTGTTTTTTACTTAATAATTGACTGGTGAAGGAGCAACTTCCATATATGGGGAATATGGCCCATCATAAGGGTTCTAAAAAGCCACAGCAGACAATTTAAAGGCAGTTGCTTTAATATGCCTTGGAGATTAGATGCTTTCTTTTAGTGGTATTTGAATTTCAATTTTGGAAGATAACAGAAAGTTAGAACTTCATTATGCGGATGGGTTGTAGAACATTAAGAGTGAATCTGATAAAGAGGATTGATTACTCTTAAACTATATTTGTCTCACTGTTGGAGTTTTTTTCCCCATGAGTTTGGACTGACAAATTAAAACTAACAGTGCTTTTCATCTCCAAGTGGTTTTATGAGCAGCCAATCCTAACTCAGTCCATGTGGAAGTCAGAAAGACCTAGACTTTAAGGTCAAAAGGGATCATTAAATCATATCATACGACTTCATGCATATCCCAGTGCCTTAACTTTCACCCAGTTACTCTTATTTTGAGCCCAGTACCACGATACTTGATTGAAGTGTTTTCTTTTATTAGATAAGCCTCCAGTTGTGGTATGAAGCCATTGGAAGATGAAAAATTCATAATTTCCCTTTGGAAAAGGAGATAAAGTACCTCCTTAGAACTGCTTATTAGGGCTATGTGAAGCTTCAGTCGCTGATTTGATTTGGTGGAGATTCGACTTGATTCAGCAGCCAAATCTCTGAATTGAATCAGGAGACCCTTTAATCTCTCCGAATTGCATTAGAACCCTCCAAATCAATTCGGAGAGATTCGATGATTCCGACATAGACACATCTTTAAATGTTTTTTCTACATACCTCAAGGTACCACGTGGCTTGTGAATGCTGAGATGCTGGGGTGGATGGAGCATCCCATGGGAGCATTGGGAGGTTTCCCAGCACACTCAGTGGAGGACCCAGAAGTGGACCAGAAGCACTTATGGACCACTTCCAGGAGCGCGTGGGGCACCTCTGTCCCCTGGCTTGGCAACTGGTGCCTCCTGGGTTGGGGGGCACTTGGGGTCCCCCCACGGCCAATTGCTGGGGGAGGGAGTGGGGGGACAGGATGTCCCCTGCACACTTGGCAGTGGACCCGCACATACTTCTGGTCCACTTCCGGGTCCGCTGCCAAGCATGTGAGTGCTCCTCCCGCATACTCCTGTGGGATGCTCCGTCTGCCCCACCATTGCAGTGTTCATGAGCTGTGCCTTGTACCTTGAAGTATGTAGAGAAAACATTTACAGTTGTGTCTGTGGCCAAATTGCCGAGTCTCTGAATCAGCATCAAATCTTCAGACTTGGCCAAATCGTACTGGGGGGCAGTGATCTGAATCAATGAATTGAATCACTACCCCCAATTTGGGCTGAATCCGAATTGAATACGGCCTGTTTCGCACACCCCTACTGCTCATCTATGGATTAACTTTACCTTTTTTGACATATTGTACTAGGAATTACTTTGGTGGCTTGTTCAAGCTGACCCCTAACTAGTTCAGTCATTGCTTTCCATCTTACAGATGTCCTCACTTTAAGTATGGCTGTGTTTCTTGTTCACGTGCATTAGTCCATATTGCTCAATCGTGGTGCCAGGCAGCACCATATGGAGATATGCTGAGTGTCTTCCATGTGTGCTGCCTCCTGAACCGCATGTAATATACTTGCTTGTAGTATCACTGTATGTGCAGGTGTGCCAGTAAGTTAAGGTTTGCCTTGAAAATCTTGACTAGCATTGGGCCTAGAACTCTGATGCCTTTGGAACCATGCTAGAAATACTCTCAATTTGATGATTTCCTATTGCCTACTGTTTTAAGAACTGTCTTAATGGAATGGTTTTAATCCATTTAAAGTGCACTTAATTAATATTATATAGTATTGTATATTATATATTTCAGAAGTGTCATAAGCACCTTAAAAGGTAATTGCAAAGTGGTGCTGAATAAAAAATGGCACTTAATTTGCATATGAATCTTAAGTGGTTGCTTTTGGTGGATTGAAAAGAAAATCCTCCTAAATTTTAAGCACACTCAAACTGTAATTACTGTATATCCACGTAATCAACAATTCGTGATATTTGCTGCTTTCACAAAAAGCTGACTTCAGATATTTCTTAAACGATTTTTGTTTGAAGAGATGTAGCTATACGTTATCATTGCTTGTACATTGATTTGTTTCTGTTGTAAATCAGCAGTGTATTAAAGGTCTGGGGAGTATGAGAACCCTAGGTTTTGCCTTTACATCAGGTTTTGTTTTTTTCTGTTGTTAGACAAGGGCAAACTAAGCTATGTAGTTAATTCACATGACTTCAGGAGACTAATGGGAAAAGAGAATCTGTTTTGTTCTGGGAGGCTAACAAAATATTTCCAGGTCTCTGTGGAATCTCGGCAGTGCTTCCTTTGTACTGCATTGTTATAAATCACACCAGAAGCTACTCAGCTTCTAGGAATACCCAAGTGTAATTCTAATGGATTGCTCAAAATTGCCTTCATAGATTGAGTTTAATTTTTATTTCTACTATTACTTTGAGTGGATAATGAATGTTCCAGAAAACCCTCTTCTAAACTTTACTTTCCTCACGAGTGTTTGAGGCATCTCTTGGACATATTTATAGAACATTGACCGCCCATCCTGCATTATCAGTGTCTGGGAAGTGTCCCATCCAGAGGTTGAATGATGATGGCTTTGCTTACTGGATAAGATTTGCATATAGCTGCAGCAATCCAGAACATTTGCAGGCAGTCATTTTTGTAAATAAAAGCCAGCTTGTACTTGGCAAACAATATGGATGCTGCAAAGAAATTACAAAACCTGTAGGATTTGCTTCTGTGTCATAAAGCTGACTAATCATGGTGAACTCAATGGATTGTTTTTGTTTTTAACTGCCAACCTTTCTCAAGCATAAATCAGTCAGAAATGCATTGAATGGTGTTCATCTCTGCAAATTGCCATTTGCAGTTGCTCAGTAGTGCTCATTAGAGGCTTGCTAAAATCTCCAAATATTTCTTCTGCATTAAGCATGCTTCTTTGTCATGGAGTGCAGTGTGCCAACCACACTTAGCTGCATGCGTTCAAGCGCAGATCTAGGGGTCTGGAGGGAAGGACAATCTAGCTATCTCAAAATGTAGTAATCTAGCTTTGCACTAGGGAAAAATAACTTTTTTAGTAGTTACTTATTTTAACATGCTCTTTGGCTCATACTGTCTTACAACCTGATGATTCATGAGGATATTTTTTGGAAGTAATGGGTAGATTTGGTTAATTGAGTGCTTGTGGTCATTTTGGCAGCCATAGGGATGTGAAGGACTTTATCTATGGCAATTTTAGCTGTGTTTCCGTTTAATTAAATGTTAGACAACTTCCACTTAAGATGTACACTAGAATGTGTTCGTTTGCTGTTAAACTGCCATTGTGCTGTGTTTTCTTTGGCTCTATCTTCTAAAATGGAAAGCTGCAAAACATAAATGTTTCTCCTGGCACTCCACGTCTAGGTATTGTGATGTAGATTAATAGGGTACCCTTGTATTCCTCTCCAGTGCAGTTAGGAAAATATGATGGACCTGGTGAGGCTTTTTTGCAGGGAAAGTTCTGGATATTTTTTTTCTTCCTCCAGTGATTTTTACTATGAGAACAAACCATTGCAGTTTGTAGAACACCAGTACTCTCTCGCTTCCTCAGCAGCATTTTCTCTACCGTGTTACATTGCTAGGATCTAGTTTAGTAAGGTACTTAGGTACATGCTAAATAATTCCAAAAATACCTTACAGAATTGGTATCTTAATTTAACAGGTATATGGAACAATTAGTATCTAACTTCTTGCATCTGATTCTCTTCATACTATCAGACTCTGTCAAAATGACTTATTTGTGATCAGCATTTCTTTCCAGGTTCTCTTCAGGTATGATTCTTTTTCATCCTTGCATCTTCAATTTGATTTTTCTCATTAATAAGAAAACATGTAAATGTGACTTCTGTTGTTGAATAATGACTAAAAGGCCAGTTAAACATGAATTAAGGGATTTTTTTTACAAAAATTTTGTTGGTCTAATAAAATATATAATCTCTACTGTGAGTCCTGATTGAGTTGAACTTGAATGAATTCTGAAATGGTGTGTGTTACTTTCATAGTTTACATTGTGTTTTGGGGTGGGGGTTGTTAATGATTTTTATTAATATGAGAAATTGTTTAAAGACTAGACATAACAGGTTAAAGTCATAACCAGGGATCCTGATTTTTCTCTGTTTTAAAATTCCCAAATTCTCTGATTTAAAAAAAAAAACAAAAAAAACCCCCCAAAAAACATTCTTAATTCTCTGACTTCTTTGACTTTTAATCATGGAAAATTGGAGCTCCCCCTGCCCCCTTTGCTCACTGGGACATGGGTCCAGCTGTGGCTGTCCACCCTCACTGTTTTGTGGTGCTGAGCACCCCTGATGTATCAGTGCCTTGCCTCTGCCCTTGCTGGTGCCCCTCACTTCCAAGCCACAGCCCCCCATCTCCAACCCTGTTGGCACCCCTCACTCCCAACCCATAGCCCCTGTCCCTCCACAGCCTTGTTGGTGTCCATCACTCCTGACCTGGGGGCCCCCAGCTGCCAGGGCTACCAGACCTGTCGGTTGTATCCTGTTTGCTCTGTGCTGCTGTGTCTGAGCCCCAGCTGCCCTGGCCAGAGCAGAGCCCAGCCCTCACTCTGCCCCATGGGTGGTATGGCTGGAGTGGAGCCGAGCGGAGCCCATGGGGGACAGGGTCGGGGGAGGATATGGGCTGCTCACTTCCAGGCTCCTTGCTCTGCTGCCTTCCCCCTGGGAGCCTCCAAGGCCCAGTGGGTGGGAGGGTGGAGCAAGGCAGTGAGACTTGATGCTGCTGGTGCTGCCACTGCTGCTGGGAGCTCTGAGCCAGCTGTGCTGCTAAGGCAAGGTACCCCCTTTCCACCTGGGGGTAGCAGAGCTGAACAGCTCGTTTTAAAGGAGAAAATCCGTGTTTTCTGTGCGTTTCGCCTGCAAATAGGAAACCTGGATCCCTGATCATAACATATTTACAGTATTTTCTTGAACGTAAGACAACCCCATAATTAGATTCTGTATAAGGAAATGTTATAAATTTGATCTAATTTTCAAGGTATTGAATCTAATTTTTGGAAGTTTGTCTTCAATTTGTTCCCCTCCCACTGGTGCAGCAGGGAAAATAAATTGAGGTGGTGGGGTCAGGTAGCTCCTTTGCCTTCTGCCTCCCCTGCCCCACAACTTCTCCCTGTAGCCCCTTCTTCTCCCTTTCTTACTATCCAACCCTGCTCTCCCTGACCACATGGAAGTGAGGAACAAATTTGAAAAAACTGAGCTCGAAATCAACAGCAACAATAAGTACATGCTGTATCCATAGCTTTTGTTTATTCAGAATTGATGCATTTTACCCTTTTTTTTTTTTTTTTTTTTTAACTGTTGCTAGTTTTAGCAGAGATACTCCATAAACACACTTTTAAGTAGGTGCCAAAGCACTAGTTTATATATATCATGCATAAACAATGCATGATATTAGTCCAAAAAGCTCATTGAGCTGTGTCCCAGCAGTCAGCGGCATTTCAGGCCATGGTGACCCTACAGCTCAGCACTGTTCAGTATGTGTGTATTCCAGTACCCCCCCCTCCCCGCCCAGGGAGGTATTAATTAGTCCCCACTTATGACTGCAACCAGGTGTTCTTGTCATGAGTCCTGAGATTATCCAGAAATTGGTATGCAGAAGAGGTCCTGGTCTGACTTCAACTCATTAAGGGCAGGGTCACACTAATCATATGCAACAGGCTGGGGTGGGGGGTGACAGATGGATTCTGAGTGACCTGTTTGGGGCCCCATTTTGTAATGTTTACCAGCCATTTAAGGCTGGTGAAGAAATAATAATTGGGAATACGAAAGAAAGGCACAGCTTAGGTTAGCTTTCAGAGTGAAGAGGGGAGTCAAAATGTATGCAGTGTAGTGGCTCATCATGACTTTAAAAAGAGTTAGTTCTGAAGGGAACTGCACTTAATGTGCTTTACCTTATTCAGATGAGTTGCACTAACCTATTCTTAGGTAGGTTTCTGTCCGCAGGTTTGCCTAGTATGGGCCATGTGTTTTATAGTCATGCTCATTGTTGGCTGCATGTAATTGACGTCATGGTTAGTTTCCATTACAGAGAACATGCTGCTTTTGGCAGGGGTTCAAATATAGACAATGCATTTCAAGTGGTTTCTTTGTACGTGAATGTAAGATGAGAGGCTTTTTTCTGTATGCTGAGTGGGAGAAAACTCCCCTCTTGTATTCAAGTAAATACGGTAATTTTAAAGAACTTACATTGTGCATGTTTTATTTCAAAAGGTCCTTTATTGAAGAAATCTTTGTTAGTTAAATGTGCATTATTTGAACACAGTCTAGATACTTGACAGTTGAATATAATGCATGTTCAGGTGAGTTTGATAAAATACAGTGCAGTTTATTAATACAGAAGTAGCCTGATACTCCTGGTGCAATTGACAGAAGAGTTCTAAGTGACAGATCTATATCATCCATTCAGTTCATTATGTTTTAAGTGATTCTTAGGAGCAAATCTAGAGCCTGGAAGCCTGGTCTAGTGTTGGACATGCACATAGTCTGTGTGATGGAGGGGGTGAATTTTTCCATCATAGTGATCAAGATATTTTGTAAAGATTCTGCAAACCTCTTGGTGTTTGGGTGTCAGTAGATTCTCTGGTTTTGCCTCCTGCCTACATGGTAGTATGCAAAAAGGCTCCATTGTTCAGTGGAGCTGCATCAGTTGATGTATTTAAATGCCTGCTGCAGCTGTGAAGGAGGGGCAGAGATGTACCCTTTGGCAGTCAGTTAAAATACGTCCACTCATAAATGGGTGTCGCTCAACAAATTCACTTCACATAGATTACTACACAGCCACTTCATTGCAGCAGTTCTTGTTGCTACTGACCTGTGCTGGACCTAATTCTTCACTCACTATTTTTAATCTCTTATCTACTTTATTGGGATTTAGCTACCATAATAACTTGGATCCTGCAAATGCAGCAATGGGAACAGGGACCTTTATTTCTCAATGACTGTACAGTCTTTATTATGTAAATATAACACAGTCATTACATTAACTTGAATAATTGTGGGGGTTAGATACAATGGGATTCCTTGGGTGGAGGGGCTGTTAACAGTCCTGAGTACAGAGGATGAAGAGTTTACAAATCTTGCTTGAAAGGAGGCTTTCATGAGAGAGATGCTTTTGTGTTTTGGATTCATAACATCTGCAGACTTAAGTGCATAAGGACTTCAGGGCCTAATGCTTTGCAAAACAATGTCTGCTGAAATTAAGCCAGGGGAGATTAGAGGAAGGGATGTATAACCCCTGAGTAACCAAGAATTCTGGTTATTGTTATCTGAATTTTGGCTAATGATAAGAATTGTGAACTTCTGGTTGGCTCTTGGAGATTCTTGGTTTTTAAATGAAAAAGAAACATAAGAAATGTATGGTTAGGAAACTATTAATTGTATTAATGGCTTATAGTATGAAATGTTTACATATTGACATAGTTCCTGTATTCTGCTTCAAGTAATAGAATAAATGGAGTTTCAGTACAGTAGTGTATGAAAAGGCTTGTATCTGACTATTTGGACAGAGAAGATGGGTATATAGACCAAAAGAAATGCTGTTTTAAATAGAAACTTGTTTTGATACTTCAGGACTGAAATAGGCATTTGAAAGAAGACATTATGAAATCTTTAACTTATTTTAAAAAGCAGAAGTTGTCATGGTCATACAGAGTATCTACAGATGAGGTAGCTGGGAGTAAGTACCAGAGTAGAGAAGGATTTAGAGAGAGAGAGAGAGAGGACACTTTGATCAGTGGATTCAGGATTGATTTGACTGGGGTGAAATCCTGGCCTTGAAGTAGATGGGAATTTTGCTGGCTGTAACAGGCCCAGGATTTTAATTTAGAATTCCAGGTCAGCCATTTTTTAATAAGAGCAAGTTTAGAATTTGTTTACTATGAGCAGATTTTATCCCCAACTTTTTGTGGCTAGCCATTCATTTATGGGGAAGATTTTAATTGGGTAATGATTTGGGCACGCTTAATGATTTGACAGTATCCTTAGATGCAGTGCAAATCCATAGAAGATATAGAGGAAATTCAAATTTAAATGTAGTCAATTAATGTTTACCCTCTTCCAATTAGTCACAAATGGGATTTACTACAATAATTATTTATGGTTTAATTAAAAGTATGTGTGTTTGTGTTAAGGATTTAGTGTTAAACTATTTGGTCTCTCTCCCTAATCTAGTGCCTTAAGAACAACAGTAAAAACAGAAATATAAATATAACACAAGCACCACATGTATGAGAAAGATCTTAGAAATATAAAACAGACTTGGACTGATTTTGCTGCCTACCCTATCCCCAAGTCAGTAGGGAAAGTACTCAACCCTACTCCTCAGCTGTGAAGCAGAGGCAAACAATGCTACTTCTACTCTCTCAAATGCCAGGCTCAAGAGCCTCATAACTTAAGTGCAAGTATGCAGTTGTTCAGAAACTCAAAGTGATGCTTAGGGCCTTCTCCATTTAAAGTTTGATTTAAAAAGACCACCATCACTTTAAAAAAAAAAAAAAAAAAAAAAGCAGGCTGAGGTATAATTTTGTAAAGTAGTTGTAGAATAAACAGATAACAGTTGGGGTTATCACAGCTGAAATTAGAGAGAATATTCTTTTTTCTTTGAGTTGCCGCCTCCTTATCTGCTGGTTTGTTTGCTTAATGTGTTTGACAATTTTATGTATAGTCAATGTTTTGCCCTGTTCCTACAGGTCTTTCAAACAGCTGGTGGGAAGGAAAGACATTCTGAAGTGTAGGAAAGTACAGTAACAAAGCTTTCAGTACACAGGGTGTTCTTTTTGAAAGTAATTGTATTTCAGATTGAACCCTTAATAAACTACAATTTTAGATGGCTTGGCAGGCAGAGCAGAGGAGGAAAGGTGTGTAGACTGAAGCTCTTTTACCAACCCAAAATAGTTGGGCTGTTGATTTGCTCCGTACAGATGGTTCAGAATATAAACCTCTTTTCTATTGCTTATGGCAGTTCTACAAGGGAAAGGTCATGGTGGCAGGTTGTGCAGTGTACAGTACATGACTTTTATCTAGTGACTTTCATTAGAGGATAAAATCTTACGTTGACCACAGCTGATGCCTGAACTTCAGACACTAGCTCTGGTCAGGAAAGGTATTTTCAATTCTAAGAATATGAGGCTTCTTGAAAACTTACAAAAAGAGATTTTTTTTTCCCCTTGAATTGGCCCCTTTGACATTGATCGTGTTGCAGCGCATTTATGACTTTCAGGGCTATTACCTGACTTTTGCTTCCCTGGATCATGACGCCATATGCTGGGTACCTGCACAGAAGCAAGAAAAGGGCTCACTGTCATCAGCACAGGTGCCAGATGATTGATTAAAAAGCTGCAGGAGATGGCCTTATGGGTGGGATGGATTTCAGTGAGCCAAATATTCTTATTGTTGCTGCATTTTTGTGTTTTGTATCATATTTACAGGGTAAATGGGACACAGGGTGTTACCGGCAGAATAAAAAAGGGAAGTGGAAATATTGCTGACTTTGAATAACGAGGCATAAGGGTCATTACAAGAGTGTTTTGTGGAACTGTACAAGTAGAGGAGATATTAAGAACACTTTTTGATGTTACACTGTGACATCAATTGATGTATTTTTTCTAATAATTTTCTTGGCTGCAATACATTTTTTCTGCTGAGTGGATAGTGATTTGAGGATTGTTTGCTTTGTAAGACAAAGTAAATCAGGATTTTCAGCTTAAAACTTCAGGCAGTAGTGAAGCCAAAACAAAATAAAAAGGGGCCATTTAAAGTGCCATTGCTGATTAACTTAGTCGTATTGTCATCTTCTCTCAGACCTGACAGAGTGTTTTTGCATTTGAAAGCTTGTCTAACATTATCCCAATCATGTAGTTGGTCCAATAAAAGATACCACCCACAAAAATCCTTGCTTCCCTTAAGAGAAATTTCTATTACTCTATATTTTCCACCAGGATTGAAAGGAATATTGTAAGCAGGAGAGGTGCCTCCAAAACATGAAGGGAATTTTAAAGGGCATGTGTGAAGAGGCTTCCAGTCAACTTGTCTCTTCAGTAGCTATCCATAAAAGGGTGATCAGTATGGCCAGTTGGTGGACAGGGTATTTTGTGTATTGGAGAAGGACTGTTTGTACTGGTGCAAGGACTGCTGTGTCTATTCGAGCATTGTACTGGAGAGGCAAATTCAGTAGTGGACTTCTGCTGTTCAGGGAAGTGTTTTAATGTGACCAGTATAAATTATAAAGGGTTTTACCAATGCGGTCAAGACTGGTAAAGGCAAACTTTAGTAATAAAACTGTACATCTCATTTTAGTTTTCCTGTGATGTTTTTTAAACTGGCATTTTTTTTTCCAGCTGTGTTTCTTATAACCTGTTTTTACATACTTTAAATGAAGTTAAATTGGGGGTGCATCGATAAGAGATTTTTGGGGCTGTTAGCGGTAGATGATTTTTAAGGAGGCATTTTGGCTGGTACCTACCTGATTTTATATACCAGCCCTGCAACTGGTAAGTCTGCCATGGTGGAAGGGGTGCGGGGAGGAAAGGGGC
>NW_017728949.1:1308313-1343809 GCF_001723895.1 Crocodylus porosus
TGTGCCCTCCTGCTCCCTTTGACCCTTGTTGGGATTACCTCCCTTTGGGCATGGAGGATCGTCTCCTTAAGGAGCAACCACTCACCTTCGACATCTGATTCCCTTCCCTACAGCCTTGCTACCAGGCCCTTGACATCCTGCGCTGGATGGTGAATTCTAGCAAGTGATGATTGCTATCACCCAGATGGTTGAGGACCTGGAGTCCCCTCACTAGGTCATTGCCTATGACCAGGTCCAGGTCCAGCAGGGCATTCCCCCTGGTAGGACTGTGCACCTCTTGGGTTAAGTGGAGGTCCTGTATCTCAGCCAGGAACCTCTGTGAGTGGTCTGACCTGACTGACTACTCCTCCCAGCAGATGTCCGGGTAATTTAGATCACCCATGACAACTACATCCCTTGCCTTAAGTGCCTCCGCAAGCTGACCCAAGAATTCATGGTCCAGCTTTTCCCCTTGGTTGGGAGGTCTGTAGTAGACCCCCACCGTTAAGTCTGTTTCCCCACGACCCCCCTATATTCTGACCCAGAGCTCTT
Source organism: Crocodylus porosus (assembly GCF_001723895.1). NCBI lineage: Eukaryota > Metazoa > Chordata > Crocodylia > Crocodylidae > Crocodylus > Crocodylus porosus. Next base: position 1,308,845 of record NW_017728949.1, read on the forward strand.
CAGCCTACCCCTCCTCTGATCCCATCCTGCTAGTTGAGGATGTATATTGCTCTTTGACATAGAGCGCCACACCCTCGCCCTTCCTCCCTGTTGTATCCTGATTGTATATCCTATAGCCCCTAATGTTGACTGCCCAGTCGTGGGATGAATCCCACCAGGTTTCTGTGAGCCCTACTATGTCTGGGTTTGAACAAGCTATCTGAAGGGTGAGTTCCTCCTGCTTATTCCCCATACTACAAGCATTGGTATAGAGGCATTTAAGGCCTTGAATTGGTGCGTATGCTACCCCCCGATTCTCAGGACTGTTTGGACCCCTGCTGCTTACCTGGGTACTCCTTGTGTATGTCACCTGTCTTGGTTGGGAGGTGTTCTCATGTCTTCCTGTGGCCCCATCCCCCAGCAAAGCTAGTTTAAATCACGCCGCACGAGATCGGCTAGCCTGGAAGAGAAGACACGCTTGCCTTTAGGGGAGAGGTGTAGCCCGTCCCACCCAAGCAAGTCCCCTGCATGAAAGTGTGGGTCATTATCCAGGAACCCTAGGCCTACCTGGCAGCACCAACTCCATAACTGCCAGTTGACCTCGCCAATGCGGGCTTCTTGTCGCCATCCTCACCTACCCGCCAGGAGAATACCACCTGTGCCCCCGTCTTGTTGAGCTTGTCCTCCAGGGCCTCAAAGTCCTTCATGATGCGGTCTGGGTTGCCTCTGGTCACAACATTTGTTCCCATGTGGATGAGAACCGCGGGGTACTGGTCTGAGGGTCAAATGTTGGCCGGGATCCTTTCTGTGATGTCCTGAATCCGAGCCCCAGGCATGAAGTAGACCTCTTGTGCCATGGGGTTGGGTCAGCAGATGGGACCCTCCACTCCCCTTAGGATGGAGTCCCCGATGACAAGGACCTGGCGATTCCTTCTCCCGATGTTCCCTCTCTGTGCCGTCTGTCATACGTGGAGTGGCGTTGTCCCTGCTGGAGGCATCCCCTTCGTCCTTCTCAGTCATGGCTGTCAGGGCCTTGAACTTGTTCCTCAGTTGTACCTGGGGAGCCTCCACCACGCTAGCCTGAGCTTCTGCTTCTCCCGTGTTGAACAAGTCTCCTGGGGGGACCATACTCTGGATTATTGGTCTTGCAGTGAAATATGAGTCAATTTTGTCCTCTGCAGCCCTGATCCCCTGCAGCCCTGATCCCCTCAGCCTGGAGCTCCCGTACCTGCTCCTCCAGAGCCCCAAGTCAGGCACAGGAGGGACGGGCAAGGGAATCGCCAGCCCCTGCCCCTCCCCCCCCCAACAGCTGCCGACCCTACCAGGAGCTCTGTCTGGGTACAGGCCTCAGAAGAGCCCACGGCAGGCGGAGCCACCGGGGTAGGGCCCCTAGCAGCTGCTCTCCGCATCCAGACCATGCCTGCGGAGCTGAGTCTGCTGCTCTACCTTGTTGGAGGTGCCCTTCCAGGCTGCTACTGCATGCCCGCCTTATGCAAATGCCAGCGCACCCTTACAGAGGAGGTTGGGATTGGGTGGGCAGGTGCCCTCCTTGCCCTCTTTCCCTCCCCCTCCCTGCAGTCTGCCCCCCCCACAGTGTCTACCCCTCTCCCCCTTTCCTACCTGATACAACTCTGCCTTCATTCCCTCCTTGGTCGCAGAGCACATGGGAGCACGGCCTCTGCTTGGCCTCACAGCAGCCTTCCAGGGTCAGAGCTGTGCTGCTGCTGACTGACTGGGTAGAGCACAGAGTTGCTATGTGATCCATGCCCCAGGAGGGAATCCAGCCAGAGCTGGATCTGTGCCTGATAATAAGTGGGGGAGGTGATAGTGGTCTCGGCTCAGGGTCAGAGTTGGAGCTGCAGTAGCCACCTCCTCCCCCCTTTCAAATCCACAGTGAAGTGCTCCCCCTCTCATGCTGAATGGATGCGGAAAAACCTCTTTCGTTAGATTCAGGTAAATATGGTAGTTGATGTCTTTCCCTAAATTAGAGTATAATGGGTTTGAAGCTCAATTAGTGGCAACCATTGTAATATTACTGCACTGGAAACTGCATGCTTTTGGGATATGTCTTTATTATCATAGAGATAACAGTGTTCTTCTTTTGCAGGGTAATCATTTTGATCAATATGAAGAAGGACACTTGGAGATTGAGCAAGCATCTCTAGACAAGCCTATAGAATCGGTAAGCTACACATTATCATTTTCATCAGCTCAGCAGCAGAATAGATCATGATCGGATGGTACTTGATGTGAATGCAGTTACATTGGGTAGGGCCAGACACTCTAGTGGAAATAATAGTTCAGGAATATTCTTTTCTAGTATACTTGCATGCCCTGTGTTAATGTTAAGTGTGTCTTGGATTTAGACTTTTTAATTAAACTTTTAATAATCTAGGCAACTTTAAAATGTTTCATCTTGATACAAGAGAAACTAAGTGAAATAATATATTTACTTATGGAAGCTAATCTTGTAAAATATTGATAATTTAAATTAATTTCTCAACAAAAAGTTTCTGTGAGCCTAATGAAATGTATTTTGATCCTTTTTAGTGTGCATTTCCTGAACAGTCAAATTTATAAACTAATGTGTAGAATAACTCTTAAATGATAACAGTAGTTTAAGCAGTGCGGGGAATTGAATTTTAAGTATGTTGCAATACTAATCTTAAAACTTTCCATATAAGTTTACTTAAATAAAACATAACTTTGCTTCATATTTCATTTAAAAAAACATTTTATTTTGTTGCGTTAGGTATGGGAACTAATAAGATTAGTGTGTGTAGAATGGGGAAAATTTTAGCTTTTTGGCCTCTTTGTTGTTTAAGCTTCTTAAACTTTTGATTTTATCTTTTTGCCCAGCATCTTTTGCTAGTTTCAGATGCTATAAAATTATGCAACCTAAATTTCGTCTGTAGATTCAGTGTGTAATATCAGCCTTTAGATGCAAATATTCTTTGGCACTCTTAATGGAGTAGGAATAAAACTTGCAATGGAAAAATAGAGAAGCTTAATGGTGATCTGACTCAGGGTAGGTTTCTTTTTAAAGACTAGCATTTCTCAGGTAGTTCTTCCCCTCAAAGAAATTAAAATTGACTCTAAAGTTTCATTCAATTAGCATGTGCACTTTTAACCTGTAGCCTTAGCAAAGGATCAATATATATTTGCATTCCTGTATAGGTTGGTGTTGTGTGTGTTTGTGTGCGTGTTTAGATGTTTACAAAAATTTACACAACTTGGGGTGTTCGACATTTTTCTTCCACAGCAGTTGGCCCATATTAGCTAAGCAGCCATGATCTGGTTTGTATTGCACGGTCTGCCTTTTTTTTTAATTTCTTCTCTAGGGTTTCCTTTCCCCTTTCTTATTTCTGTTCTTCTGGTCCAGTGAACACTGCATATAGTACCTACTGTCTTAATGTGCTGGCATGATGCTAGATTTAGGCATGGCAGTAATTGATGACGCATGAGATAATGCTGCAGAGGGGAGAATTTGTATTTGATGTTCTGCTGAATAATTCGATCTGTTAATGTGACAGAAGAATCCTAATTGAAATGCCAAGCCTGTTTCCCTATGCAAATAAGATGAAAACTAGCTAGAGTTGATATCCTGTTCCCTACCACTGTGGAGGTTATCACTAACCAGGTTATTCAACTATTATCTGCAGGCTAGACCAGTATTTCCCCCCTCTTTCTCCTCTCCCTTTTTGTGGGGGAGAGAAGAGGAACAAAAGAAAACACATGCAGTCCGAAAGAATATTTTAATCTGTGACAGTGTTAAGGAATAGTTGTCTGTAAAATCCATTGTACACTTAAAAGTACAAAATGCTGAGCCAGATGCTAAGTTGCAGATCATCGTGGAAGCCCTATGTATTTAATATTCTGATGCAAATGAAGACTTTGTACAGCATCAAAAAATCTAAAATGAATTGTAACACAAATAGCTTATTTATTCATACATTTAATTCAAATGTTGAAAGTCTTATTAAATCTGAATATTCAAACTTTAGTTTGTAATTTAAGGTTAAAAAATGTATCTAGTTCCATTCTACTGTTTAATCTTTAGCAGCACGTTTGATGGAGAAAGCAGGCATATAGTTTTTCTTTTTAGAGAAAAACTAAAATCAAACCCCAAACCTGAATGGTTTTTATCTAAATTGTCACATTTTCCCTCTGTAGAAAAATCCAGTTTAAAAACAAAGTAAACATTTTTTTAAATGAATGGATTGTATTAACTTGCATCAGATAGTCAAAATATACTTTTAAAGGTTATTCTGCTAGATGCACAAACTTCTAGGCTGTATGTTAGGTTGAGTGAGACATGTGCTTTTTAGAAAGAAATATTTTAGCAGCCAGTTGTCTGATGCCCTGCCTTCATAATTCAGATATTTCAGAGGACAGCTACTAAATCCTCTTATAGGGATAAGCTCTTCTTATTTTTAATTTTTATTTTTAATTGAAACAGGAGTTTAAAACCAGGTTGGTTGCCTTTATTTCTTAGAATAGGAAATTTTACTTTTCAAAAAAATGAAAATCTTGTCCTCTTCAACAAATGTGTTACTGGTGCTTTTAAGAAAACAGTCACATCTGCTAATCTTAAATGATCTTTAACCATTTAAGTGTATGTAACAATTTAAGCTCCTACATTTCTGACAGATTTGGGTATACCTAAAATTGTAAAACTACAATAGGTTTTAAAAAATGAAATGGGTGTTAATTTGTCAAAACCAGAGCTTTCTTGCTCTGTTTCTCCTACAAGTGTTATGTCTGTCACCTCAGGCAATGTGAGGTATCAGTTCCTCTCTGCTTTGGGTCGCTTTTTATTTATTTATTTCATCCGCTCCTTCAGAAGTTACAGCCAATAATTCAGACTGAGAGGTGAGCACAAGGAAAACGCTTTCAGATATTTAGTTCTGACACGTGTGGTATTTATCATTTTCAAGTATAATGTGCATTACACTTTATGATTTTAAATAATTTTCTTACAAGATTCAGTTTGCCTTTAGGTAAGGAACTCGGTAGTAATGCTTAGAGTCAAGGTCTGTACCACTGGAAATCAATGGGAGTTTTGCCATTTTCCATGGAACAGAATTGGATCCTAAATGTCTTTATGGAAAAAAGGAAATTATTTTTAGCAATGACAGTTCAAACCATTTTTAAATTGCATTTTAAATTGGAATTGCTATTGAGAATTGAACTATATACTGCTAAATAAATGCATTTTCTTTAAGATTTCGATATAGGGTTTAGATTTGTAAAAGAGAGAGAGAGAGACAAGACTAGTAGCTATAAGACCCTTTTGGAAATTCTAAGGGAGAATGGCTTCGCTTACAGCGTACATTTTGTGCATCTCTGCTGAATTTAGTTCCATCTCTGCAGCATTATCTGTTGAGAGGTGCTGACTGTATTGCTACAGCATGCAACTCAAAGGTGGCTGGAAACAGGTTTGGGAGTCTACAGATCATTACATTCTTGAAACGTGCCTTGAATTAGTGTAATAGCAGTTTAAAAAAAAGAAAAAAACTAATCTATAGCATCTGGTGTATGTGAAGATCTACCTTTTATGCCTCGTTTAGGCTGTAGGTGACTCGGGGTTAAGACTGTAATTGCAACAAAGTATTTCTGTGGAAATGTAGAATGGGAAATAGTGATTTGGAATCCAGAGGTAAAATGATGAATGAGAAGTTTTAGGCTCATAGTTCCAAAATATAACCAGCTGAATGATATCAAGAATTATTTTTCTTTCAGATTAAAACAGGTCGATATTTTATAGCACTTTGTTGACAGGTGTTTTTAAAAACTTTTCTTAATAAGGGCTCCCCCCTGCATTTTTCTACAACTAAATGTGAACCAGCTAGTTTCATTGCATCAAATAAAATTTAAAAATAGTTAATTGTAGAGTCATGCAAAAATGCAGGTGGCTAGTAGTTATATGCCAATTATATGGATATAGGGTTAAAATATTTTTTCCAACAATGGCATTAGACTCTTGTCTTTATGGCTGCAGATCATACTATTTACAGAGAAAAATTCTTGGCCTAATTTAAAAGGTGTGAGGTAATCAATGGTTACTAAAAATTGCAAGTGCCGAGCACTTTTGAAAATGTGACTCTTTCTATAAAATAAGTTTTATAGAACAGGTTGCACATTTTTGCTTGAAATGTGCTAAGAAAGTGTGCCAAGTCCAGGGATGTGGCATGGAAAGCTACCAAGTATTGTGGCTGAATCCTGATTGTAGGATAAGCATATGGAATCCATATGGCCTTCATGCTAATCATGTTTTGCTGAAGAAACTTGTTTTTGACAGTTTAATCTTTGTCATGATAATGTGACTTAACTAGAAGTTTAGTAGTACCCTGGGAGTACCTGTGCAAAATTCCCAATGCTCTCTGGAGCAGCAGAATGTCAGGGAATAAAATAAAGTTGTCATTGTTGCAGGTTAGATGGGAGACTGCATATGATCCACTTACTCTTAAACTTGTTAGTCTGTACTTGTCATAACTAATATCCTGTTCCTTTCTAGTTCTATTCAGTTACCTAAGTAGGTTTTTTAGCTACACCAGGGTTGAGAACTCCAGTTATTAATTGTTGAAGAGCAGAATTCAGCCAGCTCATCTAGAGATCTGCTGTAGCATGTGAAGTTGGGCTTTGTTACACTGCATAACGGTACAGATCTGTGGACTCCAGTAGTTCCAAAGTGTTACTTGATAAGGCTGCTGATTTGACATTTAGCAGTAGCCGTATGTGGACGATGCTATAAATAACGTGCTTCTTGAAGCTGAATTGGTGTAGCATTACTATTTGGCTTTTCTCTCTAGTCTTCATTGTGTCATCTGTAGCAAGCTATAGGTTTTGTTTTGGAAATCTTTTCAGCCTCTTGTTTGCATGGGTTCAACCAGTAGCATCCAGTCTTTGCTTTTAGATTCCTTGATACACAGTCAGCACAGCTTACAATCCACTCAAGAGATGTATGTTGCCATGTCAGTTCTGAAACAGACTAATAGTATGAAATGCATGTCCCTGGAAGGGAACAGGGGAGATCTTGGGGAGAGGAAGAAACCATATTAGCCATTGGCATATCTGTAACACAGTTGAATTCACTTGATGAAATAACTGGCATTGTATGAGGTGTACCATAACCACCAGAATCCTTCAAGTCACTTTCATTGCATTCATATGAGTTTATATTAATCAGGGTACCATGATCGGGAATTGTTGGTACTACTGAAAAGTGATCGGAGTGGCAGTCTTATGTTACAACATAAAACTGGGACCTGGAGAAGCCTAGAATATTGTTTTTGGCTCTCCCTGATTTGTGTTTCCTTGGACAAGTCACTTGGGGCAAAATTTTCAAAAGTGAGGTAGCCAACTCCTATTGACTTTCAAACAAGTTAATAACTTTTGAAAATGCTTCCTGTGCTTTCCTGTCTCTAAAATGGGAATGATTACTTTTTTCTTAAAGCGCTTGTAGGAGAAGCAACTGTAGCATAAGATAATGTTAAAATACTTCGACAATATTTTGTAATATATCTTACAAGTAAAAATTCTGAAATTTGTTATGTATTGGGATGCCCACAATTCATCACAAAAGACAAATATCACAGCGTTTGCTATATGCATGTAGCTGTTTAAGTTACACAGTCTTGATTGCCTGTGGACTCCCTTGTATCATAACTTGTTTAAACGCCAGTTGAGTGTTTTTGCTCACTTGGCTGCTGTGGCAGCTTTTATCATGACTTTGCTACAAAGAGCTCTGAATTGACACTTTATATGTTAGAAGAGTGATGTCTGTCTGTACTCTGAGGTAGGAGTTATTTTCGTGGACTGGCAAATAGCATTTTTTTGGAAACCATTACAACTACTCAGAAAGGAGAACTTCTACTAAATAGGGTTAATTTATTCAAAGGGAGTACCAGTTCTCAACAGCAGTAGAAGGCTTTTGTAAGTAAGAAATGATTTTTTTTTTCTCCCTAAGAAGTGGACAAGGGAAGATTAGTAGTATTTTAGAAACATGATCAAAGCCAACTACAATCCTTTGTGATGCTATATGGGAAATTCTTATGTGATTTTAATAGTGCCTTTCACATCAGAGGCCAGTTGGGGGAAGGGGGGAAAGTTAGTGGCATGAGAACCACGGTAGCTTACTGTTCTCTGTGAGCCTAAAAGTTTTGTTTCTTCCCCAACCCCCATCCCTACCTAATACCTATCTTTTAAGGCAACATTTAAACTCTTCAAGAGTCCTTGCCAGTCCCTCTCAGACAGAAAGAAGTCTGTGGCAACAAAGTGGAAGGAAGCAACGGGTAGAATATGGTAGTGAACCATCCTTCTTAGTCTGCTCAGTGCATAGGCCTCACCTAAAATTTAATACCAGACTCTTAAAACTTTTTTTCTTTTTAATTATAACAGACTACTATTTCAACTGATTATTTTAAACTATTAAATAGTTTCACTGCTTAGTAATTTTCAAAAAATGTGTTTAACGTTACATCAGAATTTTTGTATATTGGATGGTATTGTGAAAAATGCCATCTCCTTCCTGGAAACTGAGATGCAGTGAGAAACAGTAAGATGCAGGCATGAAGCCATCATTTTCAACTTATCTTAATCAACTTGTGACCATCTTCTTGAGTGGTTTTGTAAAAGTGGTGCTAGTGTGTATAACCTTTCTAAATTTTTCTTTTCCCCTTTAACATTTGTTTACCCCTTCACTGTGTCAGTCACAACACACCACTCTTGAATCTCCCAGCTGGTCTTGACTTGTTGAATTTTATTTTATGCTTTCACTCTTCTTTAATAAATACATTACTTGCAAGCAGTGAATTGAAAACAAAGCAAAAGAAAAAAAAATACCATTAGTGATTGGACAGTTTCTTACTTTGTGTTACATTTAACTGTTCTTTTGACAGCCCAGTTTTTAAAGCCAGGTTCGTATGGAAATGCTTTCACTCCACTTGCACTGCTTTTGGAAATAGCATACTGCTTCATCTGTCTGTTTATTTTAGTGCATTCATAACACAACACAGTCAGCACAATGTCTCATCTCCACTTAGCAAAAGATGGTATGATAGTTTTTGTCCTTTTTAAAAAATGCAGCCATTTTTGTCAGCATCAGCTTTTTAAATCTGCTTTGATAATCCTTTGTCAGATAAAGTTAATGTGTGATGGTAGAACCATTATAGTGCAATACCCACAAAATCTTTGAATTACAGCCCCATTTTACAGAGAGAAATGTGCAGTTGTGACCGTTCCATAAACGGTCTGCCATTTGCATGTACAGGTAAGTTTTCATATGCCTTAAAGCTTAAAATGCTTTTCCATGTTGTTTATAGTTTGAAATCATAATTTTTATTCATCTTCCCTTTTGCTTCTGCTGATTTTAAAAATTTATTTCCAGGCATATCATTCCCATCATTCCTTGTTTTATTTTTCAATGTAGTACTCATTACCGATTCATCAGGCTACCCCATAAAGTGGGAGACACATCCACCCTTTCCTGGGAAAAATGAGTGAGACACTGTCTTCTTTCTCTTGTATATCAAAAAAAAAAATGGTTTTAACTCGGTAGAAATTTTTGAGGGGAAAAATCTGCCCCCACGCAGCTGTCAGGGAAGGGTCTTGTGTTCTGTAGGCCTCTTTGACCATTGCCTTGCATACTATGCATTCATCCTCACCAATGGAGACTGAATGTAAAATGCTGCTGTTCTGATGTAGGGCATTTAATGATTACTAAATTATTATTGAATTCAATTTGTAGTATTTTTATTAGTTCATTTTAGGATACAATGCATCATTGAATATCACAGCCATGCAACTCATTATAACTCATGATACTACTCATGTAGTTGGTTGCATAATTAAAAAGCCCAAGCTGCATATTGAAAATTGAGCAGAGAGGCTAATAGCTACAATCTGAATAATTGAGAGAGTCTTTGTTTGAGAGGCTTACAGAACTAGTTTGCTAACTAATTGTTTATTGATCTCTTTCCTAGTAAAAGGGTAAACTGATCAATAGGACAGAATCAGTTGGCTTCATAGTGAAAAGGATGCCATTAGCATACTTGTGAAGGACTCCTATGTAAAACACAGTGAACTCCATTTAGCCCCACTTGAAAGCTGACATTTAATTGCTGCACTAGTAACTTTCGACTTTATTCTGAACTAGTTTTTTTCTGTTGGAAGATGAGACATTATGCTTATTGTTTCCCCTACATGCACTAATGGTTCCTTGCTGTTAACTTATTGCTAGGCCTGTTTCATTCTAACATCTTAGTATTTTTGTTAGATTACATGTGAAATGCATCACCCAGTCTGTGCTTGAGCTCATTTTATTTTAATTGATTTACACTTTTTGTTTTACTAATCTCACTGTTTTTTTCAGTTTAATATTGGCTGCATGCTAGTTTATATATATACATATATATAAAAAACAAAACAAAAAACCCAATCAAGTCTAGCCTGGATTTTGCTATGATTGTGTTTTGGTTTCTAGTGGTGGGGCAGTCTTGCACTTACAACTTACTCAGTATTATAAAAGCCTGACACACAACAAAATGACTAAACATGATGTAGATTTTCTTTACAAAAAATCTTAAAGTGGTGCTGTCTAGGTGATGGATATGATTGTATTAGCTTGATTTAATGCTTTTTAATGCTTTTTAAATGTCAATTTTATTGGTACACTTTATTTTCTCCCACATTTGCTTTTTTTTAAACTTTATGCACAAAAGTTGCCCAGCACACCATCAGAAAGTGACCTTCCCTGATAGCCTGTCCCCCTGGAAAAATTCTAGCCAGCAATTTTTGACATTTGTGTCTCCCTTTTATTGGGCATATATTGCCTTTTCAGTAGCATTTTTTGCATGCATATATGTAGATTATCTCTTGCTCATCACATGTTTAAATGTCATTGGGAAGGGAAGAATATATTATTGGAATATTTTTGGTTTGTTTTCTCTGTTCTGTCTGTCAGGATAATATTGGACACCGCTTACTCCAGAAACATGGGTGGAAGCTGGGCCAGGGATTGGGAAAATCGCTTCAGGGTAAGTTCAAAACCTTGTGTTTGAAAATCAGATTCAACACCCGTTTCAGTTTTAAAAAACGTTTTACTTTTTATTTCTAGATTAGTTTTCTTTCCCATTGTTAATTGGGTCAAACAAACACACTGTTAAGTTTCCATGCCAGCAATTCATAAGTGGAAGCTGCTGCTTCACTTAAATGATTTTAGCTCAGACATGGCCTATGTGGTATGGGGTGTGTGAGAGAATCACTGTTTGGCTTTTTTGGAGGGGAAGAAGTTAACTGCCTGCTTACTATCAGGTAGTTTGCACAACTTCTAAAATTACATCATTATTCATTTAGCTGGAAGATGCAGATACTTGGTATTAAAGGAAACCTGAAAGTACAAAATTGATAATAACTCCTGTGAACATTTCAACATGGTGTCAGAAGCCATTAGAAGGCAAGTAAAAGGGTCCAGTGGAGGCTGAAAACAGTGGCAGAGGTTTCATATGGATGGAAGAGGCTCATTTCTGGTTTCTCTAGATGTTGTTCAAGGATTTTACTAATTTCCACTAACTCTAGCAGTATGTTTGTTCTGCATATACTATGTCTGCTTCAGACATTTTAAGTGCTAGTTGGCATCAATGTATATTAGAGTGCCTGCCATCTCTAGTCCAGATTTTTTGTGCAGTTACACTAGAGAAGCCTGATGGAGTTGTACCAGTTTGAAGGGAAATATTTGACTTGTTACCTTTAACTAGTGGATCTGTTTTGGAGAGGTCCTTAAGCTAGGTTGAAAACAGGTATTTGCAATTTCATCTCTGATGTGACCCCACTAGAGAGAGAGGTGTTGCAGATGTCTACTGAAGACTTAATGAGATCTTTAAACTGCAAAAATGCATGTTCCTAGTTTGAACCAAGGCATTCAGTAAGTTATTTTCAAGTATGTGTGTGTAAACAGTACTTTATTGGTGGTCAAAATATTTCTCTCTCTAACATGGTTTTCGTTCTTCTAACTCCAGCGCATGATACTTATGGGGAAATGAATGTAACTGACACACCTTGACGTTTTGCTTTGTCATGGAGTTCACTGAACATGTGATAATGCTAGTCTAATCTCTTTTTGTTACGTCTCAGATAGCACTGTGTGTATCAGAATTATGGAGGCACCAGGGCCCAAAGATACAGGTCGAAACTTCCCATTGAAAGAGAGGGAGAGAGAGAGATGCACATGCACATGCCACATACACACTTGTGATACCTTAATGCCTAGGAGCAATATTAATGGACCCCACTGGACTACACCAAGAGTAGAAATAGGTGATTAAGTGTATGGTCTCTGGACAAGGGAGAGGTGCCATGGATGCCTCATGTAAAGGGAACTGGAGCCTCCATAGGCTTACAATAAACATTTGAACTCTTGGTTACTTATCCAGACCGAGATTTGTCCATTGTGGGTATCGAGCCTTTGAATCTGCTTACTTTTTGCTGCTGCGTGTTTAAATCTCTGCGTATTCAAGCTGATCTAAAATTTCAGGGAAATTATAGATCCTAAGACTTGTTCTCCTACCTCTTCCTACTTTGAAATGAAAGTGAAAAGGTAAAACCATCCTAACCCAGTTTGGTCCACCTCTGATACTGTTGAGAATTCTTTAATGCAGTGGTTTTCAATGGTTTTTTTTTTTTTCATTTGGAGACCCCTTTGAATTATAAATATGTGCATTCACATACTTTTGATCATTGTTATCTTTTGCAGGATGCTTAGACATAATCCTCACACTTGCAGGGATCCATGGACCACACGTTGAAAACCACTGCTTTAATGTGTGCTTTGCAAAGTATGGAAATTTTGTGGCAGCTTTCATCCAAGAAGGTTATAGTATTGTTTATACTCCTTGCAGATAAAACAGCAGCTCTAGTAGTGGCGGGGTGGAAGGTCCTGTGTTTCATAATTGCTGGTGACATCATGAGGTCCTTCCCTCTTGCTGATTAGCAGAATCTTGTATGGTATGTCTATGGCACTGACACTGTTGGTGCTGAGTAGTTCTTCTCTCACAGTTAAGTTGTCTTTATTTCCCCTTTTTGTTTTTGCTTGAATCTTAAAAATAAAAAAAAAAAAAATATGAACACCAGCAAAGAAACAACAGCCCTGCTCAAGTTTATGTAAGCTTGAGGAGTAAAACCACTTTTAAAAGAACCAAAAATGGAAGAGAATTGCCAGAAAAAAACCAACCAAAATAAATGTCACATTTCCAAATCCTTATAAATAAGAAACGCAGAACAATGATGGCAGTACCTGTCATACTTAATGCAGAGTTTAAAGCCCCTTTAATAGCTTGTAAATGGAACTACTGTTTATAGCTATTGTCACATTTTACCAGTGATAGTTAAAGGTCCATTTTTCCAAAATCCCTTGTTGTGAACTGCCATTTAACACTTGTACTTGGCTACAGAAGGCTCTTGATTATTTTATTGTTATGTAGCCTAGTTAGCTTTGCATATGTTGTTGGCCGGGATTAGTTCATACCCCTTTCCATCTGATTGACCTCTGCAGGTTTACAAAGGTGACAAGTAATGTGGTTTCTCATTTGGCTTTTAAAACTGATTCTAGGCATATGAGCCAAGGGCTTTCCCCCTCCCGTCCAGTCAATGAATTTAGACAAAAATTTTGTTACGTTATAACTGCCAATCATTAATATTGCACCTCTTCTCACAGGGTCATGCCATTAATGCTCTTTCCCTCCTGGGCTCCTTTAAGAAGAAATTGTCAGTATAAATCTATGCCTTGGAGATGGATTAGTTTGCTGGGGATTATCTGACTGTAAACCAGCAAGTAAAGGGTGTGTAATTTTGTATCTTCCATTCTTGGATGGTAGCTGGAAGTAAATTCGTGCTTAACAATTATTATCAGAGCAAGTGGATGTTATTGTAGCACCAAGTAACTTATGCAATAGCTCACTCTACAAGTTCCTAAAGTAAATTGACATTGATGCTGTTGGAGTTAGTGTGCCACAAAATATTACCCCATAGAGCTGTCTTTGCAGCTGTTTTTGTAGTGCTGATAGAAAGCTAGAATTGCTTTCAAGCAGCTATGAATCGGTCCTTAGTAAAATGCCAGTTTATATTCTTACTGTGTTTGAGTGCTAGATTCTTCTCTACCCCTTTGGAAGTAATTTAGGATAGCTTCTGCCAACTGATTTTATTTGCATCTTTAGATATAAATGAAGCCATCTTGCTGGGGTCATTTCACCCCAGTATTCTTTCCTGCCATGGCAGGGGGTCGGACTAGATGGTCTGCTCAGGTCCCTTCCGACCCTAGAAACTATGAAACTATGAAGCAGAATTACTTGGATATGTTGCATAAAATATCCGAGTCAGTTTTAAGCCTAATCCTGTGAAACAGAGTTTAAACATGTTTTCTTAATGTCTTATTTAGTTTGGAGAGCTTGTGTAAATCCAGCAGGAATATTCCTGCTCATCTTTCTCCTTATCTCTTTCATGTTGAAGTCTTCTGGCAAACATACAGTAATAGCATTTTTAGCTTTTTAGCCAATAAACATTAAACAAACATATTGGAGCTTTTTCATTTGCCTAGCATTGCTTTCAGTACAGAAGGTAAGAGTGGCTTTTGAGAAGCATTTTGCTGCACAGATGGTATGGTGGCTGTTTCATCATGAATAGCAAGATGGTAAATATGTGCCAATTTCCTCTTTCAAAGGTGGGGAAGAGAAAGCAGTGTTTGGCAGGAAATTCAGGAATTTGTGAACTAGTTGATATGTTAGTTCATGCACTGAATTTTGTAACTAGAAAGCTATTGCTGAACAACCATCAATAAAATACTGAGTAGGAATATGCTAAAAGTTCTAGCTAACTTCATATGGGGCATGTGTTAAGTGAGCTTCAATTGCAGAGGACTAGATATGGATTGACGACTGACTGAATTAGAAAACAGAATGTAAGAGATTTAAGGAAGCAGCTGAGAGTAAGAAAGCAGAGAAACAAAAACATATTTTTCTGGTGGCGATCAATGTCATGATCCTTATCTCACAAGACAAGGGAAGTAAGATGGTATAAATTTCTCAAAAGCTAGGGAGTATAAAAAATAGAAGCTTAATCAGTTCATGTGTGCTCTACTAGAGTTTTAAGGTCTAGAAACATGAGGCATTTACATCCTTGTAATTTACCTTGGCTTTCTAACCTGATGTTATTTATACCAGAATCTGGAGTAGACAGGTGAGCAGCTGATTCCAGGGTAGCTGTATGCAGTGGGTTAATATTATTGTGCCTTGCCACTGAGCATTGAAGAGAAGGAAGTACCTGGTTTTCTGTGAGCAAACTGCATAGCTTATCTCAGGATAGTGCACACAGCATCTAAACCAGTTTAGCTTTATCTTTGCTTTTTTCTCAGGGCAGTTTTTCACCAGATTGAGGTAAGTTACATGAGGGTAGGGTTGTACGTCATATGCTTGTTCCACTTTTAGGCTGGTGTAAAGCTTATCGTGTGTCCAGACCTCAGTAGAAGAATAGCTTAAAATTTGAAAAATGAAAGTTGCATTTGAACTAGATAAGGGGGAAAACAATATTGAATGAAAAGTTAGCTACCCTGAAAGAAACAAAATCAAGTGAAGAACTGCAGCCTGCTCTGTGTATTGGAATGCATTGAAAAATATGGGAAAACCTCAAACCACTGAGATGAAAAAGGGTGAGTTAGATTCAAGAATTTTCACTTTGCTGGGGGTTTTTTTGGTAAGTTAGCAAATGCTGTTGATGGATTTGTACATGTGTTGAGCTTTAGTGACAATAGATTGAAGAGGCTGAGAGTAGTGGATGAAATAATCCTATGAATCTGGAAGTTTAGGGGAAAAATGCACCCAATTTAAGTAAGAAGAACTAAATAGTGTAATAGACCGTAAGGCAGGGGTGGGCAAAATGCAGCCCGTGAGCTGGATCTGGCCCACCAAGGGATTTTTGTCCAGCCCATGATGGGTCCCTTAGTCCTGCCTGGTCCAGGTGGGAGGTAGGCATTCTGAGCCATGACGTGAGCAGCTGGTTGCAGTGCCTCTGGACGCGCAGTGGGGCTGAAGTGGCTTGGTGGCTGGATGAGTTTCCTGGCAGCCCCAGTGGCGGCAATGCCTTAGCCAGCCCCACCTGCCCTTACTGTTCCTGAATGCAGCTCTCCACCTGCCCTCAGTCCCATCCTATTCACTTGGCCATGTGCCCTGCTCATGTAGGTCCTGGCTGGCTTCTGTGGAGATGCCAGGGCAGAGCCATGATCTGCTCCCTGCATGCCCAGCAGAACTGGTGCATATTGCAGGGACATACAAGAGCAGATTGCAGTTCTGTCCTGGGCCCCGTCCCCATGATCCCAGCCCAACCCACCTGCCCTGCTGCCCACCTCTGGCCCCATCCCAGCCACACATGGAGCAGAGCCACTTAGGAGAGTTTTGGTAAGTTGCTTGTGGGGTGAGGGGGGGAAGAGTTGCTGATCTGGCTTGCACCTGCTCACCCAAAACTCCCTAAGCAGCCCTCCCACCCAAATACTTGCCCACCCCTCCTTTAAGATGATATTTGAAACTTTCATTACTGATTTTGCTCTATACCTTGAGAACTTCTGGCAAACTCTTGGGTCATAATCTTTCTCCCTTTTTTATGTCAAATGAGTTCCAAAATATAGTTTTGGTGCAGCAGGTGATGGTAGAAATGAAAGATTTCAGAAACACTGAAAGCATTGCCTGCCTGCCTTATGCATCTGCCTCAGGCTATTATTTGGCCATTTGTTGATCTTTTTGCAGCTGCTATGTCAGTATGACTATTCAACATTTTGTAGTAGAACCACCTATTTTAAGTCCATTTTATCTAAGGTGCGCATGTTTCCTTAACTGCTTCCAGTGCAGGCTGCACCGATTACTTTTCTAAAGGAAACATTTCAAGGATGTAGCTATGTTACACTTTGCCATAACCCACTTTCATTCACACACAGTTTTGCTTGACAGATGTCATTAAACTACTGGCTTAAACTATGCTTCTGCTATACTTTAGATAAACGTTATCAACCAGATCTGGTTATCTGTGGTAATGCAAGAGCAGCATTAATACAGGGCCTCTTTGTTCTATTGAATCAGAAGTTAGCATTTTACTAGGTTAATCAGCAACTAACCAATAACTTTGCCCCTGTTCCAGTTGTAAGTTTTAATAATTGTTTTGTTGAATCAAATAAACTTTTCTTGTTTGGTCAGGAGGGAGTTCGAAGTGCGTGAAAGTTAAATAATTTTTGTGTGTATTTTCTTCTCTGGAAGCCTTAAGGTGGCTGGAGGCAGCTTTTTTTGTGCTCGGTTTGCACTGCTATCAAAATGGTGAGCTTTATGAAGCTGAAAAGGATCATTTAGGTAGGGTATAGTGGTATCTAGTAAGAATTCTGTTTTCTCTGTTCCTCTGTGTGGTGCAAAGTTTTCTTCACTTCGGTCAGTTCACTACTCGGGTGTCAGGAAAGTGGGTGTCAACTCCATATATAGATTTCTTAATATTTTTGCTACAAAGTAGAGGTCCTATATGGGGGCAGCTGGGTAGAAGTGCTGACTTGTTATACAAGTAGGCTCTTAATCCAGAAAAGTACTTTTTCTTTCTCTATGAAATCCTATTAATCAAGATACTTCTTAAAATCACCATTTTTGTCACTTATCAGCATATTTTTCACATGTCAAAAAATAACTGAGTATGAATAATGCAGACTAGGTCCATCTGCCCCCAAAGCTGTAGCATGCTATACTAGGCATCATAAATGCACTCTGGCTGAGAGCAAAGTGAGATCCATGCCAGGCTCCCTTTAATGACCCAGGACATGGTGCTCAGGGGCAAATCATCTTCGTGGGTATTATGTGAGTCCATGAGCTTCTCAGTCCTGCTACCTTCTCCCCAGCATAAACCACTCCTGCATGCTACCAAACTTCATTATTCTTCTAGACTAACCTTTCTCACAGTTGAAGATTGTTGTAGCTGTACCTAATAGAACTTGGTTTTAGATTTTCCTTTTTAAAAAAATGGATAATTTTTATATATATAAACTGGTTTAAAATGTGAAGCATTTAACTTTTTTTTTTTTTTTTTGAAAATTCATATTTAGTTTGTGTAACTGCCAGAGAACAGTGATTCTGCCCCTTTTTCATATGCAGCATAATAACAGTTCTTAGTTATAAACGCTGCTAAATCTGCACTGGAGACTTCATTTTTACACAGGATGTATTTCTCATTCATTGTACAAATTTTGTGGTGCTAAAGGATAGACTAGTTCATTGGGTGAATCTGTTTAGAGGAACACTGCATCATTTGCGCTAAGAGTTAGGACATATTTAGAAATCAAGGCAGGGGGGTGGGAAGAAAGGGAAATCTTAAGGTTCAGGTAGACATGTGCTTCACAGGAGATTTGTTCTCTCCCCGCCTTTACCATGTTCAGCACCATATGCGAAGAACAAGTTTTTTATGCCAGAAGTTTGACAGGTGGCCACAAGTTCTGTGCATCTCATTTTCTGGGTGCTTGGGTAAGGAAGGCACAGAGGTGACGGAAGCTGTAGAAATGTAGAAACTGATTCATGGTGTAACCTGCCAGTCAGAGAGTGCACTGGGGGTGAGGAGGATCAACTGGTGGTGATTGCTTGTAGAAAAGGGTGCAGACAGTTGCCTTCCTAAGTACAACCTTCATGAGGAAGTGCTACACAGTAGGGAAATCAGTTGCTGTTTATTGGGAAGCTATTGTAAGTAGATGACAAGGATGTTTGGAACTTTTCCATGAAATGTTGTTTATTTCTGCCCTTCTGCCATAACATTTAATAAAAATTAGTCTAACAAAATCAGACTTATCTATGGGCGCCAGCAAGTGCTCAAGTGACTAAAGAATTGCTTGACTGCCAGTACTTCTGGCATTGTGGCTTGAGAAATAAGTCCAAGGTTTGAAATCCAGTTGCTTTAAATTTGAATCTTAGCTCTGTCACCAGTTCATTGAATGACCTCGGGCTGTTTGTTTCAATTTTCCGTTTGCAAAATGGAGATATCTTTCTTCCCTCATGAGACAGGAGTCCTTATTAATGCTTGTGTGAAGCCCTTAAATACTAGTGGGATTAGAACTCTATAAAAAGATCACAAGGAAATGAATAATTTTGTGTTTGTTGCAGGCTTTTAATGTTATATAGTAAATAAGACTTCAGTTATAAATGAGAATAAAATACTGAACACTAGCTTATTTTCTTGGCACTGATGAAACAGATGTCCTATAAAAATGGGATGTGATTGTGTTATAGTGTCATAGTGCATATGCATAAAGGGCAGAAATCAGGCAGCCTGAATTCAGACATATCTTAACTTTAAGTGCTTGACATTGCAACCTAAATGTGTTTAATATATTTATACTTCCATTTAAAATAAGGAAAGAAACTGAAAAATACAGGTTTAAAAAAACCTGTCCTGATAATTGTATTAATTACTGTGTTAAAATGCCAGAATGTAGAGGCATGAGGGACACGTTTTATTTAATGCATCAATTCTGTCTCTGGGAATGGAGCGATTTGCTACTCTTATTTTTATATAGGACCGTTACCAGGTTTTACTGGGTCCCTTTAAAAACCTTACTGGGTTTTAAACATAGTGGAGGTGCCTACACATGCGCTTTACTGACTAATTAGCTGCAGAGTAAAACATCACAGTCTACATATGCAATAGTATTAGGCTGCAGTAAACTAATTTACACCCCCATAAGATAGTACCATCGGGGACTACTATCTTGGGCCTGGGTAGTTTTATTGCAGTTAAATACATGTGTAGATGCTGACCATGGCACAAATTGCTCCCAGCCAGCAGGGGGCCAGACTTCTGCTTACGGCCTAGCGACACAGCTCTGCGTTTTCAGCATCCTCCTGTCCCAGCCAGTCCCTCTGCAGTCTGATGCTGTCACTTGGAGTGCGGGGCTGAGCATCCCTGGTATAACCTGCTCCATCCTGGCTCAAATTGATTTTTGTCTTGGGTGCATGTGTAGACACTATGCCTAGGAGTAATTTACTCTGGCCCAAACTGTTCCGGGGTTTATTACATCAAATTATTTACATGTGTAGGTGTGTCCAGCATAATCAGGGGAAACATTTTCAGTGCTGTAAGTGCACCATGACACAGGGAAATTACCTTCTTTTGACCTAGCATTAAACTTGGGATTTGTTTGTTTTAAAGATAATGTGTCAGAACCATGCAAAGTACTGGTGAACTTTATGAAAGACAGGGCTTAAATATAGCCATTTCTTATTTGGACCCCACACACTGTGCTCCACTCAAAAAGTAGTCTCAAGCCTACACAAACCCTGTCTGTCTCCATCCACTTACAAGAACTAACACTGTACTTACTATTGCACAAGAGAGAGACTGACCCAGTATTCTCTGAAGACATTGAGCATTATTTTCTCTCTAGAATACAATGAAATCATAACAGATGTGTATATATATCTAGTCTGAAATGCCTCCCTGGTTGTATCCTTCATTGCAGGTTATTGAGGTCTAGGCAGGAAATCCATGTTGTGGTTGGTATCCAGCTTTCTCACATGTTCCTTATTAGCAAGGTTTGTCCCTCTTTCTATCTGCTGGTTTGATGCTGCTTTCATCACAGCATAAGTTAAAAAATGGAGATCACTTTTTTTTACTGCTGTTTGGTTAACAAGAGGTGTTAGAGACTTCATCCAAAGGCTCAGTCTTCAAGAACTCACTGTGGTGCTCCCTTCCCCTTTTCAGTATACAGCATGAGAAAATTGGAATTCCCTGCTTGGCTGTATATCTTTAACCAGATAAGCTTTATATAGGTCTCAGGTGCTTTTAAAATTCTCATTGTAGAATTAAAAAAAATCCTGTCTGCAACTAAAAACAAAATCTTTTTTATATTCTTTCCAGTATTTATAGTGGCAGTTCAGGTTAATAGCAGTCTTACATCACATACGCAATATCTACTGGTGAAGTTGACTTGCAACTCCAGTGTCAGCTTACCTTTCAGAGCTTTGGTTGAGTTTGTGGCATTAGTTGAGGAAAAAAAAACAACCTTCCCTCCACCCCCCTTCTTACTCTTAAATCTCTGCAAATTCCATCAAATGTGTTAACACACATTAATTTAGCAATTTTCAGGCTACTCTTCAAGTTGGTTTTTAGACATTTTTGCTTCTAAGTTTCTACTCTGTGTCTAAATATTTTCTTTCTTTTTTTTTTTAAGGAACATCCAATATAGTAACTCCTAAAAAGTAAAAAATACAACTGGAGCTAAGATACAGTAGTAAGGATACCAATAAAAGCAAAATGTCCTCTGTGTTCAGTGTGATTACTTTGTTGCATAGTATAGTTTCAAGTGTCTTCTGCATGAATTAACCAGTGGAGGTGGCTGGTTGTTGAACTCCAAGATTTGTATATCAGTTTCTTCAAAGGTCAGCTTTCATCCCTTCAGAGGTATGCTGGAATACCTGGAAAGGGTTCAACAGAAAGAATGAAACGGCTCTAAAGAGATGCTCTTGGTGTGAGAGAACCTCAGTTATTTGTGTAAAATGGTTAAAGATCAATTAGTGATGTGTGCTAGGCGTTGGTGCTTTGATTCCCCTTCCTTGAGGAACGCCTTGGAAATCCCTCTCTGTTCTTCACGCCCCCAAGGCCCAGCGTTGTGGTTAGCAAGGTCAGATGTGTTTTTTCACTAGCTAGTCAATGCATTTATCTTCAGTTAGCCAAGAGAAATTTACCATGCCATGAGATAAGGCTCTCCCAGTTCCAGTGGGCTCAGAGCTGGAGACCCATATTCTGCTCTTCCTGGCAGCACATTGCACTTCCCCCCAGACCACGGGCAGACTTTTTTGTTGTATGATAGAAATAATCACTACTGCACCTAGTTGCAGTACATGCTTCACGTGCCAGAACTTGGCACTTGCCAATTTGATGTCAAGCTGTGTAGGCTGCATGAGCGGCTCCCATGAGTAGTGTCTAATCTTACCTAATGAAATAATAATGGTTACATTTAAAATAAAGGCATAACTTTGGGTATATAAAGTTTCCCTTTTCTTATCTGGAAACCTCTGACTTTATGCCCCTTAAAGTCTTTCTAAATTGTATTTAAGAGCTTGATTTTTATTTTTTAAATCTACTTATTTAAATTTTCAAAAATGCATCTTATAAAACTGGTTCACCACCAGGAACTTACCACCTTCTAATGCATGGTAAATTCTGGGTTGTGAAAGCAGTTGTGAAAATACACAGCAACTGCTCAAAAGCTACCACCTCCCTTGTTCCCCATCTCCACAGGATGAAGTATGGCAGTGGAGTGGAGGGGATGAAAAGGAAGCCTCAAGTATTACTTTAACCCATCCTGTCTGCCTTCTACAAATGGCCTATTTTTCTGCCCCTAATGGTTTCTGCCTAACAAATCGTGTTTCTTTTTTACAGCGTTATGATCCTGGACTTGTTGTGGTGATGGTAAACTTAGCAGTGGTAATTTTTTATTTTCAGACTGAATTACTCCTTTTGTCATCAGTGCACCAATATGTTAGGCTTACTTTCTCTGTTGTAGCCTTCATCCTTCTGCTTGGTCTTTCATTTTCCTTTCCTTTCCTTTCTTTATGCACACTTGTCTGATCCTTGTTCATTAAAGGGTATTGCTAAGAAGGGATGTTTCTGTTTGTGTTAGAATTGCCAAAAATCAGTTTAAACATAAAATCCTAATACTGTCCAAACTTGATTTTCTCGATATAATGGGCACTAGCACTTGCTACTGCATTTTATTAAATCAATAGATTTTGAAAACTTTGACTGCCTTAGAAGGCAAAAGTACTGATGCATCATTTGTATACAGGGGTTTACCAAGGTAATGAGTTTGCATATAAAGATCCTGATTGTTGGAAGAAATAAAACAAAATAAAAACTGAAAAACAACCACCACCCAAAAAAAATCTTTTAACACTTGTTCTCAATCATTCTTTGGGTTTACGTTTTACCAGTAAATCCCTGGCTGAGACGTTATGAAAGTGATACTGCACCTAGGAAGTCATTTTTATAACCTGTCTTTAATTTGGTCCTTTTGCTAAAAATTGCAGTCACTGCTTAATTATTATACCATTGGGCGTAAGAGAAACACAATTTTTAGGAAAAAGTTGCTAAAATACTCAAAAATTGGATTCCAAATGTTGTTTTAAATGAGGCCAAATGGCTCAATAAAAATATTATTTATGGACTCATAAAATGTGCCACCTAAACAGTCCTTGAGTATATGGTAAAAAAATTAAAAGAATAAAAATAGAAATGTACAACTAATAACAAACTATAAATGGACTTACCAGAAATGGAAATTTTGACATTCCCAGGTATTTTAATAATTGTCCAGTTCTTCTGAAATCTTTAGGGTCTCCTTATGGTCCTTGTGAGGTGTGAGAACCATGGATTATTACCTTTTGAAGCATCCAGAGAAAGTTATCTGTGGAACACAGAGCAAATTGATATAAATCCCGTGTTTTCCTGAGGTGACCTTAAAGCTGTAGTTTTTCTTTTGTGCGTGTGGATTGAAATAGCGTCTTAGTTTGTGAAGATCTAAAATGATAGCTCTTTTAGCCCAAAGGTATAATATATATGTATTTGTGTGTATAACAAAACAATTGTTTACACCAACTCAAGAACAGTAATAAGGGGAGTAAACATTCTGTTTTTTTACTCAAGGTATGCATCGGATAAGGTAAGTACTCTTTTTCAGTGGGCTTACATCACAACAAACAGCGCAAGTTGTGATGTAAAAGGAAAAACAAAAAGCTGTGGTAGTAAAGTGCTTGTCTGCCCCATTTTGCTTTGTTTGGCTGGTTATGAGTGGATTAAAGATACGTTAAAAAAAATCTCCAGCATAGTTTGATTAGTTCAAAGTCAATTTTCTTCGCAACTAGTCCTTTTCACAGCTTACAGATTGCACAGTATGTGACAGAGCAGCTCTCAGTGGGAATATAAGAGCGCAAGATGCAATTAAGCACCTTTTCTGAAGATGTTTATTTTGTGATGACAGAATTTTAACCTGCACTGTCATCAATAATTTGTATGTAATATAAGATAAAAATCTTGGTGGGAGGGCATCCTAGCTGTCCACTAATGACTGTGCAGTAAAACATGTTAAGTACTAGTTTCATGCCGATGGGTAAAGAGATTCACAGTAATTTGTGGTCTAAAAGTAAAGGTGATGAGAGAGTTATATTTCAGTTACTTTTTTTAAAGACTTGGAAACGTTAAACATTAACCATAATTTTGCATAAGTGGTTAATGTTTACAGAACTGTCATAAGTATGGAAGGACTAATGGGCATATTTTACCTCAGGCAGTTTGAAGCTGAGAAGTATTGTGGATGTAAGCTGTGAGAATGGCTTGTGTTTGGTTCACTGTAGCTTTCTGGTCTCTGCACTCCAAGGCAAGATCTCTAACCACCCAAACCCAATGTGTAAAGTGAGCTGTAGCAATGGACTTGGCCTCTCACCTTCTTTGTGTGTTTCCATTACAGGCAGAACGGATCCCATCCCGATCGTCGTCAAGTATGATGTCATGGGCATGGGCCGTATGGAAATGGAGGTAAACAGATCCTGGTGCGAGTTCTAAAGAGCATTTCTGTAATTAACTTGGGGTTTTGGAATGTAGTTAGGAAGTGAGTGTAAAAGTACGAACTTTGTACAATAAGTCGGAGAAAAACTTGGCGTTAAATCTATGCTGGGAAAAAGCTTTCTCCACAAAATACCCAGTAGCCATCTGTGGTTACCTGGTTTTATTATTTGTGTGCGTGTGTGTAGTTTGTGTAGTTTGTGTGGTTTTTGTTTTGATTTTGATATCTGGAGCCTGTCTAAATTTTTGCCTTTGAGAGCTGATTTCCATAAAATAGAGGTTAGCAACCCACAGCCTGTGCACCAGATCCAGCCTGTAAAGAGGCTAGATGCAACCTGGGAAGGCCTGACCTAGTTTAGGGTGGCACAGGGGATCAGGTGGTACAGAGCTGCACCAAGCTGCCTGTCCCCTCCACATCACCTTCCTTCACAGCCCTCTCCTCTCTCATGCCTGTCCTTACTTTTGCAGAAAGGCTCAATATCTGCTGTGAGGGTAGGCACAAGCAGCTTGATCTCTGGGGACATAGATTTGTGCCCTGCGGTAGGAGGCCAGGTCTGGCCTGCAGTGGCAAAGGGTTGTCAACCCGTGTCCTAAATAAAATTAAGGCAATTACTGGCAATGGAAATGTCTTCTGAGAGACAGCAGACAAAATAATGATTTTTTTTGTGTGTAGTTTTCACTGAGAGGTGACAAAGCAAGGAAAGTTATGCTCAGTATTTAAAGATCCAATTCTGAAACCTCAGTTGAGCAAATGGTAATTTTTTGGCGATTTGGGTGAAACTGATTGTTTCGTATCTGTGCTCATTGACAAGCTTGATTATGCTGAAGATGCCACTGAACGGAGGCGTGTACTGGAGGTGGAAAAAGAAGACACTGAAGAGCTGAGGCAGAAGTACAAGGTACTTAAATGAACACCCTAACATCTTAGGTTTTGTGGGTGGATTGGAGGAGACATTGTTCTGGTAGGACAGAACAATCTGTTCATTTAATTACAGTAGTGATGATACCTATTAGGCTTTGGCTATGTGAAGAATTGTGCTTTGTTAATAACATTTTTCTGTAATGTGGAAGTAATGTTCTAGTGACTAAGATCCTCAGTTTATCACTAAAAAGCCACTGAATGGGCAGTAGCTACAAAAGCTTTCCAGCGCACTGCTCCTTACCAATATACCTCACTTCTGATCTGGAAGGACCATTTCTAGGGTAAACAAGATCTTCTTACTGTCAGCTCTAGGACTACTAACTGGGGCCTATACTGCTAGACCTGCCAAACAAAGGGGTAGTACAGAATCTAGTGGTGATATTAATGAAATGCATGTGTTGATGGGAGACTAAATTGGGCCTCTTTGTACTGTCATTAAATTCTGCCCATTTAAGACCTGATAGCTGTACTACAAAGCAAGATTTTTTTTCCCCTGTTTTATAAAAGCAGTTTGCAGAACCTGGTTTTTTTTTCACAAGTTAAAGATGTATTGTCTTCTGATTGGAAAAGTAGACCACCTTGTTGTTCCTGAATGTGCCACCAGGATGCATCTCTGAATTCAGCAGTAACCATTGAATTCCCCATTTTGTTGGGCCATGGTGGTGAACATGTCATCTCTAGGGTACTGCGTTGCTTTGTATCCACATTTTTGCACACCAGCCAATTCTTTTGAACCTTAGTATGTCTTGGGAGAACCTGCTTATACACCCATCATGAATGTAGGACAAGAATGGAAAAAAAAAGAGCCTCCCCCCCAAAACAACAAAAAACAAAACCAAAAAACAGCCTGAAAAACCAGGAGCCTCTAGGATTAAGGCATCAGGTTTACCTAAAATGTGGTGCTTTAGGGAGGGATGGAATGGGAATTTAAACTGCATGACAGTTATATAATACTTACCATTCCATGAGTTAAATAAGTGGTGGAGAAGGCTTTTTGTTTGTTAATCAGCAAGAGCTAAATTCTCTCTGTCTTACTGCTTTTCCTAATTAAATTATAACTTTGTGACTTGCTGTGATATTTGGCCTTTGTAAAATAAATGGTATACTTGGTTTTAAAAAAAAAGAGTATACAATTTAAGGGGATTTAACTGTGTCTGTTGGCATCTTTAAAAGTATGTTGTGTTCTTAAATGTACAGATGCTGATTTTTTTTTTGTAAACAGGGCATTTTCTTATGCCCTATGGTCATGTTTGTTAGAATATATTGAAAGACATCCCATCTTTTCATTTCAGTATAGCATGCTATCTGATGCACTATCACACACTGGAAAAATAATTTGGCTTTTAATTATGACATTAGCTGTTCTGAAGTGTGTGATTTTTCTTGGTATTGTATTTTTTTCCTACAACCTGTGATGCCAAAGCTCCACAGGTAGCAACAGCTGTAGGCTACAATTTACTTCATTTCAGATTGGTGGGCAGGAAGCCCTTCTGCTATTTTGTGAATTGTGTAACAATGCTGTCTTGTATCCTGCATTGCAGCTTTTAGCAGAGTTCTTGGTGAGAGTTTTTACTGTTATCTTTTCAAGTACACATTGAGTGTGTATTGCTTTTGTAACTGTTACATTTTTTTTTCTGCTAGCATTCAAAGTGCATTCTTTAAAGAACTGTATCGAGTACTGGCAGCTTCTTCCAGCACACATTTATTTTTATTAGCAAGCTTTATCACTAGGCTATTGCATTTTTTGTATTAATCTGTGAAAACCTCCCCAAGCATAATCATTTTGTTGCTCTGCAGCAGTGGTGTTCAGTCTTTTGGCAGCATGGGGCCAGTCCACAGAATCTGGCACTACACCATGTTGTTCTGCTTTCTGCTGCCCTGTGCTGTCAGTCGATCAGGCAAGGCCACACTGTCCAGCTCATGGGGCTCCTGCCAGTCCAGAAATCTGGCAGCAGAGTAGCAGCTGTTAGCTCCCATTGCTCCCCCACTGCGAAATTCTAAGGCCCGTGGGGAGCCCTGTGGACCAGGGGTTGAGCACTCCAGCTCTAGAGCAAGCTATTTGCCTGGTTTCAGAAGTATTTGATAGCACGTGAACCAGAAGTGAAGCAAGAAATGATATTTAATTTTATTCCCTTGTGTAGACTGTGATTCTTCAAATAGCCCTGTTTACACTGGTTAGCCACAGGATGCATTTTAACCATTTTTTTTCAGAAAAAGGACTTCCATGTCTATTGTTCTCCAAATCCCCTGTTTTGCTTTCTTTTTTCTAATATCTTCCTAGAGAGCACTTCATAATAAAACCTTTCAATACATTTTTCATACCAGGGATCTTGGGTATCAAGTATATTTGAAACTAGGACTTGGAATATTTTTTTACTTGCATCTGGAGAGGGGAGTTATTTTAATGAGGATTTTTCATGAGTGTTCTAAAAATGTTTTAACTACTTGTGCTATAGTGACTTGTCAAGTTTTAGTGCTAACTTTTAACATGGTTTAAAAAAATTCATATACAATGTGATTCAAGACTTTTAATGCTCAGGCTGTGTGAAGTGGCAAGTATTCAATTCGGCTTCAGATTCAGCAGATTCGGAGGGACAGTGATTCAATTTGGCAATTCAGCTCACTGTCCCGATTCAATTCGGCCAATTCGGATTCGGAGATTCGGCCGCCAAATTGGGCTGAATCTCCTCTGAATCAAACAGGCAGCAGCGGCATTGGGGGTGTGGCAGCAGCAATCAGGGCCCTACCCTCTGCCTGTTCCTCCAACCCCCCATGGCTGCCCTGCCCAGCCCCAGCCCCAGCGTCCTGGTACTTTTTTTTTTTTAAAACACCCTGTACTCACTGGCTACAGCAGCAGCAACTGGGGCCTCTGGTGGGGTATGGCAGAGTCTACTAGCGCAGCATGGGGCAGCAGAGATCACCCCCCTACCCTCTGCCTGGCACCCACGCAGCAGCTGTCATGTTGCAAGGGTGCAGTGTGGGGCGTGGCAGGGCATCACAAGGCTCCATGTGCTGTTCGGGAGCTGGGGCCACTTGGACTGAGTGCTGCCAGTCTCTGGTTGACTGATGGAGCCACCCCAGCTCCAGGACAGTATGCAGTGCTCTGCTGAACCACACTGCACCCCCATGATGTGACAGCTGCTGTGCGGGTGCCAGGCTGGGACAGGGGGTAGGGGAATCACTGCACTTTGCAGGGGGGCTCTGCCACAAGCTCCCAAAGGTCCTAGTTGCTGCTGCTGCAGCCAGTGAGTGTGGGGCTTTTTGGGGGGGCGGGGGAGGGGGTTTGGTTTTTGGCAGCCATGGGGGTGGTGCTGGGGGAGCCAGTGGGGGCTGTGGCTGGGCGGGGGTCCTCCCATGGTCCCCTTCTCCAGCAACCCCCTACTTAGCGGCACAGAGTCCAGGTCCAGCTCCATGCTGCAGCAAGCAGGGACCACCTGAATCAATTCAGAGGCTTCCAATTCAATTCGGACCTTTCAATGGGTCTCTTGGTTCAGATTTAGAGATTTGGCCCCTGAATCGGGCTGAATCTCTTCTGAATCGAATCTGCTACTGAAGCTTCACACAGCCTTATTTAATACCTTTTGGGCAAAATTGTAAGAAGACTGTTTGGAAATAATTTTGTATCCATTTTTTACTGTTTAAAAATCTCATTTTTTTGGAACTGTTTGCATATCTTAATTTTGATTGTAAAGGCTGCTTCTGTAGTGGAGTTGTATCTTGAATTGGAAGCTGCAAGTTTCTTTTTAAACTCTTTAACTTTTTTCTGGTATTGCTTTTAAGCTATTGCAGTGCTTTTTTCATTCTTCATAGTGTTCTATGGTTTGTTTTACTCCATTTCTGAGTAAACCCAGTAAATAAACATGCCAGGTCTGCTGTTGGCATTATGCTTTATATTATAATTGTGGGGAAACTTATTTTGTGGGAGAACTTGCATGCTTATCCTAAAGGGCAGAACTATGTAATCTTTCTGGGTTTTGATATTGATATATTTTGACGAATGAAAAGTTTTGTAGTCCTTTGTCTTAAGTGTCATGGTCTTTTGGTCCTTTTTTGTCCTTTTGGTCCTTTTTATTGGTTCTAGAAACAGATCCACCTCAGGAGTGCACTTCACAACAACTGTTAATTGCTCTGGTTAATTATTGAGCGATTTGTCCTAATCGGTGTATACTGAGAAAACTGCCTTGTAGGCTATGTCTAGCAGCCACTGACCAGAGCAGCATGGGTTCCACTCCAGGTTATACAGATTGGCCCACTAGATCAGTCGGATAAAGTAGAATCTACCTTGTGAGAGAACAGGATCTGATGCAATGAAACCCAAAGCCTTTTGGCACTACTACTACCCACAAAATAAGCATTCCTTTGCAATTGGAAGAGAGAGGAAAGTGGATAACTTACAATTCAACAACCCTAAAAATAACCACCTCTTGAAGATTAAATTTCTGTTCATTTAATTATAGATTGATGTTTCAAGAGAGAGTATGTGCATGCAATCTCTATTTTTTTTAAAAACCCTTTTTAACTATATTTGCTAAATATTAATGTATTTCTAGTACAACCATATGATTTCAGCAAAACTTTTATTTGCTTTAACTAAACCTACTCTAGGCACTTCATTCCTGGTATAATTTCATTGAATTCAGTCAAATTACACCTGTGTTGAGTTTGTTCTAGCATTACTATGTTAAACTTTTTCAGATGTGTGCATCCTTATTGAATTGCATATTAGTTAAGAGCGAATAGAAAGGCACCTGATATTGCTCAACAGAGGGAATAGTCTCACTTACCAATAAAGTATTCTGTTTTTGGAACAGTGGCTTTCAACCTGTGGTCCATGGATGCCTGGGGTTCCACAAACTGTGTGTAAGGTTGAAAACCAGTCTTCTAGGAGCTGAGAGAAGGATTTTTCTCTTTGGGTTGTTTTGGTTTTAGTCTTAAATGAAATAACAGGTGTTAGGTTTTCTTTTGTTTTACGTTTGTATTTTATTTTAAGGAATTTCATAGATTTCATAGACATTAGGGCTGGAAGGGACCTCGGGAGATCATCAAGTCCAGTCCCCTGCCCAAAGGGCAGGAAGTCAGCTGGGGTCATAGGATCCCAGCAAGATAAGCATCCAATTTACTCTTGAAGGTTTTCAATGTAGGTGCTTGGAAATTGAGCTGCTTTTCACACGAGTTCAGACCATATATTACACACTTCATTTGTAGGCAAAAGATGGCTTACTAAGTTTTTTAACCTGTTTCCAGTTATAGACCTCCTTGATGGAGGAGCAGTTCTGTATGGTGGTGACCACGTGGCTGTTTTATAAAATAAGGCAAACCTTAATTGTTAAAATCACTGGGTTATTTTTTAATAAAGAACATATAAAGGCCAGACTGAAAAACAAGTTGCTCAGGTCCTCACAGCACTAACATGTCTTGTAAATTTGTAGGAGTGTGTATTCTAATAAATTGCTCTAAAACAGTATTCACAGTTTTAACTAGTAATATATTAATTTTTGCTTATGAAGATTTTTTTTCTAGTGGAATTGTTCATCTTCGTACTTGCTTTACAAAAGATTTAATGGAATTGATTCCTGTTAATGTTGCAGGATTATGTCGACAAAGAAAAGGCAATTGCCAAGGCCCTGGAAGATCTCAGAGCAAACTTTTACTGTGAACTGTGCGACAAGCAGTATCAAAAGCATCAAGAGTTTGACAACCATATAAACTCTTATGACCATGCCCATAAACAGGTAAACAATTGTTGACCACCCTGATTAATACTTTTATAAGCTCATTGCATTGCTCTTGTGTTTGAATTTCCTTATTTTACTTTATTTTCTTCGTATTCCCAGGAATAGCTTCTTGATGTCATTGCTTGTAATTTGGTCCACTTTCAACAACGAAATAGTTGCTGAAAGAAATAAAACTATTGGTATCGAGAGTGAAGCTTAATCTTGAACATGGATAGTGTCCTTAGATTGGAAAGGAGAGTAGATTGCTTTGGGTATGTCTTGTATTGATTCATTCATGTTTTGGAATAAATAATGGAACTCCAAAGACCAAGTGATAGATAGAACTTGCATGTAAGGCCTAATTATTTTGGCCTCTATGTGCTAGACTGAAAACGAATTATGGAATTGAGAAATCATGATGAGTTTTGTCAAAAAGAATGGCCAGTACAAAAGGAAAAGGAGATTAGAAATAATCTCCAAATGTTGCAACTCCAGTGAATTGGCATGCTCTAAATTTTTCCATGTTGAAATGGATTTAGCTTCAAAGTGAGAATGTATTAAGATATCTACAGGCAACTCAAACTATGTATTTATTACTAAAATTCAGATCTCGGGCTTAAGCTCATCAAATATTTGAATTAATGAGATTTAAGCATTAGATAACTGTCTATTTGAATATGTCTGTAAATATCATTCCCCAGAAGGAAGGGTTTCTGGTTGTCTTCTGCAGTCTCATGCTACGTGCAGGAGATCAGTGGTGTTGACTGGGAGCTGTGTTGTGGCTTACTGAATTGTGTTAAATAGCAAGGAAGCAACAAACAGTTTTAAGCAAGCATACTGCATCAAAATTTAATTTGTTCATATGTTTAGCTGTTAGATTTGGTATTTTGTAGTACCAAAATCCAATATGCTGCTTAAAAGTAACGAAGTCTTAATAACATGAGACCTCATGACAACACTCTGTTCTTCTCTGAAAATTGTGGTGAACTTAGGTTTTCAGGTTAGCAAGTAAGTATTAGTGAATTACTGGATTGCATTTCAGAAAACTATACAGGATATTTTGACTGGGTGGCTGGAAACATTCAAAAGTTGCTGATAGATGGAGTTAATTTACTTCCTTATCCATCAGCTTGGCTTAAATTTGAATGCATGATGCCTCATTACAGCAATTTGAAGGATTTCTCTGGTGCCATATCTTTCAGTGTGGGATGCCGTGTTATCAGCTGCTAATGTAGACCAACAATTAACATGAGCAAAATCTGAAGGAGACTGACTGGATTGATGAGTAGTAGTTCAGCTGGTACCTAGAGATGCTTATAAAGAACAGTCTTGATAGGCAGAGAGTTCTTGTTGGTGAAGGAATCAACCACCTCTAGAGTTCAGGAACAGGATACCGAAGAAGCCTGTTTCTGCAGTTGTTAAAAACTGCATAGTGTTCTCATTGGTACCAAGACTTTATCTGTAATACTTACAAAGTATTAGTCATCGGAATAAATTTTATATGATTGGATAACCTGCAACTGTTAAACTTTAAACGGGCCCCGGGGATTAATAGACTACAGATTTGTTTATGGTAAATTATCCAATAAGCCATCCATGAATTCCATCCATGCATAAGTCTGGGGAGAAATAGTTAAGCTTCTAGGAAAGTTGGCCTGTTCAGGTTATGTGGTATTAAGGCACACATTGCTGTGCAAGAAGAACTGGGTTTAGCAGTAAATTTGACATGACTCGAGGAATAAGTAAAATAAGTTGCATAGAGATCATTACCTAAGCCTGTTCCGTTGCCTTTAGTAACTGCGACAGAAGGTAGGGTCATTTTGGTTAATATATGATTTAAGTTGGAGGTAGCTTTGAAAAATGTTGGGTTTTTTTTTTAACTGTATGATGAAAATAAAGATTTTGTACAATCTTATTTGGCTGGTCAAGGAAGCAAAATGATGTGAAGAAAAGAAAAACAAATATTCTTGAATTCTAATACAAATAGTTGTCCTAATTAGTTTGAAAGGATTACTGGCATATTAAAGTAAACGAAAGGCAAGTTGTTCTGCATAAACTTTAATTTCAGTTGGATTTTTGTGGTGTGTATATACATATATACTATAATAAATAAAAAGAAGTTTCTTGTCTTCTGGAATACTTTTTCCTCAGTTGTGCACAGTTTCTTTAAGGAAAAGGCATTGCTGTTAGATAACTTTAAAAAAAAAAATGAAGGTAGATGAGAGAGAACCTTTTTAGAACTGGGGTTAACGGGGAGGGGGTTGTTTATTTTTGGGGGTTTTTTTCTGATTTTCCAGAGCAGAGTTTCCAATAAGAAAAGAGAAGTCTTCAGGGGAAATTTTGATTCTGTTTCAGTTAGGGTGAATTGCCTTGTGCCTGTAGTCAGAATGGATTGGGGACAGCCTAAATATACTTTTAGGCTGGTTTTGTAAGCCTTCCTTGCTCTATCATTTTCTTTCTTGATTAAAACTTTAAAGTGTAAACTGAATGTATATTTTCCATTGTTCTTATTATTAGAAAGACATGATTTCACAATATCTTTAATGATAAATATGCAAAGTTGTTGCTTTTTCTTGGAATTTGGTGTGCTTGGCAACATCTGGCAGTGGTGATGTTTTAGGTGCAAGGGAGAGATTCCTAAGACAGCAATGGCTTTAGCTTTACTTTTTTCTCTAGTGTATTATTTGCCAACATTCTGTTTCTGTTAGGGTGCTTCTTGCTTTTAAACGTTTTAGTTGCAACGCCCAAAAAAGTGCAGTTTGGTCAAAGTTCTTAAATTGCTCAGTGGGCATTAGTATGTCCCTGTTAAATAGATCTTCCATTCCCAAATCCCTTTCTGCTCCCAAGTTATAAAGACACTATCTTGTATTCCAGGAAGGAACTCGGGATTATTGCGAATCAGGGACAATAGGTAAGTGTATTGATCCCTACCCAATAAGTTTTGGACCCCATCACCAACCCATCAACATTAAAACTATAAAGGGGAAGGTTTTGGTCTGTCCTAGTTATGCCAGTTTGCTAATAGGGTTAGAAATGAGTTATCCAAAGGAACAACCAGTTGCAGTACCCTAAGAATCCTCCCTATCCAGAAATGGCAATTCTCTTTTCATTGTGCATTTTTAAGTTGTGGAATACATTTCCCTGTTATTGCTATGCCCTATTTGCCAGTTTAACTTCCTGTGTTTAAATCAAGATGTTTGGGAGGTAACATTCTAAAAGTACTGACATGTTGTCCTTTAAAAGTATCCTTTATGTATTTGTGACTATTTTATCCTTTATTTATAAAAGGACTTCTCCATCTTTAGAATGGTAAATTCCATCAGGGAAAAACCTTGAGAAGATGAATGGCTGTCTTTTTTTTTTTTGTACAGATAACAGAAAGGGAAAATGACTCTGTTAAGTCTCTTTGACTACATTTATAGAGCAGGTTAAAAGGGCCATAGCCATAGATAGTATTATTTTACAATTTTTCCTGAAAAAGCTAATGACTTTTTAAAGGCATTTAAAATTTTTTTTTCTTTTAATGAACTTTTGAGTTCAGCAATCAGAAGTAAATCATAGCCTGTGAATTGTCCCAGCTCTAGAGCTGTAAAAATTGACAGCCTTTAATAAAAGGTTCATATATAACAAGTTGCGCGCGCGCGCGCATGTGTGTGTGTGTAGTACTGCATATATGTGTGTGTGTGTGTGTATATGCAGTGTGTGTGTGTGTGTGTGTGTGTGTGTGTGTGTGTG
>NW_017728949.1:1343909-1367905 GCF_001723895.1 Crocodylus porosus
GTGTGTGTGTGTGTGTGTGTGTGTGTGTGTGTGTGTGTAAAAAATATAAATACACAGGAAGATGTGGATGGCAAGCTAATATCAACTTAAATACAGGAGAGGAATTACAGTTCATCTCTTTTAACCCAAATGTGCTGGTATGTAGGAAGCTCATTGAAGGTCTCATTTTGTAGGATTGAAAAATGTGTACCTTTCTTTATGGTATTACGTCAGATGCCTTTGAGTTAAGCCTTTCTTATTTGGGTTATTGAGATGGTACACAACTTCCTAGCTTATGGTATAAGTTAGTTTTATATTTAGAAAGAAAAATGAATGAAGTTTGCCTTCGCAGAGTCTTAGTCCATTAAGTTATTCAGTACTGAAAACCATCAAAGTTGGACTGGGATTCTCTGTCGTCTGAACTGTGTATGAGTATTGCTTCAGCTTTCGAAAACTCTTGAACTTAATATCTCTTTAAACCTTCCTCTTACTGACTTCCTCCAAGAGCTTTTAAGAATTCTTTAACAGGGTGAAACTGGTTTCCTTATCTTTCATAGTTTTACCCACTATTTGGTTTTTTCATCTCTAGCCTGCTTTCTGACAGGAAAAAACAATTACTGTGTCTTTTGCTAAGCAAATTTGTTAACCTAGGAATATATATAGTACATATTTGAATTAACATGAGGACTTGATGCAAACTACTAAAAGAATCTGAAGATGCGTATGAAATGGTTTTTGATGTAGTCTCCCCTTTTTTTCCTTTTATATACTCATAGCATTTTGAAAATATAAATATTTATTCAAACATTGTTTTCTTTGTTTTAATTTGAATCAGCGATGTTCCCCATGCGCTTTGGTCTTGCATATTCTTTTTTGTCTTTTTTCTTTTTCAAGTTAAAAGAATTTAAAGTGAAGTGCTGTGGAAGTCTTTCTTTGAGCTGATATCTTGTTCTTTGTTTCCATTAGCCAGTATTTTGTTCTTCATTTCTATTGCTGGGAGAGTATGCATTCAGGTGTTTGCGCAGTTTTCTTGTGCTTACGTTGGCAGTGACTCCCGTGATAATTTCAATAACCTGAAATAAATCATGCATGGATCTTGATATTGGAGGGGAAAAAAGTGCATTTGTGTTCTTCAGATTGTACCTGCCTTCATGCAGGTCTCAATACAGAAGATTTTATGCAGTGAGCATCTTGCAGATGCTTCATGTTTTAAAGTAGGTACTTTGGCAGCACTGGTGGACAAGGCTTGAAAGTTTGCTCTTAGAATGAAAATACTGACTTGGAAAGGAGCAAAATATCAGGATGTTTGATTTTCTTTTTCTTTTTAAAAAGCTAACCTTACATGAGTTCAGTGCAGAGATACTTTTTCCCCTGTGTCTCTGGATTTATGCTGACTATAAAATGGGGAAGTTTTTTGGCACTGTGGAAGCCCCCAGTGCTGCAGAAATATGACTGAACAACAAATGTGGTCTGTGCCTGGATTTTATTCTGTGCTAATGTGTACCTTCTTTAATGAAAGGGGGTAACTTTCACAAATGGAAACCATGGAGTGAGATATCAAGGGAGAGTTGAAGATGAAGCCAAACTCTTATTTCATGCTACCAGTGTTGAAGTCCATACTTCAGGTGCACACAGGAAGAAACCTGATAATGAGAATAAAATAAGTACAGTGAGATAATCTTTTGTATGGAATGACATGCAGCTATCTAAATACAAGGACAAAGAATGGCACTCAGACAAGATTGTGCTGCATTACACAAGCTCATGGGCGTGAACTAATGAGGATACATGTAAAAAAAAAAGTTCAGGAAACTGGTATCAGCAGTCAGCTAATAAAAAGTACATTATAATTTTATTTAATAGCAGTTGGCAGAGAGATTTGAAAACAATAGCTTGGGAGGAGTGGCACTTTCGTGGGACCACGCTATTACATGAAATGCTTTCTATTTTAAGTGAATCTACAGGCTTCAGTGCCTCCTACATAAGTGTTATCTGGCCCTCCCTTCTGAAGACGCAACTTGCTGTGAAGGAATCAGACTTCCTGTTCTAGAGCAGTACAATTGAAAAGCCTCTTTTTTCTTCTGTACAATAGATTGATGACATGTCCATTTCTTCTACTGGCATTTAGTATTACCTGAATGGGGTTTGATTATTGAAATTGCACCAGCTCATCAACAGAAGATGAGTTGACGAATTCATTTAGGCATATTTTTTAAAAGGTCACTTTAGATTTCAGTTCTGTCTTTCTCTCTAATTGCTTGTATTTCGTATCTAGAAACTAGCTCTCTCGCTCAGACGTGATCTCATCAACATCTTCAGGGACCTGAGTCGCGTGAAACTACTTTGGCTCACTGTTCAGCTTCTCCTTCAAACACACGTTAAGCACAGGTTCTCAGCAGACTCAGCACATTGTTGTGATTCAACTCTTTGGTTTCTAATGAAATAACTACCAGATAAAATAGTGTAAACAGGACTTCAGCCTGGGATATCTTGGTTATTTAGTGGATCAGACCTCTGTTTTTATTGGCTCTTCTTTAAAAATACACCACTGGCTGGTGATTTTTTTTTTTCCGTTCCCCTTTTCTCCCCCACCCCTTTGCACATCTGGAACAGTGAGATCTTCATAGGCTAGTTTGTAGGATAAATTTTAACTTTGAAGGCATACAGTCTGTTTTAGCTGGTTTGAAGTCTGTAAACATATTTATAAGGATTGCAGGTTGCTTTGAATGCCAGGTTCTTGTATCCACTGTACCCCTGTACTTGCACAAAATCACAAGACAATCCTTTAACAAACGTCAGTCTCTGTAATTACTATAATAGCTCTAGGAAACTTTTTCTGTGAGGATCTCATCTTGGCCTATTGAAATATTTGGGAGTTTTGCTTCTGACTTCTATTGGCATCAGATTAAGATCTAAAATGTTCCTGTACATCCAAGATGAGATTGACTATGGACAATGCCAATACCAACCTAGTGAGATAAAGCATTTGAGTATGGTATGCTCT
The DNA here is from genome assembly GCF_001723895.1 of Crocodylus porosus. NCBI lineage: Eukaryota > Metazoa > Chordata > Crocodylia > Crocodylidae > Crocodylus > Crocodylus porosus. Next base: position 1,346,893 of record NW_017728949.1, read on the forward strand.
CCTCAACAGTCCAAGTGCTTTATGCTTATTTGGGTGAAGTGCATAAATTTTGGCAGATTAATTTCAAGGCCGAGCAATCTGAGTTCCTTAATTGGGCAGTCTGTGTAGTTTTGTAAAACTTGCCTGTTGATCTAAGCATTCCTTCAGTTTGGTTAATAAAATGATAGAATAATGCTCTTTGGTTTTTGGGGTAACATTCATTCTACAGAAATTTTAGATGCAACTTTTCAGCATAATACAGACATTTAAATATCTTTCTGTAGCAGCTGATGCCTAGAGTGTCTTAAAATGAGCTAGACAGGGTTATCTGGGTGAATCTGATATCTTTTATTAAATCAATTCACACAAAGAACCTTGTCTGCCTTTGTCTTTAGACCAACACTGCTACAACCTACACCCCTGTTGAAATGAGCCAAGCTGGTATGCTGTCTTCATGGATTCCTGTTGATTTAGGCCTTTTACCTTTTTGGAGATCCTAATCTTGCATATTTGGTTTATTAGTACTATAATTCCATAGGTTGGTCATCCATTCTACCATTTTCATGTGCTACTTAACTCAGGTCTGAACTGCAAAAGGAATGGAATATGTTCTTTTCATAGTAGGATGTTAGCATCTGTACAAAATTCTCCATTAGTTATTCTGAGCTCTCAAGCTTTCTGTAAATAAGGACTTCTGGATCTTGTTCCTATAGTATTTTCTTTTGCAAGACTACTTATGTGCAACTTTTTAACAGTTCAGCCAGGCTTCCTGTGAGGTGGTCACTGTCAAATTACTTTTCCTTGGGGAAAAAAAATCTTTTATTTATTCATGGTTATATTAATGCAGCCAGCAATACCAAACCAAATATTCCTGATTTTACTTTGCCTTTGTTATAGTCCCAAAGAGTGATGGTGTGGTGCCTTTGTGGAAGAGTTTAAATGTTGCATCCATCCATGCTTCTGCTGATAAGGGTAAAAGGGAGTGTTTATAGAGATGCAGAATTACTTCGGAGGTTAATGTGAGGGTTATGTTAGTGTTAAAGGAAGTATGCCACATATCCTTTTAAGGTTCTATTTACACGTCATAGTGATTAAGAATGTGTTGTAAGTAATGTCCCTTTGCCCCAATATGTAGGATTTCTCACCAAATAAGAATAGTCAACAGCGGGTGTGTGTATGAGAGACACATAATGCACAGTAGACTAATTCTACTGGACATTAGCACATCATGACAAAAGCCATGCTGATGTGCAGTAGAATTAGTCTACTGCACAGTGTCGCAAAAAGACTGTGTGCCTTTGCTTCTGTGCAGTATCTCATATTAGAGGTACTAAACTTAATGCTTAGTATCAAAGGTGCATTAATGCATGTGTAGATGCACCCAGTAGTAGTTCTTACATTGATAGTTTGGAATAAGTTGCAGTGATAGAGCGTTACTTAAAATTTATGGAAAGATTTTTTCCATTAAATTGGGAGATACGTTTTTAGGGCATTGTTCATTGTTAGAAAACAGTGTTTAGTGACAGCTATTTAACTAACCAACAGGAGAAAGCCCAACTCAGGTAATTATTGCCTCACTTTACATATTCTGCAGTGCGCAGTAATATCAGAAGTGGTGTCAAAAGGCTGATGGGTCAGGGTTTAAGAAAGCATTTTTCATTGTGGCTAAACTGGAAGTAGCAAAGGAAACCAGATTATTCTAAGCCACTGCACCTTGACTGACTAGTGAACCTGTTTTGTTTCCAAGAAAGAAGTTTAAAACTGCCTTTGGAATTCAGGGGTGGGTGTTCGGGAGTTCAGCCTCCACTTAGAAAATTGTAGTTCATTTTTGTTGTAAATATCTGGGTCTCTTTCCCCCCCCCCCCCAGTGGATTAAACATCTAGGAACTTGGCATCAAATGCTACTTTAAATTGTTTTGCCAGCTGTTGGTGACTTTTAAATTCCTAGAGGGTATTAGATATGCAGTTTAAATCAGCATGGAAAAGCTGATACCATTGCTTAGCCTTTTTTATTTCCTCTAGAAATTTACTATTCAACACTTAACATGCATCAAAAAACAAAACAAAGCTCTAAGTCCTTTCATTTGTCCTGGTGAAAGTAGCTCTGTTATTCCAGGTGGGATCATGTGCGTGTGGTTTCCTCCTACCCAAAACACCCTGAAACTGAGCCTCTTAGCTTTGATGGATCAGCTGCTTATTCCATTTAATAGCTTGCAGATGCACTGAGAGAGCTTATGTAGTAATGCTTGCTTTTATTTTTTTCTCTCTTCCATTCTTGTTATATTTTTACTTTCTTTTTTTCTTTGTGATGTGACATTTTCAGCTGATGTATTGAAAGCAAATCCTTCTAATTTTGGAGTCCAGATCACAAGAGTGAGTTTCTTTCTACTAGTGTCTGTAGCTGTAACTATTTTTTTTTTGTGTGTGTGTATCCTTCCCTCTGATTTTGGTATACCTCAACCACGTTTAATAATTACTAGGTAAAAGAGCTCCCCTGTCTTGTCAAATCTTTTCTCTTTCACAAAGCAATGTTCACTTTACATTGGGCCAAATTAATTCCTCAAACATGATCCTTTTGGTTAAATTTTTAGATCCAGATATCAATATTTACCCACAGTTTTGTTCCAGGAAAGAGCAAGAATTTGATAACCCAAGTTATACCTAAACTATCAGTTTGAGACATCTTTAAAGGGGTCTGACTTTTTTTTTTTTTTCAGAGAGTAGGTGACTAGAATTTTCTAAAAGATCAGGCTCTTTTTCAGGCTAGTCAGGAGAAAAATGAAGGCATCCACAGTTACTAGTGCCTTTTAATAATTAATCTTGGCTATCATATGAGGTTTTCCCTGCTAATCAGGGCAGCACTCTTAAGGTGAATTTATCTATGCTGATCCATGTAAACAATCCCATTTTTTCCTAGAGTTTGAAGACTGGGAACTTTCAAAGCAGTCCAAGGAATTCAGGTGCCCAGTGCATATTAGAACTAATGGGAAGCAATGTCCAAATTCTCCAGGGGATCTTTATCTCATCCTTCATTATGAAAATTACTTGATTCTATTTCCCATCTGACCCCAAACTTGAAAATACAAAGTTCTGTAGAATTTAGCATCTTTCCAGTAGACATACTAAAACTGTCAAGGTCATACTTTATTCTGTTGAAAATTAGCAGTCCCTCCAGAGACTGTCCTAACACTGCAAACAGGAAAATGAGTTACTGTTAATTATGGAAAGGAATGCTCTGTTTTGTATGATTTAACAGAATGGCTTTCATAAGGTGTTCAGTTTTGGTGCCTCCCCAATGTAATTTGTACATTGCTTTTTCAAAATAATAGTACCTGGGTAATTTTTCTGCACTAGCTAATCCCTTTCTGTTCTTTGGCCCATGCTATTAAGACTTCTGTCATGCGCTGTTTGTCAAGTACATTTGCACCCTGCAAGAGCTGCAGAGTAAACGGTCATTTTCTTTCCTTCCAGAAGTTGCTTGTTGCTTTGAAATCAGCTTTATTGTATATGCTAAAGAAAGTGAATAAACACTGGTTGGAAATTCAGATACAGACTTGAAGTAGTAGCCAGAAGTGATCAACAGTTGTCTTTTCATGTAGCTACTAGGAGGATGGCAGTCTTTTTCCATTTGGTTTGTTGAGCTAAGATACTGTCGCTCCCTCCTAACTCAATAAATTTTTACTGGTTGGTGCTAGGCTAGGGTGATGACACACTTGCCTATGCAACAACAGAGAGAGAGGCTTTAATGAGCTGATTTAATTGTCGTTTTTATCTGACCCATTCTTATTGTCTCTTACCTCAGAGGTTGAAGGATCTCAAGCAAAGGGAGTTTGCTCGCAATGTCTCTTCAAGATCACGTAAAGATGAGAAAAAGCAGGAGAAGGCCCTTCGGCGTCTACATGAATTGGCTGAACAGAGAAGACAGTCTGAATGGTGAGTATGGAGATCTGTGACTATGCCGAGAATGAGTGTAACCAAATTTTATATGAGATATAAATGTAACAAAAACACTGTTACTTCTCACTTATACATACCCCTGAACCTAGCATTAAGTGATGCAGCTTTTCACCTTTGTTCAGTCTTTTTCCTTAATCTTCAGATGAGTAAATTAGTTGTACAAGTTGATTGGGTAAGGTATTTATATTAATCTTTCATACTAACTCTACCCCAGAGCTCCTAATATAGTACTAAATAATGCAAGACATTTGACAGTATTGGGAAAGTACTACTTTGAGAAGGATATGAAAGCATTTTTAAAATTTATTTTGTATCTACTTACAGTATTAATTATGGGGACGCTGGAAGTGGGTATGAAACATGTTTTGAACAACATTATGCCAGTCTGTCTAATCAGCCTTTTCCCTCTTAAAAAATTCCATAGTGCTCCTGGAAGTGGGCCCATGTTCAAAACAACCACTGTGGCTGTAGATGAAGAAGGTGGTGGTGATGATGAGAATGAATCAGCAGCTAACAGCAGTTCTTCCATCCAAACAACTTCTAGTCAGGCCACAGAAATGATAATGGACAGAGGTATCCTTAACATTGGACAGGTCAGCAGTACCCTTATGCCTGGACAGTTGCCCATCCAGACAACACAGGCAATCAGTTTTGGCCTTAAGAATAATTCAGGAACACCACTGCAAAAAATAGGAGTTTCGTTCTCGTTTGCCAAGAAGGCTCCAGTAAAACTTGAGTCTATAGCATCTGTTTTCAAAGACCATGTGGATGAATCTAGTCCTACAGATGGAACAAAATCTGATGATAGAGCCTCTGATCAGGGAGCTCTGCAGAAGGCTGGTGAGAATGAAAACACAAATAGTCCAGATGGCAAACCTGATGAAGATGACTCGCATGAAAAAGACAGTGGTGGGTCTTTAGCCACTACACTATCTAAATTAAAAAAGATGAGACGAGAAGATGGACCGGCACCAATAGAGCCAGAATATTATCATTATATTCCACCAGCTCATTGTAAAGTAAAACCTAACTTTCAGTTCTTACTTTTCATGAAATCCACAGAACAAATGGAAGCAGAAAATGTGAACAAAAAAACCATACACGACACTAAAAAGGGTAATTCTCCAAAACCCAAGGCTGGCAAGCATGCAGAAAAATCAGCTGAGAGCACTGTGCAGCAGAAGGAACCAAGTACTGTTGAACTTACAGACCAGAAAGGCAAAATGGAAACAAAAGAAACTCCAGAAAATCCAAGTGTTGTCGAAAGCAAACGTTCTACAGAAAATGATCCACCAGAACCAGATGCTACTAAAGCCACTCAGCCTGTCCCAAGTGGTAAAGTAGTGAGTGATGGACCAAAACATCCAACAGGACCTTTTTTCCCAGTTTTGAGTAAAGATGAAAGTACTACTCTCCAGTGGCCTTCAGAACTTCTGATATTTACCAAGGCAGAGCCATCAGTTTCATACAGTTGTAATCCCTTGTATTTTGATTTCAAGTTGTCCCGCAACAAAGATGCTAAAGCTAAAGGAACAGAAAAATCTAAGGACCCTGTTGGTCTTTCTAAGGAAAGTGTACTGTCCACAGAATCCAGTGACATATTCAAAGGCAAGGAGACAGGCTGCACAGGTAATAGCTCAGTTGTAAAAATAGAAACTAAATCAGTGTCTACTTGCAATACCCAGAACAAGCATGACTCCAACTTGGCAAGTGCCAGCAAACTGGAAGGAGCTGGTGACAGTAGCAAAAATTTAACCAATAAAAAAGACAAGTCTGGGAAATCCCATAAACATAAAAAGAAAAAGAAACACAAAAAATCCAGCAAGCACAAACGTAAACACAAGGAAGAAGCTGAAGACAAAAGTCGAAAAATTGACATGGGAGATGAGAAACCCAAGAAACGGAAAAAACACAAACACAAAAAAAGCAAATCATCTCTTTCCACTGAATCTGAGACAGTGCTGAAAACTGAAGTGCCTGAAGACTGTAGCCATTTCCAGAAGAAAAAGCACTGTTTTCAGGACACTCAGAGAAAGTCTCTCTCTGCTGAAGAGGGAAGCAGTAGCAAAAAAGATGACAGTGGCAACTCTTCCCAAGAGCACAGCAGCAAAAAACATAAGGCTGACCTGCAACAGTTGTCTTCCGTGTCAAGGAGGCGCTGTTCTGCTCCTTCTGTTAGTAGGTCCAGCCACAGAAGCCGACAAAGTAGTGGAGACTACGACAGTGATGAAGGTTCTCGTCGGAAGCACTTCCGACAGAAATCTCTGTCGCAATACAGTGATGACTATGACTCTGGTAGTGACCACTCCAGAAGCCGTTCCAGGTCAGGGCGAAGGCATTCTTCTCGAAGGTCATCTAGAAGGTCATACTCAACGAGTTCTGATGCCTCTGCTTCTTCAGACCACAGTAGATACAGTCGCAGGAGAAGTTATTCTGCTGACAGCTATAGTGATTACAGTGATAGATCAAGATGTCATTCCAAGAGGTCTCATTCCGACGATGATTCTGACTACAACAGCCCAAATCGCAGATCAAAAAGGCACAAGTATTCTTCTTCAGAGGATGACTACAGCCTTAGCAGAAGCAGGTCTAGAAGTCGAAGCAGGAGTCATACCCATATTAGGGGGAGGTCAAGGACAAGAAGTCGGGGCAGAACACGGAGCAGCAGTTGCAGTCGCAGTCGAAGCAAGAGAAGAAGTCGAAGCGTGACTGGCCGCAGTTGGAAACGGAGTCGTAGCTACAGTCGGGATCGCAGCCGCAGCACAAGAAGCCATTCACAGAGGTCTCTTTCAAGAAAAGGATCTCGTGGCCATGAGAGCCCTGAAGAGAGGAGGTCAGGGCGAAGAGACTTCATCAGATCTAAGATCTACCGCTCGCAGTCCCCTCACTATTTCAGAGCTGGCCGAAGTGAAGGGTCTTTGAAAAAAGAAGAGAGCAAAGGAGATGAAGCAAAGACATCTGGCTTGCTTTCTCAGAACAGCAGCACTTCTAGTCTAGGAAAAGCTTCTGAAATTGATTGCAGTCCAGAGGAGAAAAACTCTGTCACAGCAAAACTTCTGCTTGAAAAGATTCAGTCTAGGAAGGTTGAAAAGAAGCCCTGTACTACTGATGAAATGCTAGCTGGGGCAAACAAGCTTGGGATAAAACTTAAAGATCCTCCGCAGGGATACTTTGGCCCTAAGCTTCCTCCTTCATTAGGTAACAAACCTGTTCTCCCTTTAATTGGGAAGCTACCTACAGTCCGAAAACCAAATACAAAAAGATACGAAGAGTCTGGGATAGAAAGGGGTGAGGAGCAGGAGCTGTCAGAACCTGAGGAGGCTTCCCCAGGAAGTGGGGAAACTCAGTTGGCAGGTCAGCCTCTGCTGGAAGAGGTGGTGATAGTAATGCAAGACAAACCTCTAGAAGAGCAGAAGCATGAAGAGCCTGCTTCAGAAATGCCACCAGTTTCTCTTGAAGCACAGGCACTTCCTGAATGTTATAATTCAGGAGATCTGGTAATGCCACACAACTTTCTGTCTGATCCAAATGATAGTGAAGCTTTAGAACCTATGGATGGTGGGAACCAGCCTGTCCCTGTAGAAACTAGCATCATGCCTTTAGTTCCAGATGTTGAACACTTTCCTAGTTATGTACCTCAAAGTGGGGAACCAAGTATTGAAGGAGATCCAGAAGGAGCAGAAGATTCCTCTCTTGCACCACTTGAGAGCCAGCCAATCACTTTCACACCCGAAGAAATGGAGAAGTACAGTAAGCTTCAGCAAGCAGCTCAACAGCACATTCAGCAGCAGCTTCTAGCAAAGCAGGTCAAAGCCTTCCCTGCTTCTGCAGCGCTGGCACCAGCTGCACCTGCTCTACAACCTATACACATTCAGCAGCCAGCAGCTGCGTCTGCAACATCAATCACCACTGTGCAGCATGCCATTCTGCAGCACCATGCTGCTGCCGCTGCTGCAGCTATAGGGATTCACCCACATCCTCATCCTCAGCCTCTTGCTCAGGTTCATCACATACCCCAACCACACTTAACTCCCATTTCATTGTCCCATTTGACCCACTCTATTATTCCAGGGCACCCTGCTACATTTTTAGCCAGCCACCCCATCCATATCATTCCTGCATCAGCTATACACCCAGGTCCCTTCACCTTTCATCCTGTGCCACATGCGGCTCTTTATCCAACACTTCTTGCCCCTCGACCTGCTGCTGCAGCAGCTGCCACAGCATTGCATCTTCATCCATTGTTGCACCCCATTTTCTCAGGTCAGGACTTACAGCATCCACCTAGTCATGGCACATGAAGGAAAAGGGAAGTGACCTCAGAGAAAGGCGAAAACATGTGTCTTGGAAAGAGGCTGAAAATGATCCGGCTGGCAGGTGAGATCTGAGAATTTCCTTTCACTCATAACAGCCAAAGAAGTGGGATGTGGCTTGCAGACCATCTGAGTGGTGCAGCAGTTAAATCCTGTGAGTGTTGTGTGCATTTGTTTATTATCAGGGACTTTCTCATGTTCCCAACTCCTCCCTTTATGTAGCACCACTGTATCCTAGAGGAATCATCTCAAATTCAGACAGACATGCGCTTTGAAAGGCTTCCCCCCTCTTTCCTCCCCCCAATATTAAATAATCTTTTTCTGCCCTTCTGTAAATTACAAACAGTGTTTCATACTCTGGCTGGCTGTCTCTAATCCTTGTAACGAGGTCATCTAATTAAAACAGCATACATGATTGAATCCTGGTTGTAATCAGTGATGCAGCATGTGTAAAATATTTGGTAGCTGACATCTGAGCATCCTGCCATGGGGATTTGATGGAAGGGTACTGACACTCTTGGTTGGCCTGGGGCAGTGACTGGTTTGCAGGCACTTGGTACCTGCCATCACCTATCCAAGTACCTTACGCAAGCAGTGAAGGTGGAAATAGGGTTTAATTTTAAAGCTTCACTGAACAAAAGAGCTAAAAAGGTTCAAAGCTTTTTACTCTTCTCCATCCTACATTAACATTCTTCTCTTATGTGAGGACTGCACGTTGACACCTTTTGTCTGTTATGGAACAGAGAGGCGTGCTCAGATTGCTAGTTTGTGATTTCGGGCGAGGATTTGGTCAGTCTGCTGAGGGAGATCGTTCATCCTCCTGTGTCCTGAAATACTGTAAAAGAAGCATTTGAATGAGAACAAAAAGTAAAAGCCCTTTATGAATAGAAGCAATACAGAGGACTGGAACCCAATAACAATCTGGAGAGAGTAACCAGAATGTGTAAAGTGTATTCTTTCCTCTGTAATATTGATGGTTTCCTTATTAATTTATAGGATTTTTTTTAAATGTAAAGAATTGCACTGAACTCTGTAAACATAAATGCTGCTTTTTGTAGCTCATAAAAAGGTTACATTTGTAGTATACTGCAATAATATTTTTTACAGCCAGTTCTTTTAGTGGTACTTGTTCTGGTGGCTTTTGTGTAAATATGTTTGCTGTAGTTGAAATAAGACACTTGTAAAGGTTAAACTTTATAGTTTCAGCTAGATGCAAAATGACTAAGCATGTATATTTTATCAAGCTCATGTATTTTTGAAGTTTTTATGTACTATAAAATGTAAAAAAAAAAAATCTTCATTTAGCATTTTGCAGAAGAAAAATGTGAGAATTGGAATAAATAAGGTGCATTGAAGACACCGGTGACTCTAACAGCTAATGAATTGCATCACATTGAAAAGTGATGACTGAAGGATTTGTAAAATGCTATACAAATGGAACCAACAACATAGGCCTGTTGCATGCTTCTGGTCTTTAGCTAAGCAGCCAGCTTCATAGGAATTGACACTGGAGGCAGATTCAGAAGTGTCAGGAAACTGGGTTAAGTCCTATAGAGCATAAAATACCCATGTTTTTTCTGGGGTTTTAACCACTGCCTCAGCTGTTTCAGACAGTTCCACTATTCTGTTTAAATGATAAAGGAACCTTTACCTCTAAAGAATTGCCTTTTTTCCTAGGTAAAAGTGCTCTGATTGGTCACTCATTTGACAACTCCTGTCTGATCTTTTTAATAGATTTCTTCATTCATTTTTGCATCAGTCTCTTCACTTTTGGTTATCATTAGCCATGGAAGTTGTCCCTAAAGCATTAGGTGTTCCGATTGCATCAACACTAAATCAGGAGATTCAGTCCCACTTTATTTGGAGGATTTAAAGTTCAGAATCTCCCTACTTTAATGCAGCTTTCAGATACATTTTGTCCAGGGAGTCCTATTTTCCTATCAGAGTTGGTAACAGCCTTTTGTATCAGTCTTTATCACCTAGGTTCAAACCAGTGGCAGATTCATTCTCTGTGCTGTCAGACCCTGAGCAGGGCAGGCAGTGCTAGGAGACGACAATAGAGTTTGCACATTGCTTCAGCAGCAGTTAGCATTCCCATTCTTCCATTTCCTCCCCACTCTCCCCAGAGTGCTGAACTGAGAAATCTGGGGTACAAAAGTCAAATGATTTAAATCCCTGAGCTTCCTCACTAGTTAAAGAGAGTAAACTTGCATTTTGAACAAATAGCACTGAAATCTCATGGTCAGATAAAGGGACTCAATTTTTTAAATTAATGTAAATATTTAACAGAATACAGTATTAATGTTTCAATGCTGAACTTCATTAGCTTCTAGACTCAGTATGCGTTTTCTGGCACCCTTCACACTGCAGTCGGGGGGGAGGGGGGTTGACTTCCAGAATAGTGCTAAAAATACTTAACCTATCATTTACTTAATAGACATAAATGGACTGTATTTAACTTTGTCACATAAGATATATATATGCTGTAAAATGAGGGAAAAGAAACTTTCTAATAAACCAATGATTTGTGGAAAAGACGTTGTAGTTCTTCCCAAAAGTACAAACAAAACAACACTTGCAACTGGTGAAGTTAATCTTGGGTGCATGGCACAATGCCACTGTTTTCCTAAAATGAACACTGTCTTGGGCTACACAAGCTTACTGGCCCAGAAAATAGGAAGTGCGCAGACGTGGGTTCTGTTTTCTGGCTGTGCCAATTCTGGTGATGGGCCTGAAAAGTGAAACGTTTTCAGAACAAGTACAGCAAGATGTCATCATGTTGTGAGAACGTGTTTTTTGTACTAGAGTCGTCAAACATGTTTCTCATTGAGCATGTGTACACATTAATATGCCTTTACTACTGCGCATTAAGTTTAGTACCTCTAATATGAGGTACTAGATAAAGGTGAAGTAGCTGCACTACTGTGCAGTAGCAAAGGCAAACTTTTCTTGTGATGCTTAATGCACACTAGACTCATTCTACTGCGTGCTAGCACATTAGCAGGGTTTTGTCATGATGCACTAACATGCAGTACAACAGCCCACCGCATATTAAGGCATCTTGTGTAGATGTGTCCATTGATCACTAATAGCTGTGAGATAGGAACAGCTTTTGCCTACCCTGGCCCCTGGGTAGTTGGAACAAGTGACTTACAAGATGTGATGTTTCATCTTCTCATGGCTCCTCAGCCAGCTGATTTTTCTCGCTTGGGTTTGGGAGCTGCTTGTCCTTAACTTGGTTTGTATCTAAGTTATCTAGGATTGTCCCAGACTCTTTCTCTGTCACTCAGAAAGGCTGTGACTTTGCCAGCATGATACCTCATTAAACAGGAACATAGCTTACAGAGACATATTTCAGCTGATGTGTTGCCCTCCAAATTATCTTGCGTGCTCTACATTGGATTTAAGTTTGGATTTAATAGTAGTTTTCTGTGATGGAAATTAATTTCTTGCTGATTGTAGGACTTTATGGATAAATGAATAACTAGCGCTATGGCATTGCAAGAGGCAGGAGGTTGGTTTGGTGGGAGGGAATTTGGGTTGCATTTAAGCATTCTTGATGGTCTCGTTTACAGCTGGTTTGACTGCTTATTGTGACAGAGCTGGACAGAGACTTTACGCCATCCAGCCAATGTTTTCTTAATAGTAATAACCTTGGATGGTGTAAATAACCTGTGCTCCACTACTTGCTTTGCCAGTAAAATTATTTTCTATTGTGGTGTGTATTAACAGTCACTCTATGAAAGTGGCTTTTGGCCTCCCTTTGCATGTGTATTGCCGGGGGGAGGGGGAGTTTTTCCACTCCATTCAAGTTTGTTGGTATTACATTTGCAGAACTCTACTGCAGTATCTAGACAGGTCTGAGCTGTGGCCTCCCAGGGTTTTGGCTGCCACTTTGCAGCAGGTGAAGACCAAAGCTGTTCCAAGACTGTAACACTAGCACACTTCCTGCCTTGCTATTAATGTTTGTGCTGTGCATATAGAAGTTGGGCTGAAGGACAGCAAGTCCAAATTGCTCATTCCTTAAAGATACTGCTTTCTTTAGGCTGTTAGCAGCACCTGTTTCCTAGCGTGATTGGCTTCAGGGAAAGAACAGCCCCTACCTACTAGGATCTTCTTTAGAAAATTTCCCCTTCTGGTCTCAAGCTGTGTCAAGGCAAAGTGGTTTAAATTACAGCCATTAGATGCTGGAAGCTAATGGAAAGCTTGAGCCAGTTTCCAGCTGCTGTGAAATGGCAGACTTTGTTATGTGTCAGACACTGCAAGTAAAAGGGCTGCATTTCTCTGTTGTGGGGAAAAGAGAAACTTCTAGGTTGAAGCTTAGTGCAGTGGATGTCCTATCTATCTGCACGACTCTTCCAGCCTTCCTGCTGGCTGTGCTCAAATGGACATCAGAAGTCTGGTTTGATTCTGTGGCTGAATGCAGCTTGAAAAGATGGAAGTTACTCTGAAGAGCCCTTTGGTTAGGGGAACGTGCCTGGGTTTTGTTTTCTGCAACAGTGAAATGTCTCCAGTTTCACACTGCCCAAGTCTAACAGAAGACTCTTGTCTAAGTCAGGCTTCAGAGGAAGCATGTTGAGTCACCGTTCCCCTGGCAGGTGCAAGGCTCTGGCAGTGACCACAGCAGCTCCCTAAGGGGTAAGACATGTTAAATCAGAGGTGGGCAATTATTTTGGGCAGAAGGCCACTTAATGAGTTTTGGCAAGCCATCGAGGACCACATGACAGGTAGCCAGGGGCAGATAAATATTATTTTTCTAAATTTGGGGGGGGGCCCCGCAGACCAGATAGAATTGGCGGGCCACATCTGGCCCACAGGCTGCATTTTGTCCACCCCTGCATTAAACTAAATCCTGCCACCTGCTTCCTATGTGGCATGGAGGTACAGGCTTTTCTTTTTCAGACCTTCACTACTAGTTTATATAGCCCTGGGCATTTTGCTGTATTTGCTGCTACTGAGTAGAGATGATTGTTCATTAGCCAAAGCTGTTGCTTTCCTTGGGCTGCCTTTCCAGTTGCTCATTAAGGCTTCTTTCCAAGGACTTTAGATGATTATAACAGAGAATTAAAGGAAAAATCCTGTTAATTAAAAAATAAAAATGATGTTGCCCAACTGAGTATGCCTACAACCTGTCTGAAGAGAAGTGTTCTGTCCCGAGACATTTCAGCTTGCTTCCCTGACATGGGACATAGCCTGACAGTGTACATCAGCTTCCAGAAGGCAGCAGGGCAGATGGTTAAGATAAGAGTGGGAACAGGCAGGGGCAGCTTTTCTGTGAGGAGGTGATCAGGTCCTTGCAGCTCAGCTGTGCAAACCTTGCAAGGATGTGACTTTTGATCATGGTATTTAGTAATTGTGCTTTTAAGATGTCAGTCACTTGCCTCAGCTCTTGCTCCTCTCCTCCTCTCCCCTCCCCTCCTGGATCCTGTCTGCTGCACTTTGCTCATTCTTCTTAGGAGGTAATTTCAAAAATTGCCCCACAACTGTTTCAAAGCTTTTGGTCACTTTACTACTTTGAGGTGAGGGGTGAGAGAATGGGGAGAGGTTAATGGTTTTTCATATGTAAAAAGGTCAGCATGTAGAAAGTCCGGAACTGCTGAACTGTTCATGGATGAAAATAAACACAGAAAACAGGGTTTTTTTACGTGGGCAATTGAAAGTTAATCCAAATTAATTTGTAAAGTGGATTAATTTAAACCTGTGTGCCTCTTATTCAGAATTAATTTGATTTTGCTTAATGAAGGCCACTTTTATGTTGAAGTTAATTAAGCCAAGTTAAATTAAGACCACTTTTTTTTACAGAAGAGGGTCTTAATGCAGCTTAAGTTACCCACTTTAAATTTACACTCAGTGTAAACCTGGATTCAGTCCTGAGTGTTCCTGTGTAGACAACCCCATAGTGTGGCTGTCACTACAGAGAATAACACTAGTGATAAATGGCCAGAAGGCAGGTGCTTCTGAAGATAGCTTTTTCTGGCTCTAATCTGTGCACTCCCATGTCAGCTTGCATGAATGGACCATGGTCTCACTGTTCTCATAGCCCTTCATCTCTTCCTGTTTTTCTGCATGGTTTGGGAAGTAACCCTTATGCTGTGGGTGGTCTGCATGTGCAACTCGGCAAGGCCAGAATTTCCACAAAGGGCGCTACCCTGTCTTCTCATGGTGGCTAGCATAATGTAAAATGCATTTCCAAGAAAAGTACATGTTTCCATTTGGTTATTTCAGGGAGCAGGAGTTGGACGGACTTGCTGCTCTTTGTGCTTGGAACTCCCATGCATAGGCTGTTGTGGGGGGTGGAGGGGGATGGGGACTGCAGGCTACTTGCCATGTATGAGCACATGGAGTAGGGTGTTCAGAGGGAGTGTTAAAGACTCCCATTTCCAAGTGTCTGAAGCCTGGCAGGTTGGAGTGAATTCCTCCACCCTCAAATGGAACTGTTCCAAGGGGGCCCCTAAGAGACCGCACTGCAGTAAAGTGCTGCATCCCGTGACGGACAAGATCGTGATTTGCAGTGGTAAAGGTGCCTTCTTCGTAAGTGGACAGGGGCACTCTTTAAGGTAGGAAAGCTGGCCCCACAGAACGTGGTTGTGAACCATTCACTGTTCACGGTTTGGGTGCCTGGCCCCAGTGCTCCTATATTGTTTCTGGGCTCTACCGTGAGCAAAAGGCCAGGAAGTGTCATTGCCTGGGCAGTTCTAAAGAGCTGCCCTTGGAAAGCAGGACTGTGTCCAGGGTAGTTGCAGTATGCGTGTTGGAAAGGTGCATTATGCCTACCTGCACTTCCTGCTTTCGGGTGCTTTTGTAGCTGCCTTCCTGTGTCATGGGCACTGTAGAGCTGCCTCTACTTGGGAAAACACCCTGGAGCTGGGCTGCCTTGCTGCAGTCCCTCCGCCAGCCCCGTTTCTGCACTACTCATGACCAGGGTTTTCTCTGTTTAAAAATAGTAAATTCTCTGATTAAAGAACCCAAAAATCCACAATTAAAATGAAATGCCACTACATTCTCCTCCTCTCCCTCCCTCCCGATTTTAAATTTTGGTGTTTGATTTTGGGTTTTCTTATAATGGAAAATCAGAGGTCCTCCTGCTCCCTTTGCTCACCAGGACATGGGTGCATCTGCGGCTGCTCCCCACCGCACTGCTTTGTGGCTCTGAGCAGCCCTAATGGGCCGGTGCTCTGCCAATGTCCCTCACCCCCCAGCCACAGCTCCCTGGGTGCTGCTGGTGCCCCCCGCTCCCCACCCACAGCCCCCGGCTCCTAGGGCTAGAGGGCTCGGGACCCAGGTCTGTAGCCCCTTGCCCCCATGGCAGTGCCAAAACATAAGCTGCTGCCCCAGTGGGGAGCCGAGTGTGCAGCCCAACTCCCCCTCCTCCACAGGTGGCATGGTTGGAACAGAGTCCATGGTGGGGGTGGCTGCCTGCTGTGGGCTTGGGGCTCTGCCCTGCTGCCCAGCAGGCAGGACACAGCGCAGGAGGGCAAAGTGGGGCTGGGTGGGGAAGCTGGGTGGTGCTGCTGCTGCGAGCCCCATGCTGCCATGGCAAGGTGCCCCCTGCTGGCCTGGCAGCAGTAGGGCTGGCAGTCCAGGGTTGTGCCCCCTACTGCTACCAGGTGGGCAGGGGTTGCCTCGCTATGGCAGTGTGGGGCTCGGCAGCAGCACCAAGCTTCCCTGCTGGGCCGGGTCCTGTCCACTGAGCCAGGGGGGGCCCCATGGAGAAGGCAGCAGGGTGGGAAGCCTGCATGTGCACCTGCCCTGTGCACAAATTGGGGGGGCATATGCCCCACCTGTCTGTCCCTCAGAGTGTACACAGCAGCAGCCAGCCAGCCCTGCCCTACCACCAGGTAAGTCACCCACAGACCCATCTCACTCCTCACCCAGGCCCTGTGGCTGCATGTGGCTTTGGGCCCCAAGCCTTATGCACCGTCTGGTCTGGGCAGCAACCCCAGCCCTGCCCAGCTAGCTCCCTCCCTCCCCCACTGAGGGCCTCAATTCCCCCCTCCCCCCTTGATTTATTTGCATGGAGCTGCTCTCCAGGCTGCCTGGCAGCCGTGCTCATGTGTATGTGCACGCATGCACAAGGCATCCCCTGCCTGACCACCTTCACCCACTCACCCCAGCCCCTTGCAAGCTGGAACTCTGCTAGTCTGATAGGGGAAACCCACTGTAACCTGCATTTTTCTCTTTTAAAGGAGAAAATCTGGTTTTTACTGCTTTCTTTCCATCACAAGTAAAAAAAAAAAACCAAAAAAAAAAACCGGGATTCCTGCTCATGACTCACTTAAGGCTCATGACTCCGTGGAGAGGAGTTTAATCTTTCCAGGGATGAATAAAATGGCTCTCTGGGTGGTATTCTCAAGGGAGCACGCCTGGGGACTGTTTTTAGCAGTCCTATACCCCAGCAACTTGAGGCTGGATTCAGTGCATCTCAAACTAAGTGCTTCACATGTGTCCTGTTTGATCCCCTCAGTATTCACAAGGTGGTGCTGGTCACCATCAAAATTACTACAGGAATTTGATGTGGCTGTGCTCCTTCAGGATCCCTTTCCTTATCTGTGTCCCTTTCTCCCACCTTCTCCCTTTCCTTGGGTCAGAGAGGAGTAGGGTATAATAGCCAGTGCTGCTGGAGACCAGCTAAGTTGATGTCACTGGCTGTTTGCAAATGCCAGGGCAGTTTGGCAAGTCTGTCAGCTGTGAAAGCAGCTCTTAGTAGTTGGCTCATTAGTTGTGCTGTCAAGGACTGGCATCTCCTTCCTCTCCCCATGACTGACAGCCGTGGTTGATATGCAAAGCCACACGTGCCCCTAGCAAATGAAAACAAGACCTCTTGTTTGTCTTTCATGACGTGCTGCTGCGTTGCATCACCGTAGCTGGCACAGGTCCTCTCCATGACACAAGGCTGGCTGTACAGAGGCTGTGATGCTCCGGAGGCAGCGTTTCAATGCCTGGCTTGTGCTGCATGTTGTTTTCTCCCTGTCATGTGCGGATGCCAAACGTGGTCGTTTATGCTTACAGCGCCAGCACCGCCCCACGCGCTGCTCAACCTGGGCTGGTCAGGCAGGCTGCTCTGGCTTGTCTCTCCACTGTAGGAGGTAGAAAAGGAGGGGAAGAAGTGGCTTCTCCTTTATAGGGGTGGGGGCCGGCTTTGCTCCTCATCGGGTAGTGTATTTGACTCTGTAAGCAGCTGCCTGGGCTCTGCTCCCTCTGCACCACATGTGTTGCTCAACTTCACTGTTAAGGCCCTTAATGCTTCTGGTCTGCCTTTCAGCTCATCACTGCCTAGCCCTTGTGGACTGCTGTGTGATGTTCAGGGATCCTGTTTTTCTCAAGCAATTTGGAGGCCTACCAGTGCCTCAATCACTACAGTAAAATAAATTCTAAATACCTATTAATTTTGGTGTTTGATTTTTGTGTTTTTTATTATGGGAAATCAGAGCTCCACCCTCCCCCTTCGCTCACCAGGACATGGGTCCAGTTGTGACTGTCCTCCAACGCTGCTTTGTGGAACTGAACAGTCCTGATGGGCCTGTGCCCTACCCCTGCCATTGCCCATCACTTCCAAGCCACAGCCCTGCTGGTGCCCCTCACACTCCACCCACAGCCCCCAGACACTGCTGGAGTGGGTCCCCAGCTACTAGGGCTACAGAGCCAGGGACCCAGGTCTGCAGCCCCCTGCCGCGCACAGCAGCACCCCAACCTTGGCTGCCACCAGCAGGAGGCAGTGACTGCTGCAGCCCTAGTGGGGAGCAAAGGGCGCGTTCTGGCTCTCCCTCCCCCATGGACAGCACAGCTGAAGTGGACCCCGTCGGTGGAGGAGGTGCAGGCTTGGGGCTCCTTGCTCTTCCCCTAGGGCCTCCACACCCCGGTGGGCAGGACCCAGCACAGTAAGGTAGAATAGGGCCGGGCAAGGCAGTTTGGTATTGCCACAAGCCCTGCACTGCCATGGAGGGGCACCCCTTGCCTACCCAGCGGAGTTGTGCCCCCTGCTGCTGCCGGGTGGGCAGGAGGTGCCTCGCCTCAATCGCAGTGTCAGGCTCATGGCAGTGGCACCTTGCTTCCCTGTCTGGCCCTGCCACACCGGGTCCCACCCACTGAGCCACAGAGGCACTAGGGGGAGGGCAGCAGGGTGGGGAGCCCCAGAACACATCTCTGTGTCACCGGGGGATGCTCCTGGACATCCCTGACCAGTCTTGCCTGACCTAGAGTGTGGTTTCTTCATGCCATGCTGCTAACTGCAGCCCCCATATCCATTAACATAACAAAAGGCTTAGTCTGGCTGTCTGCGTGTCTGTCTGTATGTCTCTCCATAATGCTTCTAGCCAGCTGTGCATATGCCCTCGAGAGGGCAGGCAGCAATTGGCTGGGCAGCACATGCTGCGTGGGCCCAAGTTTGCACAACTGCTGGGGCATTTTGGCATTGGGGTATGTGCCTCAGCCATCCGAGCAGCCAGGAGGCCCCCTGCCTGAGGGCCAGTGGGGTATCACGGTGGCTGCCTGTCCTGAATGCTCCCCAGACAACCGACAGGGATGGGGTGACGGAGGGCAGGGAGGGAGGGGAAGGGAGGCAGGTAGACACAGGCCAGGTGGACCCAAAACAGCTGTGGGTGGAAGGAGGGGAGTGGGGCCAGACCTGAAGGGGTGGGGAGGGGTGGGAATGGGACCACACTGAAGTGGTGGGAGGGAGGAGGGGAGATGGGCTACTGTCTGGGGTGGCCCAACAAGGATTTCTAGCTATAATCCCAGCCCAAAATCCAGTTCCTTATTCAGGTCCACATATTTAGCACAGCGTCTCGGGTGCTGGTTGTTGTCAGCCTGGGCCGGCCAAACTCTGCTTTGGGCCAGGCAAGTCTCTGGTCAGAGATGTCCAGGACAGTCCCCCAGTGCCACAGAGGTGTGGTCTGGGGTAGCCCAAGAAGGATTTCTGGGTATAATCCCAGCCCAAATTCCAGTTCCTTATTCGGGCCCATACACTTAGCACAGTGGCTGGGGTGCTGTCTGTTGGCAGCCTGGCACGTCCAAACTGCACTTTGGGCTAGGAAAGTCTCTGGTCACAGATGTCCAGGACAGTCCCCTGGTGGCACAGCTGTATTCTGATGAGTGGCCCAAGCAGAATTTCTAGCCATAATCCCAGCCCAAAAGCTAGTTCCTTATTCAAACCATTATACTTAGTATAGTGGGCATGGGGGGGCAGCCTGGCACGGCCGAACTGTGCTTTGGGCTGGGCAGGACTGTGGTCAGGATTCTTTGGGACAGTCCCCCAGTGACATCGCCAAGAAATTTGGGGTGGCCCAAGAAGTATTTTTTCCCATAATCCCATCCTAATCTGACCTCCATTTAGGACTCTACTTTATGTGGGATATTATTTTATATATTAATTAGTACATATGCATAGGTAATGAAATTCTCTCTTTAGGATGTGGAGGTCATTAATAACAAGTTTTTATTGGGTCTAGATTAGCTTTGAAAAGGGAACTGGGAATAAGGATCCAATTTTGGCCTCGTGACGAGACAATGAGACCCCAGTCCACTGGCTTGAGCTGCTCAGGGAACACTTAGCTGAGCAAGACTTTCATGTAAAGCTGCATGCAGGGACCTTGTCTCAAATGTTTCCAGTTGCACTGGGATAGAAGCCCCTGCCATCCCACTGCACTGGCACGTCTGCTGTGGTCAAGCAGACTTCATCTGGAGCACAGAGATAGGGCAACACAGGATGCCTGCCGTTCCACTGCACTATGCTGGCCTGGAGGGCTGAACAGGAGCTGGGCCAGGAGTTATATTTATTCCCATTATGTATGGAAAGCTCTGTGCTTCGGAGGGAGATACCTTGTTGCAGGCAAGGGAGCCACTTTGCTGCATGGCCTGTTTCACTTCGTAGACTAACCAAAGTTGAGAGAGACAGGGACACATCCGATGAAGTGGGCTAGGGCTCAACCTCAGGCTTCTCTCTCTCTCATTCATTTACACCAATGGTTCTCAATCTTTTTGGACTCGAGTCACCTCTCCAGAACTTTTGTGATTGAGTGGTATTCCAGTTCATCAACTAATGTGTATATTATGGTGCTGATCTGCTTGCAGAGGGGCCAAATGATGGGGATGGGGGATCTTTCAGGCAGGGACAAGCTAGAACCTCATCCAGACAGCCCCATCACTCTGGTTGAGAAGTGCTGGTCTATACAGTGCAAATCTACCCTTGCGTTCTACATGACTTCAGACTAACACAGCTGACTACATCTCTGCTCATGGTGGCGGGAGCCATACTCAGTATTGGGAGCGCTGGTGTTCAGCTCCAGGGCACAGGGAGAGTGACTGGGACATGCAGCTCTGCCAGTCTTGGCAAGACGCAGCCAGCTGTGCATAGCAGCATTTGTTTGGAATGGCTGGGAGAGGAGAGCTTTGCATCTACTAAGGGGGCAGCAGGGCACAAGGCAGCTGTCCCTGCTGGTATCTAGCCAGCATAGTGGTTTCTGTGCTGGTAGTGCTCAAACTTCCAGGTCTGCCAAGCAGATCCAGTGCAGGTTCAGTCTGCCAGATCTGGCCATACACCCACTCTGCCCAGGTGCTGGCCCAATCCATCCTGTGCTAAATGCAGCAAGATCTGGATAGGTTGCAGGAGTGGGCTAACATAAAAAGGATGCGTTTCAATACTGACAAGTGCAGGGTGCTGCACTTAGGCAGTAGAAACCAGCAGCAAGATCTGGATAGGTTACAGGAGTGGGCTAACATAAACAGGATGCGTTTCAATACTGACAAGTGCAGGGTGCTGTCACTGA
>NW_017728949.1:1368414-1395224 GCF_001723895.1 Crocodylus porosus
ACCCTGGGGATCTTTAAGAGGAGGCTTGATGCCTACCTGGCTGGACTCATTTGAGTCCAGTTTTTCTCCCGCCCAGGCAGGGGGTCGGACTTGGAAGATCTACAAGGTCCCTTCCGACCCGACTTCTATGATTCTATGAAATCTGGCTCTGCACTGCACAGACCCTGTGCATAGGGTCATGTCATCTGACCTGTAGGGCTTCCCTCGGCTCTGAAAATTAGGCACCAGGAGAATGGCAATTATTGCTGCCACAGCTCTCCAAATGTTAAGACCTGCGGGGAGCCCCTTGGCCTGGATGACACAGCTTCATGGGCTGGATCTGGCCCGGTGGGGGCAAAGTTTAAACACTGCTGCTTTGTACCTTCCTGCCAAGGGAGGCTTGCCAAGCTCAGAGTGTCATGTCTCAGCCCCGGTGCACCCTGTTCTCTATTGCCTCCTCACACTGGATCCATGGGTGATTCTAGCTTTACTGGGCACCAAGGGACTTGTGACACCCAGCTGACCAAGGCTGAGGGAGTGCAGGCTGTTGGGGTTGTCAAGCCACCACCCTGGGCACATCTGTCCAAACAAAGGCACTTAAGCCTGGAGCCCCAAACCCCATGTTGCTTCTGGACACCTGTGACACACATGTCCAAGGTAGTGCATGGCCCAGCATGATCGCTCCAGGCAGACAAGGCTAAGCCCCCTGGAAGGGGTTCAAATGCATCAGGGCTGCAACCCTCATGCCTTCCCAGCTCCCTTCTCAGCCCCGCCACCATTTCATGCACTCCTGGCCTCCTCTCTGAAGAGCACTCACAGTGTGTTGTCCCCTCCCCTGTCCTTCCTGGCAGGGCTCAGCCTAGTCCATATCCCACACAAAGCATAGGCGTTGGGCCCTTGGTACTTAACTGGGCAAGTTGCGGGGAGGGGACCACACTGGGTTCTTCCTATCCCAATTCCTGCCGGAAGCTGCTGTGTCCCTCTGATAACACAATTTGGGGGTGGGGGCTGCAACGGGCTGCCTGATAAGTGCCAGGAGCCACGTCACTCTGAGTGTTAGCACTGCCTGTCTGCCCCAGTGCCATGCTGCAGGGAACACCCAGGGCACTGGTTCCTTGGTGAGGAGGACGGCAGAGAGGATGATGGCTTTAAACTGTGCATCTGGGCTACAGCTGCCTCCCATCTGGCTGAGCTGCTGCATCCAGCTGCTCCTGATTCCCCAGGGACCATGGCTGGTGCAAGCCTTCAATCTGTGTTCCAGCCAGCCCACTGTGTACACGGGGCCTGACCGCAGCTACTTTGGCTTCTCTATGGATTTCCTCCAGGCCAGCGATGGCAGGTGGGTGATGGGGCAGGGCTGAGCCCATCTCTACCCTGTCCCTGTACCCCTAGGACACAGTTGAGGCCTGGGGCACTCTGAGGGTGAGTAGGGGTGGGTGAGGGCAATTCTTGTAGCTTTGGAAGCCCAGGAGAGGAGTGGTGAGGCTGGCAGGTGGCATCTGCTGTGCACAGCCCCAGGTTAGCTCACCCAAGGATGTGCCATGGATCTGGGTGTGTCTAGGGCATCCAGGTGCCCTGTCATTGGGGTCCACTGTCCCCCACAGGACTGCTTGGTATGCAGAGGGCCCTGCTGCCTGTGCAGCCTGCGGGTTGCTAGTTACATCATCACCCCTGTGCCAGGAGTGTGCCCAGCACCAGTGCCCGCAGCCTAGATTAACCCTTTCTACGAGAGTGCTAGGGCTCAGGCTATGTGCTGCCCATAGTGGGGTCTGAGCAGCCCACTCCCTTTGGAGTTGCTAGGAGTAGCTTTCTGGGCTGCTTCTGCCTCTGTGACACCTGCAATCCTGAGAGGGGACCTGCCGTGCCAACACTTGTTGGGCTGCTCCCACACAGCCCTTGCTGTAGTGGAGATCCCGGTCCTCTAAGGAAGTGGTGCTCAACCTCTTTTCTACCAGGACCTATTTGTAAACATAGATGGCCAGTCCCAATCCAGTGCCCCTCACTCCCAACCTGCAGCCCCACAGGCTCCAGCCCCACAGTATTTGGGGCAGGGGGTGGGTGTGTGGGGTAGAAGGGGGGGTGTATGGGACATGGGGGTGGGGGGTGCCCTCTTCCGCCAGTCCCAAAATGCCAGGCAGTGCTGCAATAGGCAGCTGCTGGGTCCCACGGCTGCATTGCAGCATGGGGCGAAGAGGCTCTGAGTCGTTCCAATACCAGGCACTTCCTCACAGTCTGGGAATGAAGGAGCAGAGGCCTGGGCAGGGAGTGGAAGGCAATGGGCAGCAAAAAGCAGCCAGGACAGCTGGGTGGGCAGGATTCTCTGGACCAGGAGCCCTCCACAGTCCCCAGACCCTAGATCAGGGTCTGTTCCACCGCCCCTGGAGGCTCTGCCCAACCCCCGTTCAGCCGCCTGCATGTGATGCTGTGGGGGCCCAGTGGAAGGGGTGTATGCCTGGCCCTGACATGGGTGACTCTCTGTGCCCACAGCATGAATATAGTGGTGGGAGCCCCAATGGCCAACACCTCACAACCTGGTGTGATCGAGCCTGGAGCCGTGTTCTTGTGCCCCTGGGCACCCCGTGGAAAGCTGTGTCGCGAAATACCATTTGATAGCGAAGGTGAGCACCTGCTGGGCTGCGGAGAGAGCTGAACTTCCTGCCTCCAGCCTGCCCCAGGGCAGTTGGTGATAAACTGGGGGGGATAGGGGTGGGTGTAGGGAGGGGCAGAGACATCCCTCCCAGTGTGGAGCAGAATTGGTGCTGGCATGTGTGTGGGGAGGGGCAAGATTGCCAGATTTCCCACAAAGCAGGTGCCAGCTTTTGGCCAGGCTGTGGGGACAGGGTGCATCCCCAGTTAGGTTTGGCTGAGGTGGGTCAGGGGTCCCTAGTGCCACCCTGGCAGCTTCAGCCCGGCCCTCTAATTGAGCTTCTGCTCTCCCCAGGGGATCAGATGGTGCCCAGGCATTACCTCAAGCTGGAGACCTATAAATCACACCAGTGGTTCGGGGCATCTGTGAGCACCTGGAAGAGCAACGTGGTGGTGGGTCCCATGGACAATACAGATCCTTGGGCAGCACAGTCCCTCTGGAAGGAGCCAGCAGAGTTGGCCTGGACTGGGAGACTAAAGGGCCCCCATGGTGGGAGATGGAGGAAGGGGAGACCCTATGTCCAGGTGCTGGCTGCTTGCGGCCACTAGGGAGCCAGCCCATGGCGTTGTGATGGGAGAGGAGGGGGCGGCTGGCTCACTCGGTTACAGCCCTTCTCCCCTTGGCTGTCAGCAGGGAACAGAGTCCTACCAGGCACCCTGGCCTGCAGTCACTCTGTGGCTGCTCACCAAATAAATAGCACGTTGGTGCTGAGGGTTGGATAGCCCCTGGCAGGGAGATGCAAGGGAAACGTGGATGTCGGTGCCTTGTTCCAAAGGGAGCTGGGGAAGTCTGGGGCAGAGACAGACCAGCAGCCAGCGGTTCCAGCATCACCTGCTGATGGGCCTGGCCAGCATGGCACCGTGCTCTCAGCAAGGTGTCGGACAGCAGTGGCTCCCAGCAGTCGATGGGGGGTGGGGGCGAAGAGGTCCCTGAGCGTTAGCTGGAGCTTCTCCACACCCTGCAGGCCTGCGCCCCCCTGCAGCACTGGAACGTCTTTGAACACTCGGCACAGGCCACCAAGACACCTGTTGGCACCTGCTTCATCGCCTTCAGCAACCTGAGCCACTTTGTTGAGTATTCGCCCTGCCGGTCTTACCAGATGGATGCAGTGTATGCTCAGACTGGCAACTGTAAGTGAGGGATTCCCCAGAGCCAGTTGCTGAGACCACCCCTCACCCTGGGGCCCTTTTCCATGAAGAGAAGGGGTGTGACACAGGGACTCTGAGTGTGCACAGGCTATATCCCCAGGTACCTGAGGAGCAATGGATGTCCCTGCATTGCCCTCAGCTGTGTGCTGCTGCAGGCTCCTGCTTTCACCACTGTCTGGCTGGGAGTAGCTTATCTGCCCCCATCACTACCAACACTCATGCCCAGGCCCTCAGAACCCCCGGGGAAGTGGCATCACCCTGGGGAAAATGAAGCACAAAGAAGCCGGGCCCAGCCTCCACTGCTCAGTGCCCAGCATGCCCGTCTCCCTCCACTGCAGTTGCCAAACTCTCCCAGGGAGAGGAGGCTGAGCCAGGCAACAACCAAGCCCCAGCCTGGTGCCAGGTGTAGCTCATTCTGGGCGCTCTCTGTAGTTGCCATTACAGGGGGCTGGATCTTGGGGGCTGGGAAACCCAGGGATCCTCCTCTACCTGTTTTACACCTCACTTCCTAATAACTTTGGGTGTCTATACACATGCTGTGGGGCTGGGGGCAGGGGGGCAGACAGGTGCTTTAATTAGAGCATCTCCTAGAGCCACTCTAATTAAAAGTGCCTGCAGCCTCACATGTATTCAGCATGTCATGCTTCAAAATGGTGGCAGGCTCATATGACAAGCTTTAGTTAAAGCACCCCGCCACCATTATGAATCATGTGGACACTGAATAGATGTGACATGGAGGCTGCTGGAGCATGTTAACATGCACCCACAGATTCAGTTAACCTAATGCTAATTGGCACACATCTGAGCAGACATCCAGCACGTGTATAGGTGTCCTTTGTGCCTGTGAGGAGCTGAGTACCTAGTGTATCCTGCTGTGCCAGGACTTCAGGGACTGTTGCCCTGGTGCTTAGCAGGAGCTGGGCCTTTCCTCCTCAGCCCACGTGGACGTGGTCAAACCAGAATTGTGGCCAGACAGGTGGGGCTGGTGCCCAGCCTGCAAGCATGCAGGTTGGGGCATAGACCCATGTTACGCTTAGCTCCCCAAAGGTCTGGGTGCAGCCAGATGGACATGAGAGGCACCAGGTCAGAGTAGATGCTGTCCTGCACTTGCTTTGTCAGACCTGATCACAGTCCACATGCTGGGGCCCGGCCTAGCATCTCCTACTGCCCCACAGAAGACCAGAGGGCTGGCTAGTTAGGACGCAGCTCAGCCCTGTGCTGCAGGAGCTTGTCCCCAAGGCCTTGCAGGGACATACAGAAGGACTGTCCACCCCTTCCTGGGTCAGCTGGGGCCTCCCCAGCCTGGAAATAACAGCTTGGATTCTGCTGTCAGGTCACAGCTGAGGTCTGGCTTGGAATGTGGAACCCAAAACCCACCGCTCTTCAGCCCCCACAGCATCCCCTAGCTCCTACCCTGCCTAGCTCCAACGTTTCCTCATGCCCCTCTCCACAGACAATGACAAGCGGTACTGTGAGGTTGGCTTCAGCTTCGCCATCACCAGTGTGAGTAGGGCCATGGTGGGAGCCATTGCAATGTGGGACTGTGTGTGCTTGTGGGTGCCTGGGTCTATGGGGAGGCAGTGGTGTGTACACCTTTGAGTGGGTGGGGGTGCACACACTCCTAGAGGTGTGTGTATGTTTGCTCTGGAGGTACGCATGCAGGCCATGGGTATGTGTGTCCATGAGGGGGGTTATGGTCAGAGGCTGGTGCTTGGGGGAGGCAGTGTTCATGTATGTGCCCAGGGATGCATGTGTGTGGACATGCATGTGCATGCCTATAATAGGGATGTGTACCCAGGCGTGTGCATGTTCCCAGAGGGCTATATGTTCCCTTGCAGACTGGCACACTGGTGCTGGGGGCCCCAGGAGGATACTACTTTGATGGTGAGTGTCCTCTGCTCCTCCCCAGGCCAGGCCTGGGCTCTGTTGCTCTGGGAGGGGCCGAGCCACGTGAGTTCCTGGGGCTCCTGGCAGGGCAGGACCCAGGGTCCTCCTGGCATGATTCATCTCCCTGCAGCGCCACCCAGAGAGGGGTGACACGTGCACCAGCCATCCTGCCCACCTCTCCCCTCCTTGTGTCCTGCCCCTACCTACTATGCAGCTGGAGGCACTGCTGCTGCCCAGGCCAGGGGATACTTGGGAGCAGGCTCTGACTAGGAGCCCCAGCCAGTGTTGATCCAACTTCCATGACATCCAGGCCCCCAGCTCAGTGGGGCAGGACCTCCCAGAGCCTTGGTCATGGCCCTGGGAGCAAGGAGGTGCCCGCGGCTCATGCCTCCCTGCAGCTGGGAAATGCTAGTGGAACCAGCCAGTAGAACCAGAGATCCCACGCCCTCACCAGGCATGGGCCCAGCAGGGCCTGAGTGACCCTGAGTCCACTGTGCATGGGGTGGGGGAAAGGAAGGGGACATTAACCCTTTAACTTTGTCTTGCCACCTCCCCCTCCCAATCACTTTCTCACTTGAGGATACTGGATGTGCCCTCAGGAATGATCTTCACAGTCAGTTTGTCTGCACTCCAGTCCTACCCCGCAGCCAAGGAGGAGCAGGTGACAGAGGAGGTGCTCCATATCTATGAAGACTCATACAGGGGTGAGTGGGCACTGGACAGCACTTCTGCCCACTCTACCCCCAGCTGGTCTTTAACTTCATGCCTTCCTCACCACTGAGGAACTGGGGCACAGAGCAGAGCAGTGTTTGCACAAGGGCACCCACAAGTCACTGGCAGAGTCCAAGCTCCCAGCCCCTTTGCTCTAACCCATCAGGCCCCACATAACTTCCAGAGCCAGGAAGAGACCCCAGGAGTCCTGGCGCTCTCCTGCCCTAACTGCTAGTTCTTCCCTGTTCCTACCCCTTGTCATCTCTCCTCCACGTGCTGACAGCTCTGCCCATTTTATGCAGTAGATGGGGGTTTGTGGGGGTGAGCTAGTTAACCCAAAGTCCCTCTCTCCCTTTCAGGGTACTCAGTAGCTGTGGGGGAGTTTGACGAGGATCCCAGGACAGCAGGTATGGTAATTTGCTGTGCGCGCTAGGGTGCCTCATTTTCTTCTCCCTAGGAGCTCTGGTGTTCAACAGATTGCCCCATGCTGCACTGGGCTCCCTTCCCCTGGGGCTGCCAGCTGGGGTCCTCAAACCATGATACTGTGGGGATGTCTCACTCCCTGCCAACAGCTGGCAGGCATTTCCCCACTGTCCTGCCCCCTACTAGTCTCTGTGCACCACAGCTCTCAGTGAAGCTGGTCACAGAGGCTCCCTCTAAGTGAGCTGGCAATTCACGGGCAAATGGGACCTGTGGCCCCAGTGCTGCTCTCCTGTCTCGCACCTGACTCACCAGAGAGCCTGGGCTTAGCCATCCCCAAGGAGTTTCTCCCACTGTGCCTCTGTCTCTGACCTGGGGGTTGGCTCTGCAGGACCTGCCTGACCTGGGCACCACACCCATGAGATTACCAGCTGCCCAGTTTGGTGTGTAGGCCAAAGGTGCCCAAATCTCCCTAGATCCAGGGCATGGGCAGTGCACCCTTTGAGGACCATTGCAGAGCCGGCCATTGCAGAGCCAGCCAAGGCCAGGCAGTGCCCCTTTCTCATGCCCCTCTGGTCCCTCTAGGAACCCCCCAGTTCTTGCAGGGGGTCCCATAATGAGCCTAGTTAGTGGTGACAGGGAGCAAGTGCAGTTGGGGTCCTAGGCTTGGGGCAGGGTCCTGGGCCATTCACACAGGGCTTGTGTGTTTCCTTTGCAGAGTATGTGGTGGGCGTCCCCAACAAATACATCACCAAAGGTGGAGTGAGTATTGTCCCAACCTCCATGTCACTGACCAGGCCGGCGGCCTGGTTTTCTTGCCCAGTCCAGGGTCCTGAAGCTGTTCTGGGACAGGCCTAGGCACTGGGGGCTGCTCTCATTCTGCCTGGTCCTGCTGTAATTCCCTCTCTACCCTGCAGAGGCACTGTGGGGCTCAAGTGGGGTAGCAGCTTCTCCCTAAGGTGCCAAGGCCTGAAGACCCAGTGCACTCAGGCAGGAGGATGGTGTGGGGCCCTGGGCCCTGCTCTTCTGTAGGGGAATCTATGTAGAGGGCAGGTCCCTTCTACCCTGGGGTAGGAACTGCCTTCTGTCCCCCCTAGCTGTTTTGTTTCTCCCCATGACAGGTTGAGATCTTGAGCACCCGCAAGAAGCTGCAGCTGCTGCAGAATATCCAGAGCGAGCAGGTACCAGCCCCCAGCACCGTCCCACTCCCTGCTCCCCGCCAGAAGGGCTCCTGCTCCCTCAGTACAACCCCCTGGCACCAGCCCCTGCTTCCCCACCCTGCACTGTAACAACCTGCCACATCACCCACTCTGTCCCCAAGTAGGACCCCAGCCTTGATCCCTGCTGGATGATCCCCACTGCACTGCCCCACACACTTGCCTCTTGCCCCTAAGTTATCAGTCTCTGAGAAACATAGCAGAGGCTATGGGGTCAGGTTGAGAGGCACTGGCAGGGCTCTGAGGAGAACCCAGGGCTGGGGAAGCAGAGGATCTGGGTCAGGATTTTAGGAGCCCTGCATGCAATGTCCTCCTTCAAGACAAGCACTCCTAGGACTGGGGATCCGGGGTGCGGCCCAGCCCAGTGCTCACTCTCACCTTGTGTCTTCCAGATTGCTTCTTACTTCGGGCACACAGTGGCTGTTGTGGATGTCAATGGAGATGGGTGAGGGCATTTCCCCCTTCCAGGGCCAGCTGAGGTCTTGGCAACAGTGTTGGGGCAGGTTGGTGGGGAGGCGCCTTCCCCGAGTCTTACAGGCTGACCTGAGGGTGTCCAGAGTGACCTGCATTGCACTGCCAGAGGTGGATGCAGGAACTTTTGGGGTGACAGGTTTCTGTCTGTTCTGGTGAGCGAGCACCTTGAGGAGCCCTGCGCCCAGCACTGCTTGTCTGTGGTGCCCCCAACAAGGCCCAGCTCAGCCCCTGGAGCCTCTGCTTCATGCCCTTCAGCCTCATTCAGAGCTGTGCACACAGGGAGGGAGCCCTGCCAGATCCCCCATCTCCCGGCCCCACAAGCCGCACAAATCCCAGTGCAGTCTAGACACCTTGCAGCTGGTGATGGATCCATGGCACAACCTGGCCTGCCCCACGATGGGTGGAGGCACTGGGCAGCACTGCTTACCCTCCTGCCCCGAAGATACTCTGATGCTCCCAGCTCTCCTGTTGCTTTTGGGCTTGGCAGGCTCCTTTTGATTCCTCGTGTTGGGTTTGTGCTGCCACCTGGTGCCTACTGCAGCTGGTACAGCCTGGCATGAGGCAGGCTGTGGGCTCTGGCTCCAGCAGGGGCAAAGGGCAGTGAGAGGCAGGAGAGGGACAGAGCCGTATGCTGCAGGGGCACCACCCACCCACCCCATTGGTGGTCGTCCAATGACCACCGATTGCTCCCCCAGTTGCCCCAGGGGAAGGAGCAAACTGAGGAGGGGCCTGGCCTCCCTCTCAGGGCAAAGGGCTGCAGGCTGCCCTCATGCTACCTGGGCCAAGGGGATGGGCTGGAGGTCATTCAGGAGAGCTGTGTGTGGCAGCTGCTGCTCTTTATGAAGCACAGGTAGGTGAGCTCCCTCCCCACCTGTCCGTAGCTGGGGACAAGCAGACAGGAGACAGCTCTGCATGGCTCCCAGAGCACTCAGCCCAGAGGAGCCAGAAGAACCCCAGGTTGTGACAGTGTCCTGCAGCCTCAGTGCGGACAGCAGCAGAGGCAGGGAGCCAGGGCACCCTCTGCTTGGCCCAGGGGAGCAGTGAACATGGGCACTTCAGAGACTTGCACCCCTGGCCCCATTGTCCCTATCTCTGCCCCCCGTCTGGGGTCGCTGTAACCCTGCCTAGGCCCTGTGGGCCAGCCCTGCTGTTTTGACCCCACTATCAAGCAGGCCATGACTCTGGGGCTGGGGCTTTGCCCTTGTGTGAGCTGTCCCTGTCTCGCAGGAAAGACGATATCCTGGTGGGGGCCCCACTGTACATGGAGCGCCGCTCTGACCGGAAGCTGTATGAGGTGGGACGTGTCTACCTGTACCTGCAGCTGGGACGTCCCTACAGCAACCCCTGGCAGAAGCTGACGGGCACCGATGTGTACGGTCGCTTTGGCACTGCCATTGCACCACTTGGGGACCTGGACCAGGATGGCTACATGGGTAATGCCAGCCATGCCTCACCCAGTTGGCACACAGGGCCTGGGCACACATTCTCTTCCCAGGGTCTCAGCCCATTCCTGCTCCATGGCTGAGGCCTGTGTAGCTAGCACAAGGGAGGGGCTGAGGTAGGGGTGTTGTGTGTGCACTGTGGCAGGGGATGGGCACTGTGGGTTGACATGGAAACCTGCCCATGGGACATGAGGCTGGTGGGGCTGGAGGTTGGGCAGAGCAGAAGGGGCAGATGAGCATGACAGCAGTCCCTGGCTGGGTTGGGATGAGTCCAGCCCTGGAGTAAGCGAGCTTATGTGTGCCTTGGCAGGGGCACATGGGCCTGCCCTGGGCTGGAGCTGCTGCTTCTGCTGCCACCTTCACCCTTCCCATGGCCTGGGCACAGCACAGTCCCAGTCACTGCACCCATGTGTGTGAGATCCTTACACAGGTGAGCAGAGGCACAGGTGGCCCAGTTTGTGCCCTGCCCCCAATGCTGGGCTCACAGGTCCCTCTGCTTTGTTCACTCAGATGTGGCAGTGGGAGCCCCATTTGCTGGCAAGGGTGGAAGTGGCCGTGTGTTCATCTACAGTGGGCACAGTGAGGGGCTTCAGACACCTGCCTCCCAGGTCCTGGACAGCCCCTTCTCTGGGCGTGCCAGTTTTGGCTTTTCTGTGCGTGGAGCCACTGACATTGATGCCAATGGGTACCCAGGTATGGAGATCACCACAGTCCAGAGGGACTGACTCTTACAGCCCACACCCCCTACATCAGGACACCGCAAACTGAGAGCAGGGGGAAGCCTGGCTGTGACCACAACCAGGTGGGACGGTGGGAGGGTGACAAGGGCTCAGCCCCAGCAGTATTGCAGGTCATCAAGGCCCCTGTGCTTGGCACTGCCCCCTGCCCTGTCTAGCACTGACCCTGTTTGTTGCACAGACAGGCTTCTAGGGCACAGTTGACCACATTGTCCTTGCTAGACAGCACCTGCCTCTGCCCATGGCTGCTGCTGCCAGTACACCCTAGATCTCATGCCTGGAGTCTGTACTGACCCCATTATGACCCTTGGCTTGTGTCCACAGACATGCTGGTTGGGGCGTTTGGTGCTGGCAAGGTGGCTGTGTACAGGTGAGTACTCAGGGTGACCATGTGCCAGACCAGGATGTCACTCCAGGGCACTGTGTGCCCTTTAGAGATGTATCCTGGAGTCTGCCTTCCCACAGGAGGATCAAGCCTTTAAAGCTCCCACTGTGGGGCTGGCAGGGCAGGTGGCACAATTCACAGGGCAGGCAGCACAATGCACAGGACAGGCTCTCTCCAGGCACCAGCTGCTCCCTCACTGCATTCTTAGCCCCAGGTTCTCCAGTCCCATGGGGAGGGACTGGCACAGGCTACAGGCCTCCAGTCCCCTCTCACCACTTCCTCCCTGTGGCATCAGGATCCTGCCATGCTTACCTGTCTCCCCAGCCCAGCAGCCCCTTTGTGTCAGTGTCATGAGGATAACAGCCTACTACTGCTGGAAGCCCTTGGGGCTTCTCCTTGCTGCAGAGCACAGGGCCTGCAGGGTTTGAGCCCAGGTGTGGCTCCTCCCCATCCCTGACTGGATTGGGTTGAGTCCAGCCCTGGAGTAAGTGAGCTCAGATGCATCTTGGCAGAGGCACATGGGCCTGCCCTGGGGTGGAGCTGCTACCTCCTCCCTATCAGCACTGCATTTGAAGGCCTGGATCCTTGACTTCCCTCCAGCCTTTGCCTGGGTCTGATTGTTCCTGATGGTGTCCACAGGGCTCAGCCTGTGGTGATGGCCGAGACCCAGCTCTCCATGCCAGATATGTTGAACCCTGAGGAGAAGACCTGCACCATGCCTGACTCCAAGACTCCTGCCAGCTGGTGAGCAAACTGGGGTGCAGTATGCTTTTGGGTGGCATAGTGCTCTTGTGGATGGGCAACCATGGGGTGTGGTGCCTGTAGGGGGAAAGGGGTTGTGGGTTGGGGATGGAGATGCTGCAGAGGCCATGATGAGGGCCTGGGGCAGGGGCAGGGGCCTGAGCCAGGGCTGACATGGCTTGACTGAGAGCCCAGAAGCATGCAAGTGCCTGGGTCTACCTAGCAAGCTGCTGTCCCCACCCCTCAGTGGCCTGGCAGACCCCTAACCCTTCTTGTGGGGGTTGTTATTTCTGCCATTGCAGCTTCTCCATTGAGATATGCGTGAACATGTTGGGGAAAAGCATCCCAGAGGAGATCAGTGAGTGCAGGCGACTGCGTGCATGAGCCCCTGGGGAGCTGGCTTCCTAGGGCAGGCAGCAATGACCAGCTGCAGCCTGGGGCAGGGCCAAGGTTATCTGTAAAGTGCTGGTTCCAGTGGGCAAGTGGACATGAAGCTGTATTGTACCCCTGCTATCTCTGAGGCTGGAGTCTAGGTCTGTGTATCTGCTAGCTGCACTTTTTGGAGCTGCTCCAGGATGTAGTCATGCCTCTGATGGGAGATAGGCCTTGAAGGGGCTGGCAGACCTGGGTACTTCACCAGTCCTCTCTGGGTCACTGGTTTAAATCCTGCTGTGCTCAGCAGTGGCTGCCCGGTGGCTCTGTAGCTGCTTTTCAGAGGCTTGTGTTGGCCTGGTGGGCTGATCCCCAAGCCATGACACCTGGCTCTCATGGTCTCCCTTCCCACCAGACCTAAGGGCTGAGCAGGCCATGGAGATGATTTCATAGATTTCATAGACATTAGGACTGGAAGGGACCTCGGAAGATCATAGAGTCCAGCCCCCCGCCCAAAGGGCAGGAAGTCAGCTGGGGTCATAGGATCCCAGCAAGATAAGCATCCAATTTCAGTCACTTCCAGTGGACCCCTCGCAGCCAGTGCTGGAATAAGGGAGGGTCCCCTGTTGGTGGCCTAGTCTTTCATCTCCTAGGCCATGGGAGTGATTGGAGGGTGAAGGCAATACTCAGTGCACTTGCTTTCTTGACCTAACCCAGCCAGGTCAAGCTACTCTCAGTTTGATGTTCAGCATGACAGGAGATGGGCTGGGAGAAGAAACAGGTCCCACGGCTAAAGTGTGCCAGCTCCGTGCAGCCATTGAGCACTGGGAACTGTGACTACCCTATGCTTCCACTTGCCCCAGAACTGAATGCCAACCTGCAGCTGGATCGGATGAAGCAGAAATCTGGGAAACGGATCTTCTTGCTCAAGCCACAAGAGTCCACATTGACCCTGAAGCTGTCAAAGGAGGGACCTCCCTTCTGCCATAGCTTCTCAGCCTATCTGCGGGTATGGAGGGGTTAGAGGCAGGGTGCACCACAGCTGTGGTCTGTAGGAAAGCTATTGGGACACTAGAGAAGAGCGGGGTGAAGCCCATGGCCCTGGCAGCCTCTGGTTGTGTGCAGATAGGGTGGCCTCAAATCCATGTGGGAAATCAGTGAAGCCCTTGGCTGGAGTGGTGCTTCAGAGGGCTTTGTCCCTAGCGAGAAGGAGCTGCCTTGATGCCTTCAAGTGATTGAGATCTCTCAGAAGAGAATGAAGCTGAGGTGGTCTCTTAGGCACAGATCTGGGGTTGGCAATGTCTGGGCAGCCAACAGGGAGTGAGGCAGGGAGACTCTCTTCAGCATTTTTCATCTCTCCTCCTCCACCCCCTAAGGATGAGGCTGATTTCAAGGACAAGCTAAGCCCCATAGTTGTGAGCATCAATCTGACCCTGGCCATCCCATTGGACACCGAGGACTTGGGACTTGTGCTTTACGGAGACACCCTGGTTCAGAAACAGGTAGGCTGGCTTCCTGCCTCTCCTATCTGCCTGGGGAGCTGCAAAACTGTCCAAGCAGTGGGGCTGAGGCACTGCATGAACACTGCACCCAGCCTGTGGAGGAGACCAGGCCAAGCTGCCAAGAGAGCAGCCCCAGCCCATTTCACAGAGTTGGGATTTGCCTCTGGAATCTGGTTTTCACTGTAGGAGAGGCCTGTGGCTGCCATCTCGGCTCCAGAACAATTGTCTTCAATGCAGCCGGTGCCCTTTCACCCAGACCCACAGACCTCCTGCCC
The DNA here is from genome assembly GCF_001723895.1 of Crocodylus porosus. Classification (NCBI taxonomy): domain Eukaryota; kingdom Metazoa; phylum Chordata; order Crocodylia; family Crocodylidae; genus Crocodylus; species Crocodylus porosus. The sequence continues at coordinate 1,382,352 of NW_017728949.1, forward strand.
TCCCAGTATTGAGCTCCCTTCTTGTGCTAGTGCCCTCCATCTTAACCTGTAGCCTGTTGCTATCCAAACCAGGTTCCCTCCTGACCACTGTACTGATTTTTCTGACTCCCAACCTACTTCCAACCTTTCCTGGCTATGCCTGGGGTTGGTCTGGAGCAGAGAAAGGCCAGTCCTGTTGCAACACACCATTTACTAAAATTCATCTTTGCCTTGTGTCTTTCCCTGACTGCAGACGCGCATCGTGTTGGACTGTGGTGAAGACAACGTATGCATCCCTGACTTGAGGCTCTCAGCCTACACGTAAGCACCACAGCAGAGCTGTGTGGGACTTGTGGCTCAGACCCTCCTGGCTGGGGATGAGGTTAGGATGAACCCACTGTCCTTCATGGGTCAGGAAGACTTCCTTTCAGGGCATGTTGCTAAAGTCAGTTCTTTGAAGGTGGTTTATTTATGCCTTGTCTGAAGCCCCCAACATTAGCTTTTGTCAGCAGCAGAATACAGGACTAGCTGGGGAGCTCTAGGAATCAAGACAGCTTGGTTCCGATTGACCATTACCCATTGTCACATGATTTTTATTGGCTAACACACATTGTAGACACTTCTGTTGGCCATTTCCTGCTGTTGTACAGTTCCAATTGGATAGCCCCAAATATAGGTGATTCCTGTGGCCAAAACGCATCGTTATATGGTTTCTATTGGCTAGCACACACTGTAGAAAATTTTCGTTGGCCAGTTCCAGGATTTCGTCTTCCTAAGGATGGGGCCTTGGCTCTATCTGCTGTTATAATTGTGCCTCTCTTTCAGGCATCTGGATTACCTGCTCATTGGTGCCGAGAACATGGTTCACATTAAGGTTGATGCTGCCAATGAAGGGGAAGGTGCTTTTGAGGCAGAGCTGCAGGTGCAACTCCCACCCAGTGCCCACTATCAGAGAGCTATCAGCAACATCCAGGTACAGAGGGGCCTGCCAGGGCCCTCCACTCTCTGGGGGCTCGAGGGCATTGGCCATGCCAGAATCTTCCCATGTGCAAGAAAGGCTTTCCCATAGGATCCAGGAGACACCGTCCCTGACCTGACCCTACAGCAGGAAGAAAGGGGCTCCTTCAGAGCTCCCTGCACTGACACTTCTCTGCAGCAGGATTTGCAGTCCTTCCCCATGCCTCAGTCACCTGCCCCAGATAGGCTTTGCCATTGAACTGTCTCCTCTGTGTCATCATCAGAATTTGAACCCTAATCTTCAGCTGTTGCTTGGGCTGTAGGGGATTTCTCTACACCCTGGTAGGCTGCTAGGCTCCTATTGGCCCCCCACACACACACACATTGCACAGCCTGAACAGGGTTGGAGGACCTAGGGGAATGGTTCCCATATCTGTGGATCCAGGCACCTCTCACATTGTGACACCATCTATCCAGAGGGAAGCATCACTCTCCCTGTTCCAGCCTGCCCCCACAGCTCCTCCTTGTGATAACTTCCTGTCTCCAAACCCATCCCACTGCAGGGCATGGAGAAGCTGATCTGTAACCCCAAGAAGAAGAATGAGACCCATGTGGTGATCTGCGAGCTGGGGAATCCCATGAAGACTGGCACCAAGGTATGGGGTATCTCTGCTGCATGCCAGACAGTGCCTATCTCTTTCTCCTGCTGCCTTTGCCTGAGGCAGGCTGCTAAAGCCCTCAAGTGGCATGTCCCTTGGCCAGGACAGGACTGGATGATAATCCACTGTCCCTCTGATAATCTCCAGGAGCCTTGGGCTGCTGACTGGTCACTGCAGTTCTCAGTGATGGTGCCCTGGGCTTCTGCACATGTGCTGGCCACTTTCCCAGCTCATCCCAGCACTCACACCACTGAGACTGTTCCTGCTTTGGGGCAGAACTTGTCCATGGGAGTTCAGCAGTGTCTGTGGGTGCACCCTGTCTCTTCTTATGGTGTCTGTGGTATCTGTGCTCTTGGCTATAGTCACAGGGGCAGGGTCCTTGTGTACTTGCTTTCTGGATCAGAAGTGCTACATGGCAACACTGAGACCTGTGGCCTCTGCAGTCTGGGGCATGGTGCATGGTACATACATGCTCTCCCCTCTCTCTACAGGTCACTGTGGATATAGCACTCAGTGTTGCCAACCTGGAGAATGCAGGTGACACTATCACGTTCCCATTGCAGTTGAGGAGGTAAGGCAGCAAACACCCTTCTCCTCTCCCTGCCAGTGTGCGCAGAGGCCTGGTGATGACTCTGACCATGTCCCCCTGTGGTGGGCATCCATCACTGGGCTGCACAGTGCCAGCCTGGACAGAGCCTGTGAGCCCTTCAGGCTTCTTGGGAGGTTTGGAATGAATTGCTCTTCTCCCCCTGCCCTTTGGGGAGCAGGCCCCAGGTGTCCCAGCACTGAAGGGCTGGTTTGCTATCACCCCTTGGCCACTTACTTGAAGTCACCTGCAGAAGCACCTGATGAAGATCCTTGCCACAGTCCTGATCCAATCCCAGCGCTGGGCCTCAGGCAAATAGGAACAAATTAACCCTTACAGGCCCCTGGGAGATGGCTAGTTACTATGCTGCTGACAAAGTGACTGTGACACCCAGGAGATCAGTGGTGGAGACAGGAATGGAACCCAGGAGTGCTGCACCCCACTCTCACCACCCATACCCATTGTCCCCACCCTGCTTCCTGCCGGTGATACTCATGCCCCACTCACCCTGAGCCAATGCTCCATGTGAGACTCACCCAGCATTTTCCCCTCCCTCTTGTGCTGCAGCAAAAACAGCCAGAATCCCAACAGCAATGTGGCGGTGGTGCAGGTCCCCATCAAAGTGGCTGCCCAGATGGAGCTGAGAGGGTGAGGGGCTCCTGGGGGAACTAAGGGGAGATGGGTAGAGTGGATCCTGGGGGAGACAGGTACTTCTTGTGAAGGGTGAGGTGGAGTTGCTCAGTGGCCTAGACTGAAGCTGGGGCTGGCCTAGAACCTGGTGCCAGCCCAACAGTATTGGCCATGTAATGCTGCAGTGCTACTCTGGGCCTAGTGGCACTGGGTTCATAGCCATGCAGCATCCCTTCAAAGGATGCATGTGGATGGCAGTGTCAGGTCATGAGGCAGTGGCAAACCCTGCAGGGCCTGATACCAGCTTGCCCTACTTCTAGGGGCCAGCGAAGGGACAGCTCCACCATGGGGAGGGCACTGGGAGTGGAGGTGGGGGCAGTCCAATGCTGGTAAGACAGGCATGAGCCTTTCTGCCCTTGGGTCCCCTAGAAATTCCCTCCCTGCAACCATGGTGGTGCCACTGGAGGGCTGGATGCAACCAGAGAAGAGCCACCGGCTGGAGGACTATGGCCCCAAGGTGGAGCATGTCTACCAGGTAGGGACCTGGCAGTGTGGAGGGGTGGGTGTGTGCGGCAAGGGACACAGTGGAGCCAAAGACCTTTAGACCAGTGGTCCTCGACCTTTTTAGTACCGGGACCGATTTGTGAACATTGATGGCCAGTCCTGACCCAGAACCCCTCACTCCCAACCTGTTGTCCCCCAGCCCCCTGATGGGTGTATGGGGTGGGGGAGGGATACAAGCAGCCCCTTGCAGGCTGGGACGCTGCCAGTCTGCAAGGGAAAAGCCACGGTTTCCCACATTTTTTCTCCTTTAAAGGAGAATTCATTTTTAAACTTTGTTGATCCATTTTTAAAGTTTGTTCATGACCCTTTCATATATTCTTGCAATCCACTTTTGGGTCACAACCCACAGGTTGAGAAACACTGCTCTAGACTGGTCTCCAGTACCATCCACTTTTCAGGAATGCTGTCACTTCCATCTGGCACCAAGCTATAACCCCAGCCAGGGCCTGGCCAGAATGGGGAGTACAAGGGCCTGGGAGATGTGCTGGGTCCCCTCCCCAGAGGGTACAGGGTATGCTCAGCCCCAAGCCCCAGGGGCCTCTGCATGCAGCTAAACTACAGACCAACATGGGGATTGAGCTGGGTGAGCAGGGCAGCCTGGTGAGCAGCAGGTGGAGCCAGGGGCTGCACTGGCCTCCCAGGGTCCCATATGGCTGACTTGAGGGCTGCATGGGCTGCAGGGATGTGTAAGTATTAGGGAGCTGCCAGCAAGCCGTTTCTGCCCTGCAAGCTCAGAGTCTGGGCTGTGTGGCACCCAAGGCAGCCAGGCACCAGGTGGGCAGAGCCACGCCATGTGGTGTCATGGTCCCTCACACCTGTCTGCTGGGGGGACTCTTCTGCACCCATGCCCACTTCTCCATGCTGTGCTCCAGCACTGTGGGGTAAGGACTTTGGTGTTCCTTTGCAGATGTGGCACTGGCACTGACCTCTGATCCACTTGGATGCAAAGCAGTAAAACCCCTGTCTACTCTGCTGCCTCCCTGAAAGGGTATCAGGAGAAGGCCCATCCCATGAGAGTTATACGGCCAGACTGGCTAGGAGGGTCATGACTCAGATCCTTGCCCACAGCACCAAGTGCCAGGCCCCCAGTCCGCAGTGTAGCACACAGCAGGCTGCCAACTCCATCCCTTGCCCTCCCTACATGACTGGCCTGCTGCCCCCTGCTTTACACCTTTTCCTTTCCTCCCCCAAGCTGCATAACAAGGGCCCCGGGACAGTGAGCGGGGTGGCCCTTCAGGTGGACTTCCTCAGCCAGTTCCAAAGTGACTTTTTTCTGTACCTCGCGGGCCACAGTACTGAGGGGAAGATCAACTGCTCTGACTCCAGAGACATCAACCCTCTTGGGGTAAGAGTGGAGATGTGCGTGAGGAGGCCACTGCTTCTGGGGCAGGGGAAGGGAGGGGAGACCACAGTTCCCTGAGGGTGTGGAAAGGGTGCCTGCAGCCCTCTGGTCACAGGGCCCCAGCTCTGGCTCTTCCAGGGCCCTCCACCTCTCTGTAGATCTGGGCTTCAACTGCACAAGTGCTGAGCTCTGTGACTGACACTTGGTTCCACACTGACTGGAGGACATGAGCAGCCCCAGAGTGAGGGGATGGTGGGAGCAGCAAAGGAAACCTACCCTCTCAGCCTTTGGAACAGCATTGGCTGTCTCAGACTGTTTGTGCTAGCAAGTACTCACAGGCATAGCGAGTCTCACTCCCTCTCCCCTGACCATGGCACAACCCAAGTCATTGCCTGAGCCACCAGCTTGGGGCTCTACTGAGCTCTTGTCCTACAAGACAGCCAGGACAGAGCCCACTGTCATGCTCCTGGGTCTATCCCAGGCCTGCAGAGGTGCTGCAAAGGGTGCAGGCTGGAACAGGACAACCCAAGGGACCAGATTCTGGCCATAATCAGTGCTGTAGATCCAGAGGGGGAATCCTGGACCACACTGGAGTCACCCCAGAGAGTGAGACCAAGATCTGTCATTGTCCATCCACTCATGTCAAAGCTCTGTCCCAGGGTCCCTTGTCAAACAGGGCAGGGGGTACAAAGTCTTGGAGTAATGATTTCCCCCACCCCACCCATACACACACAACTGATGGGTGCAGGGATAAGAAGCCTATGTTGCATCCCTCTTATTCCAGCTGGAGATCCAAAGACCCACGGTCTCCCCCAGCCACAATGAGAGTCGCCGGCCAGCCCACATGCGAGAGAGACGGGAAGCAGATGAGGAAGGCCCACCTGCTCTCCGGGAGCCCCTCCTGCTGGTAAGTGAGGGCTGCTCTGAGCACGCTGTACTGAGAAAACTGGTCCTACTGATACCAGCTGTGCTGTGGGGCTACCCTGAGACAGCCAGGGAGAATGGGAGGAACAGGAAGCTGCTGCTGGCAGGGGGGTCCTGACCTAGGCAGGTCAGGGGGATATACAGGAGCTGTGGGCATGGGGCAGTCAGAGAAGCAGAAAGGTCCTGAATGCAAGGTGGGGGAGGGAGCTGTGCAGACCACGTGGGTGGAATGGACGGTACATCCAGGTAAGGTTCTGTGTTTGTGCACCTACAGGGCCTCCTAGCCTCCCTGAGCCTCAGCTCCAGCCCCTGGGGCAGGGCTACCCATTACACTCTCCTTCTACCCATTCCAGAGCTGAGCATCCAGAGGGGATGAACTCACCCCCCCTCCCCCACTCCAGCCTACTGCCCCCAGGTTCTGGGTCCAGCCATGCTGCTGGCAGGAGATGGGGAGCATCTGGGATGTACTGGACTGGACTAGAGCGAAGTGGTGACTAACTCTATCTCTGCAGAACTGTAGCAGCCAGCCCTGTGTGACTATCACTTGCTATGTGGAGAGCTTGGAGAAGGACCAGAGAGCCATGGTGACTGTGCATGCCATCCTGTGGATGGAGAGTTTCATGAAGGTAGATTGGTCCCAGCACAGAGCCCTCATGGAAGCAGGGTCCTATGCCCTCCTCTTGTCCCTCCTAGGGGCAGCGGGGCCCCTTGCAGCCTGCTTTTGTCCTACAGCCCTCCTTGCATGATTGAGGTTCCTCCTGCCCCTCTTCTTCCCCAGGAGAGAGCAGGGCCCCAAGGAACCAGATTCCATCCATGGTCATGGTGCTGTAAATCTAGAGGGATCTCCTGGATCACACTGGAGTTGCCCCAAAGTGAGGGATGTGGGAACAGGACCTGCTGTCATCCATGAGCTGGGACACCAGTGGCTCTGTCTCAGGGCTCCAATACCTACCCACCTAGGAACAGCACCAGGGCCGCATCCTCAGTGTGTGCTGCCATGATGGACACGTACATTCATGGCACTGACTTGACAGTCTCCTAGGGGCACAGGCTGACCTCTGGGGTAATGGAGGCTCAAGGAATGGCCCACTTTTCAGAGATGCTGAGCATCCATTTCAAATCAGTCACAGGCCTGGGAACCCAGGTTGTGGTCCCCCCAGCAAGGCAGGCCATTTGGGACTGCTGTGCCAAGGGAGTAAGTCTCCTTATATCAGGAGACCTCCTGTCCAGCCAAGTGTGTGCACGAAACAGCAGGACTTGTTCTTCACAGCCAGGGGCCACAGCCTGCTGCCTCAGAGCCTTTGCCCCAACACCAGAGCAGAGGCAATTTCTGGGGGGTGGGCTACAGGACCTGGTGCTGCTGGGACTTCCCAGGACCAGCAGTGAGAATGGGGGACAGTCACTACCTCACATACACAGCTGAGGCAGCACAGGATGTGGTGCATCTTTGGCACTATGCTCCTGCCAGCGTCCGACTGGCCTCTCAGGCTGCCCTCACAGGCTTCTCTCAACACAGCGTCCCCATGACCAGTTCATCATCCAGTCCCGGGCTTGGTACAATGTCTCTGCGATGCCATACCGGATCCAACCTGAAGTCTTGCCAAGTGGAAGTGCCACAGTACGTCCCCGGATCTTTAAAGGAGGAGGGGGCCAAGTAGAACCCTTCCAAGTTAGTGGTCTGGGCTGGTGTTAGGGTTAGGATCGGGCATGGGTTAGAGGAGGGTTAAGTCAGTTGGGATGAAGGCTAGGGGTTTAGGCTAGGTTTGAAATTAGGGTCATGGGCTAAGGCTAGCATTTGTGTGAGGAAAGGGCTAGACTTGGGGTGGGAGCTGAACTGTGTTTCAGGTAAAGACTGCATTGGGCTTAGTATTTGGGTTAGGGTGGGGTAGGTTGGGGCTTTGCTGCAGTCTGAGGGTGGGAAGAAAGAGCTGCACATGGCCCCATGATCTGTGCTGGGGGGTGGCCTGGTGGAGCACCAGCGGAGTGGTCCTGCTCAGGGGAGTCTGGCTGCCTTGGCTTGGTTCTGTTAGACCAGATTCCAGGGCTGGTGCTGACCCTGAAACCACGAGCTGTGGTGCTTCTTGCTTAGGACTTGTCCCTGACACTCACAAGACCAAGACCAGCAGTGGAGGCCATTTCCCATTGGTCCCCATTGGTCACATACAAGAGCTTGTTCCAAAGCTTAGGGAGAGGGAGCTCCTGCACCTACATTGGGGGCTGGCAGTGACATTGGGCAGTGTGGGTGGAAGCATGGTTTGGGAGGGCACCAGGAGCTGGCAGAAATTTGGTGCCTCCTGGCTAGGGCACCAGGGGCTGGCAGGGACTGAAGCCAGCCTCTGTGCTGGACCTACAGTCCTGCTCTGGTGGCCTGTCTTGCACTGGCCAGTGCTCCCTGGGCCCCTGGGGGAGGCTGTGACACAAAGTGAGGGGTACTGCAGGGTCACAGGGTTAGTGCTAAGCTGATGTGGGTAATGCACCTGGGATGGAGACTTTGAGCCCCTTGTGGGCCTGGCTGGTGTGGGGGATCCCAGCCCATCATGCCATTGGGGTCATTTGGGATCAGCTCTGGGTTCAGCAGGCCCCATAGTGCCCACCTTAGACCCTGCTGTTGGCCCAGGCACTAATCTGTCTTCCCTCTCCAGGCTGACACACAGTTGCTGCGGGTGAGTCCCGATGGCAAGAAGGAAATCCCCACCTGGTGGATAGTGCTGGCTGTGTTGGCGGGGCTGCTGCTCTTAGCTATTTTTATCTTTGTCATGTGGAAGGTGAGGCCTCAGCCACCAGCATGTCACCTACACTCAAGGGCCCTGCTGGGACAGGATGATTATGGGGAGAGCAGCCTAGCCCAGGTCTGGCAGTGGGGGCACAGTTGCTGGGGAGACAAGTCTGGTGTGTGGAATGATCTCCTGTGGAACTGACCCCAACTAGCTCAGTGAGGGCCCTGAGTAGGGATGACTCCTGGCCCAGGCCACCCTGGGGGTGTGCAGTCTGGGGATGTCAGAGACCTGTTAATAACCATTCTGTACTCTACTGCAGATGGGCTTTTTCAAGAGGAAGCGGCCACTCCTGAATGAAGAGGACCTAACGAGTGACAAGGACGGGGCATCCCAGGCAGAGTAGGGCCAATAGAGAACACCTGGACTGACATGTCTCCCAGTGGAGCCCAGTCCCCTCTCCTGTGCTCCTGTCCCTGCTTGGTCTCTCCCCAGCCCTTGCCCAGGGCTCCACCCTGAGCAGACAGGAGCAGAGCTGCTGCCTCCTCCAGACAGACTGGTCCTGTCCTACCTGTGCCCCACATCCCCACTTTGGCACACAGAGTCCCACCTCTCCCCCGCAAGAGGTATCTCCTTTCCCAGACTAAGTTAATGTCCTCACAGGGTCCTGCCACACAGAGATCTTCTCTTCCAGTGGCCCTGCTCTGCTTGGATTGGTCTTCCAATCAGGGGCCAGGATCAGGGGCCCAGGTCCCTTCCTGTGTCTCAGTGGCCCACTTGGTGTGCAGTATCCCAGTACCAAACTAGTACAGGTGGAGCAGACAGAGACACAACATTGCAGAGCCCATGTCTTAGCCCCAGGAAACACTGTCCACTGTTGGATAAAGGGGCAGAGGAGCCGAAATGGATGCTGCCCAAACCCACTCTGTAGTTGGGGCTGGGGGCTGGTGTGTCCCTGTTGATTTTCACCCCAAGAAGAGGCTGATCAGTCCTCCAGGCAAGTGCCAATGGCTACTGAGGCACCAGGCATGGAGGGCACAGCCTTGCACCCAGCTGTACCCTCTGGGAGATGGGGAGATGCTTCTCCCACTCTGAGCACGGTGCACCCACTCCAAACCCTGAGCTCCTCCTGCTTCCTGCTCTGCAATAAACCTCTTTCCAGCATCCTCTTGTGGGCAGTGTCCTCCTTTCCTACCTTGGGTGGGAGAGAGCCAGGTATTGTGACCCTCACTTGGCAGGGAAGGTTCCCAGTATCCAGCTGGAGACACTGCCACTGGCTTCTCCTCAGCCCTTCAGTGTGATGGGACTAAGATTCCCAGCTCATGCTCAGGCCTATAAAAGGGTTGGACCATTCTCCAGCTCTGACATTGGCCCTTTTCTGAGGTGTGATTGCTGATCTGTGCTGTAGGGCAGTGACCCTGCTGTTCCTTTGCCCTAAGCATGCTGGTGAGTCTGGACCCTTACTCTGGGCTGCTCCCTCAGGACTCCAGGATGGAAACTCTGGCAGAGGCTGCTCTCCATGCTGTTGGCATTCAGGGCTGCAGCGGGCCAGGGAGCCTTTTTGGGGCTGTGAGGCTGCTCAGCTGGATCTACTCAATAGTGGATGGGAGTGACAGCCCCTGAAGGCCCAGGAAGTTTAAAGCAAAAGGCTAAGCCCAAGACATGGCCATGGTTTGCCATGGGTCTAGACTCCCATCTGTTTCCAGAGACTGCACCTGAGTGCAGGCCCTTAGCTCAAGCAGACACGAGTCCTGGGGTGCAGTTCCCTGTGAGCATGCTCACCTCTGTGCTCAGGAGTCCAAATTTCCAACACGTGGCTGAGCATCCGCACCTGCTACTATCTAATATCCGTCCTGGGGCTCAAAGGTGCCATGGGAAATCAGGCCCCAGGGGACAACATTATGCACCCAACTGAGGCATCCTGAATTAGAGGATGGTAAAAATGGGCCTCTCACTTTTGTCACATGCAACATCTTAGCAGGTAACGTGGCAGGGAGCTGGGAAGGGAATAACAGTGGGTTTTAAATGCTGGGATTGAGGGGCATTGGCAGAGCTGTGTGGGTGAAGAAAAAAGGGCTAGAAGGCTGGGAATGGTACGGGTCAGGACTGGTGCTATTAGTGCTGCATTGACATCTGGCCCCAAATGTTTCCTCCATATCCAGACATCAGGGGCAATTTGCAAAATGGATCAGGCTGAAAGTCAAGGGAGATCTCCCCTTGTGCCATTAGTGACCTCAAAGTTGTGGTCATAGTGAAAGAGCGCATTGCTGGCTCTGTGCCATCCCTACTTCCATCAACTTGGATTATAGGACAGAGGTCAGGGACTGGCAAGGAGGCAACTGCTGGGAGATGACAACAGAGGCAGGTTATTTTTCTTCAAACATCTCCACATGGAAGGGGGCTGTTAACTTGGCCTTAACTTTCCCTCCTTGCCAGAGTGCAGTGGCTCAGATTGATCTGTGCTGAGTGATACAGCCAGGGCAGGGTACCAGCTCACACCCCCTTAGCTGTGTACAAGTGGGTCTGCAGTGTACAGTGCAAAGTGGGTCTCCCGGGTGCCCTGAGTGGAGATGCCAGCCATCATTGTATTTGAAGTGTGGACAGAGCCTCCGCAGTTGTCACATAGAAGCTGGCAGAAGCTTGGGGCTGATACGTGGCTTTCCATTGGAATTACACAACAGGGAACCCCTACAGCAAAAATATCCCCATGATGTCCCAGGGGTGCCTCCCTTCTGCAGCCCCTAGCACGTGGATCCCTACTGTAGGGCTGGGTAAGCGGAAGGTGACCCAAGTAGCTGTGAATCTGTAGCATCCCCAGGTTCTCTCCCAGACCCTGCCGAATTAGCAAGGGGGGGTAGTCTGCCCTCAGCACTTGTCAGTCAGGGCACGTCACAGGCAGCGCAGGTCCTAGGCAGCAGCACCAGGAAACTTCACAGGGTCCTGTTAATATTCACCAGGCAGCTTCTATAAAAGTTAGCGCGTGGTTTAACCAGGTCACTGCAAAGCGTAGGGCACAGCACTGGGCTGGGGCTGACAAGCAGTAAACAGGGTGTCTCCCTTTCAGCAAGAGGACATGTGTAGAGATGTAGACCTGTGTCCACATATTCATCAGTGGGAGCATGTTAATGTTTGTGTATTACATGCACACGCATTGGTAGAGGTGTGTTATTTGTTTGCACGTGGATTATTGGGAGGCAGTCCAATACAGTGCGCGTGCGTGCATGTGCATCTGTGTGCACATGCATTACTGGATGATGTGGTTTTAGAGTGCCTGTGGGCTCATGCATTAATGGGCACTTGGGTATTAAGGTATATAATGTGTGTCCGCAGATTAGAGGGAGGTGTGGTTCAGCATGGGTATAGATATACCAGTATTAGTGGAGAGCGTAGCATTAATGTGTGCCCCTAGGAATGCCTTAGCTGCAGTGTGGGATTTGTGTGTGTTGGACTGTGTGTGCATGTTAGCAGCAAGTTGTGGCATTTGTGTATGAGCACACCTGTGTATTGATATATGGTCTGTTATTAGCATCTATGTATATGTGAGCATGTGTGCATACACTGGTGGCAATTATGGCATTAGTGTGTGCATGTAGTGGTGGGAGGGGTGGCACTAGTGCGTGTGTGTGTGCACGCGTATGTGGGAGCTGCAGTGTTTGTGTATGCCAGGGTGTACATGCAGCAGGCATGGGGCTGTGTGTGGTCTTGCTTGGAGTTAACTCTCCCTTCCCCCACCTCTCCGTCAGGCAACTGTCTTTGAGGGAGCTGCTGGCCCTGGCAGGTGCAAACGCAGATGACTTCCTTGGCAGGGAAAAGGCCCCCGTGCTGCTCTGACCCGCAGTCCCTCAGCCAGACAATGGGGTGGAGGGAGCAGCAGATGGCTGGTGGGCGCCTCCAAGAAGACATCCCACTGTCAGCTAACCACGGCTCAGCTCTGCTGGGAGCTGTACCGGGAGCCCTAGTAGAGCCAAGGTGCCTGCAGCCCTGTGCCATGTCAACACCACCGGGCTTGTAGATGAGGAGAGGAAGGTGGCATTGGTCAGCGCCCGTCTGTTTAGAGCCCCAGGCGGCTGTGGCCAGCACCACGCCACCGCCACCCTGGTGGCCACCAGGCCTAACCCCCGCAGGCCTCACCCGGCTCGGGCCAGCCTGGGGGCCTGCCCTGGGCTCGGGCTTGTCCCTTCTCAGGCTCCACGTGGGGGTAGGGCCTGTCCAGGGCAGAGGGCCCTGGCGGGAAGCGGCCGCTCGCCGCCGCGCACTGGGGGGCTGTCCCTCAGCACTGAGGGAGGGGGCAGCTGCGGTGACAAAGAGCGGGGTGCAGCCCGAAGGCCAGTCCCCGCCGCCGCCTCGGGGCAGGGACTGAGGCCCAGGCGGCCTGCGAGGGGGGGCTGCGGGGGCGGCCATGCCGGGGAGCTCCTGCAGATGGAGCCCGGCCCCCGGCTCTGCCTCCCGCAGGGGAGGGGGCTCGTGCGGCGGGGAACAATCGCCGCGTAACCGGATCCCACAGCCGCGGCGCGGGGA
>NW_017728949.1:1395549-1426571 GCF_001723895.1 Crocodylus porosus
CCACCCCTCCGTCTGTCCACCCTCCCTTGCCCCGGAGTGTCTGTCCGCCTGCAGGCACACCCCTCCGGCTCCGTCCCCCCACCCCCGCTGCAGGCAGCGTGTGACCCAGCTCTGGATCCCAGCCATTTTCCTTGTGGGTTGAAGCGTGGGGTGGCAGGTGGTGCCCTGCCCGGTGTCCAGCCCTGGCTGAGCCCTGGCAGAGCGGGGTGGGACCCCCCAGGTTCAGGGGATCCAGTGCAGGAGCCCCGCGGCTGGCTGTCCTGCCCCGGTGTGGGTTCTGGAGGCTGGAACAAAGGTGGTTGTGGTCACAGGACATGGGGAGTCACCTCCCAGCTGCGTACAGACCCCTCTGGCTGTTCCCCGTCAGGCCTGGTCCAAGTGACTGCCAGGCTGGCTCCCCTCAGCTCGGTGCTTTGCGTGGAAGACATGCCACAGGGTGGCGAGGAAGGGCTTGGGGCATGCAGTGCATGGTGTGCCCGGGACCTGTGCTTAGGCAACGGGCAGGTGGGCTTGGCTTGAGAGCGCCGCTTGGACCCTGGTGGAGCCTGGCCACCTGCTAAGCCCTGTAGGGGCAGAGAGCCAGAGCTTCATGGCGCCAAGGGTATGACCAGCTTGTCTTGGCTCTGCTCAGTCAGGGATGGAGGGTCCCTGCATTTCGGGTGTGCTGAGCAAGGTGGGCAAGGGAGTTGGTTCATGGCCTGTCCCCTCACATGTCAAGGTTGGAGGCCTGTGACACGGGCTGGGGTTTGTCAGGCCCCATCACAGCACGTCTGCTGCCTCCTATGAGCCACGTGCCCCTGAACTGGGCAGAGGTCTCTGTGGGGAGGGGGCAAAGGTAGCTCTGACTTGAGCCATGTCCCCATGTTCCCCCTGGGCTGTCTGCTCCTATGATCCAGGCACCCAAGACAGGCCAGTGGTGGGCCAGGAGAAGGCAGAGGTTTTGCCATGGTGTTGCTGGGTTTTGGATCAAGCCCACAGCCCAGATCTACAGGGCTTGGATCACCCCATCCCCAGTCGCCATGGCAGTAGGTGACACAGCTCCTTCCTGCACGCAGCACCAGTGGAACAGAGGCTCTGGGGGTGCCTGGTGTTTCTGCAAGAAGGGTGCTGAGTCTCCGGTGTAGAGCTGGCTGGTCCTGGGAGGAGTCCTGGGAACAAGAGAGAGTGCCAGGACGTGGCGAGCCCAGTGGGGACAGTACTGTGCCATCCTAGGCTCTGTGGTTATGGAGGGCTCTGCTAATGTGGAGGGCCTTCCCCAGCTGTATTTTTGCTTCTGTTTATCCATTCAGCATCTCCCCACTGACCTGAGGATGCCCCCTGTCTCATGTGATCTGTGTTTAGGCTGAGAAGAAGATAGCAGCCAGGCTTCCCTTGCCCTCACCCACCCTTTATGATCAGCCCAGGAGGCTGGTTATGTCTGGGGAGTGGGAGGCACAGGGTTGGTTATGGGATTCTCGTGTGTGGTGGGCTATAATGCTAGTTTGGCCACTGCAGCCAGCTTAGGGCCTGGCTCTGAGCAGTCACAGCCTGCTGCTGGTTCTGTGCTCCAAGCGTGGTAATACTAGGGGCTTCCCTTCCTGAGTGGAAAGGCAGGATGCAAGCTCCCTGGCCCTGACAGCAAGCCCTGCTGTCTCTTTCAACCCCTCACAGTGCAGGGGGCTCTTCTGCACTTTGCCCATCACTCCGTTGGGGCCTCTCATTCATCCTTTGATTGATGGGGGCCTGGCCTCACCCACAAAACCTGCTTGTTTCCCCCGACGTGTAATCCAGTGACTGTCTCCTCCCATCTGCCCCGCTTCACTTCCCTGGCAGAGAGTGCTGCAGTGTGCTCGCTGCACAGGCTGAGTGGGGGCTGCAGGGAGGGAATGAAAAGGCCTGGTGCAGGCTCCTCTGGGCATGGAGGCAGGGCTTACTGACATCCTGGTCTAGTAGTCAGTGCAGGGGCCTGGCTGTGGGGTGGATGGGATCAGGAGAACCCAGCTCTGTCCCTGGCTCTTTGCAGCCCATGGCGCACTGTTCTCTGCACCTCGGTATTCCCATCTGTGAAACATCCTGCCTGCAGGATTAGCGTGAAGCTCTGTGGTTGCAAGGCACTTTGAGCTACATGGACTGGTCAATGCTGGTTAAAGCCACAGTATTCATGGGACTGGAAATGTCAGTCATGTTGTGTTTTGGAGCTTGCTCCTGCTATGGGGGTGTAACATCTGCCAGCCTGCTGCGCTGGGGCAGCTGGGTCCAGGCAGTTCCCCTGCAGGCTGACTTGGTGTGGGGACATGGATGTGCCCAGAAGTGTGTGTGAGAACTCAGTCCCTGGATTCATGGTGGGGGTTGGATCTAGGAAACCACTCCAGGGTGGTGAGGCATGACTCCCTGGGGCCTGATGGGGCTGGGGGGCAGGGTGATGATAGCTATTAGCGCCCTTCTGCTACTAGTTTAGGGCTTTTGATTTATATTGGTAGCATTTAAGATGCTGCTGAGAGGGTAAGGCCCAGCGTGGGGCAGCAAAAAGGTAAGGCAGGGTCACTGGGGTTCTTCAGAGGACCCTGCCCAGGGCTAAGGCAGCAGGGGGTTGGGCATCTCTCTCCATGTCTCCTCACTTACTCCCCATGTTAGATGCCTCCTGGAAAATGCCCGTGCATCTCCACCTGGCATCTGTGAGCAAAGTGGAGCCTGTTGATGGGAGGCCTGGATTTATTGGCACAGATTATGTCCAGCAGAGGGGTTGCCATCTGCAGCCTCCTGGTGAGAGGGCTGGGGGGGAAGCTTGATTTCTTTGTAGAGAGATGGCTCTGCTGAGCTTGGGCCACCCGCTCCTTCGGGGAGGAGTCGGGAAAACCAGGCTCTACCGGGAATTCTCCCTCGGTTGCCATGGTGCCTGACACCGGCTTCCTAGAATAATTCTTCTCCCCGCCCCCAGCTCTGAGTCCCAGCGCGAGGCCATGGCGGGTGTAAAGTCAGGGCATTGAGCAGAAGCAACAGAGGTTATTTCTAGTACCTCTGACTCTGATCGGTGTGTGTGGGGGGGGAGGGACATCCAGTCTCTACAGAGACCCCCAATGCATTTCCCCCCTCTACCCCCAAGATGTCTGAGAAGGCTCAAAGATCGCTAACGGGCTGTGGAGCCTTTGTCCCTGAAGTCTCAGGTCCAAATGAAACCCAGATCAGCAGTGGGGATGGGCTGTTCCCATGCAGGGACTGCATGTGGTGAATTTGCTGCGTCTCGGCACACTTCCCATTAGACCTGCATTCTCAGCGCCCAACTTCATTGTTGGGGTTGGTACAAATTCTTCCAGTCATGGCAGAGCAGCTTAGGACAGGGAGGCCCTGGTCGTCTTGTGCTGGTAGAGGGGTCCCCTTGGATCCCTGGTGGTGACTCCTCCTTTTTCTCAGGTGTTTGGGGCCAGTAACCATTTACTAGTAACCTGTTGCTGCTGAGGAGGCCAAGATGCTTGCCCCCAGCATGGGGTAGCTGTAGAGCAGCTCTGCCCTTGGCACTGCCCTATGCCAGTCCATAGACTCTGAAGCCTGAGGGGACCATTAGACTGTCCAGTGTGTTCTCCTGAGTAGCACCAGCCACTGTATTTCATCCAGTTACCCCTGTACTAAGCCTAGTAACTTGTGTGTGGCTGTAGTGTCTTCCTGAGGGACAGTCAGTCTGGGTCTGAGGACATTGAGATGGAGGCTCCCCCCACTCTCTGGGGGTTGGTCCCAGCGTTAATCCTCCTTCCTGTTAAAGACGTGTGCTCCATTTCCAGTTTGAATTTGTCTGGCTTCTGCTTTCAGCCCTTGGTTCTTGTTCTGCCTTTCTCACTAGGATAAAGAGCCCTTTAGTGCCGGGTATGTCATCCCCATGGAGGTACTTACACACTGTAATTAAGTCATGGCTCAATCTTCCTTTCGATAAACTAAACAGATTGAGCTCTTGAAGCCTCTCACTGCAAGGCACTTTCTCCAGCTTGTGGATCATTTTGGCGGCTCTTTGCTGCACCGTTTCCTCCTTGACACCATCCTTTTTAAAATGTGGTGTTAGAGCAAAGGGCTGTAGTCCAGTATCAGTCTCACCAGTGCCTCCCCTCCCTGCTCAACTTACTCCTCTCCTGCTTATACAGCCAACGGCATGTTAGCCCTTCTTGCCACAGCATTGCTCCGAGTGCTCCTGTTGACTTGTTTGTCCTCTTCCACCCCAGCATTTTGCTCAGTTGTGGGTCTCCCTTGGATCCAGAGCAGCAGAACATGCCCCCAGCTGTAAGTGCTTGAAAGAGTTTGATTCATTCCTGGAGATAGTATCGGGGTGGTTGAAGCTGTGACTGTCTTCTCGTTCTGATCTGAGTACAGTGGGGATTCCCAGCCCCCAGCAAGGGCAGTACAACCTGGCTACAGTCAGAAAGGCAGTCATCTCAGTCTGTCCTGGTCTCTGGCTCCAATACCCAGAGAATGCGCTCAAACTGGGTATTGGCTGAGTATAGCTACACATGCTTCCCTACAGTCCTGCTTGTACACCTCCACCCTGACCCCACAGCCCCTCTACTATCCTAGCCCTGGCTTCTCCCACATAGTTCTGTATATGGCTTTTGTTCCCTGCATTGCTCCAGCCTTGGGCTCTCCCTTAGAGCTCTACCACACACCTCTCTCCTGTTCTGCTGTGACGTGCTTCTTCTAGCTGGGCTGTGCAGAGGTGTGGGTTGAAGTCAGTGCTCTCAATTGCTTCTTGCCTAGCCCTGCAGGGCAGCAGTATCTCACCTTGCCCCTCCATGTTACAGAAGGTGCTGGATGGTGCTCATGGCCCCAGGCACAGATACCCATTGTAGCGTAGGGCCATTCTGGTGGGGGTCTTTTGGCTTGTGTCCACCATCTCCAGCTGTGTGTGTGTGAGAGGGGATAGGGACCTCCTTCCCCAGCCTTACAGGCACCAACACGTGGTGCCCCTGAATTAGCAGCTCTTTGCCAAGCAGGTCTCTTGGCAGGGGTGTGCTCCTAGGAGCACAGAAGAGCCACGGGCCCAGCAATTGGTTTGTCTGGACACTCTGCCTTCCCCATGGCCCCCAGGTGCGGGCTCCAGTTTGGGGCCCAGGGGGTGTTCCAAGCCCTGCTCAGTTCTCAGGGCAGAAAGCATTGGCCATCCTTTGGGGTGACTCTGGGACCCCTCTGGAACAGGAGGCCAGGCTCTGCTTTCCCTTGTGCCACATTTCTTTTTCAATTGTGTGACAGGGGCAATGCCCAGGCCTGCTGGGTTGTGGGGCCAGGTGGGTGGGTGCTCCGGAGGGAGTACTGGTATGGAAAGGTCTGTTAGGTCTCCAGACCAGGGCTGCCTGGAACCCCACACCAAGGTGCAGAGCCTGACACAAACAGACGAGTTGTTCAAGCCTTAAGAAGGGAGACTGGGGATTCAGGGAGCTTCATTGTATTGAACCAGATCCTTGACTGAATTTGAACTCCCACCTGCCATTCTGGTGAAGCCAGAGATGTATGCCATGATTCCTCCCTTCATGCTGGGTGTTAGCAGCCGTGCCCTGCCCCAGAAGTAACTGCATTATTGAATGTGGGGCTGGGAGTCAGGATCTGGGTTCTATTCCTGGCCCTGCCACTGACTTCCCATGTGACCCTGGATGAGTCACTTCCCTTCTTTGTTTCTTGGTTTCCCTCCTTGTATACTGAGGAGGTTTCTTCACCACAGTACAGTGCTCTGGGATCTGGGGCTGGAGAGTTCAGTGCCTGGGGCTGGCTTCCAGAAGAATAAGGCACCCTGGGGGCACTTGGAGGAAAATTGTGCCCTGAGGCGTTGCCAGGCCCTGGTTCCCATCTGTGCTAGCGCTGCTCCTTGTAGGACTGCCCTTCTCCCACCTTTTGTCTGTCTTAGCTCATTGCACTGTAGGCGCTGTGGGGCAGGGGCTACTTCCCTGTACCTGATGGGACATACTGGAGTGACTATACAAGTGACTGAGGAACAGGCTTAGCTAAGGGGCTGACCTGGAGTCTCTCAAAACACCCCCACATTTCACTTTTAGGGGTTAAAGGGAAGAGGTGCTGCCTGGGGATGGGAAACTGGGATTCGGAGCATCTGAAGAAACAGAAGCACAGTGTGAGTGTGCAGTGAGGGAGTCCTGACCCCAGACCTCTGCTCTCATCACAAAGCCCCAACAGGACTGGGGCTTATTTGCAGCTGGGAATCACTTCCTGGCTTACTCTTGCACTCCTCCTATGCTGTATGGATGTGGGAGGGATGTCTGTTTTTGGGTCCTGGCTCCTTGCATATCTCTGATCCCATGTGGGCCCTGTGATGATCCTGGGAATCTGTGCTTTGTCCTTAGGCTGCAGGGGGGTGCTCTGTCCTTTCAGAGGATCCGCTTAACCTCTGAGTGGGCGTCAGGTACAAAACGGAGGAAGAGTCTACCCCTGCCCCACACAGTCAGATTGGTTGATGTTTTAGGCCTAAAATGCTCTTAAGGACTATGTGCCCCTGGTGGGGAGGGTGCTGCAAGGGATACTGGCATTCCCACAGCTGGGATGTGCAGCCTCTTCCTGTGCTCGGACATCTTCCTCTGCAAATGGACCTGGTCCTTGGCTCCTGGCAGACATAGTCCTGGTGCTGCAGGGCTTGGGGCCAGCTGGCTCCTAAGGGTTCTACTTGGCCATGTGAAATGGATTTATGGGGCCCTGGTCTTTCAGGAAGGGGAACAGGGCCTACTGCTAACACTGGGGGCTTCTGGGAATCAGGACTCCCAGTCCCTCTTTCTGCTGTGGTTCTGGTGGAGTATGGAAATGGGAGGCACTGTTCCAGGGATATGTACTTACCTTCCCTGAATTTTCTTTTGTGCTACCTGGTCCATAGGCTACTGAGACCAGTTGTGAAGCAAAGGGTGGTGAGTTAGGGACATTAGAGCTCAGGCTGTGCCCTGGGATTTGCAGGCTGGAGCTGCATGCATGTCAGGGGGGTTGTACTGTGCCCACGGGGTAAGGTCTCTGAGCTTCTACGGTTTTACCTTTTAGGAGGGGTGGGGCATCAGTGTGTGAGTAGAGCATCCAGGAGGTGATAGAAACAGCTGGTAGTGACCAGTCCCTTGCCCCATCCCTTTCCCAGCAGCAATGGGTTTTTCCTAGCAGGAGCAAGCTGGGCTGAGCAGCCAGGAAGAGCCTTTGTCCTTAAAGAGAGCAGAAGCAGGATGAGGAAACTCCCAGCTTGAGTTACTGGCGGATGTGGGGAGCATGGGCAGGACTTCCTTCTGCAGAGTGGTGGCTCCTTGTCATGGTCAAATCAGTGGGCAGTTTGAGGGGGGCCTGGGCCGGGTCATGGGCTATGATCCAGGTCTGTAACCAACATGCTGGCCTCATGCCTAATTAATGATTAACTTGCTAGGAAGTTGCCCCTGATACAGGTACAGGAACGGGGGTTGACTCTTGGCATTGGTGCCTGCAAAAGGGAAAGTGGGGATCCATGGTTCTGGGGTGTGGGAACTGCGATCTGGTGACCCAGTGCTCAGGAGATGTCCCTGCTTCCTCCTGAGAGCTGACAGCAAGATCAACTTCTGACACCGCTGGTGGAGCCCAGTCCATGGGAGTTGACAGACTGTGCCAGCTGCTGGCAGCCCCCAGACAGCTGCTGCAGTGCCTGAGCATGGTATGTAGCTGCAGGACGTTCCTCCAAGTGGGGACATTCCAGCTCTGCTCGTGGTCTGGGAGAGGGTCTCCTGCCTTGTCTACGTGATGTGTCCTGGCTACTCCTGGTATGCATGGGGGCAGGAGAGCTTCTGGCACCCCCTCGGGTGTGGCTGTCCCCAGGGCCTGGCCAACTGTGGCATGCCCCTGTTGCAGGCTGCCTAAAATTCCTGTCATTGTTGAACCAACCATCCCATCTGGGTAACATCTGGACCCAGACTCCACAGGGAAGCCCAGGCTTCTAGGGGGAGGAGGGGACAGATTCTGAGCTCACTGCCTTTGCTGTCCTTTTGCTGCTACGTGTCAGAGCTGGGACAGTACGAGGAGGCACTGACTCATGGCACCCCTGTGTTCCCAGGCTTTGCTGACTAGAGGCAGCATCCAGAATCCAGGCCAGGTGAGCACAGAGCCCTGTCACTGCTCTTCCCAGCACGTCTTGTCTCTGCTGAAAAGTCTTTGAATTGCCACCTGGCTGTGCAGACCCCCTGCCTGGCTCATGGTCTGTACCCTGCAAAGGCCCTGTACCAGCTTTAATCTGAGGTGCTGGCTGAGGAATCTAGGGGTTTCTTGGACCTGTGCAGGGACCTGTCTGCAGCGTCAAGCTTAGGCAGCTTCTGAGAGTGATTCTGAGCCTTTTTCCTTCACGTGCACCAAACTGGCAGGGAACCATAAAGGCAGGCTGAGCTGATCTCAGCACCAAGCACCAGACACAAACCCAACTTTGCAAACTGGCTGCTGAGCAGAGGCCTGGCAACGTGCTTTGCTCTGGGAGCTGGGAACTCTCTGAGGTGTCTTTGTGAGCTGGGCTCATTGCTGTGTTCACAAGCAATTGCTTACTTTCAGTTAAAGATGCCTCTGCAGTTTGTGCACCTGCTCACAATAGCATCGCACTGCTGTTAGCCCACCCTGCTCTGGCCACTGGGCTCCTCTCCCTTCCTAGATCCAAGAATAGAAGCAGGAGTCCTGACTTTTGCTTCTATTCCTTCCCTGCTGTAACTCTCTAGACCTTGTCCTCCTCCCAGGTGACCTGTCCAGTCAACCACAGCATTGCTTCCCTCCACTGGAACCAGGACCCACAAAAGACAGCATGAGGGAATGACTGTGAAACTGGAACTGATCCACCTAATATTTTTCTACAGCTTCATGCTCTTATCCTTGCCAAGGCCACATGCACGCTCCTCACCACATCCCTCAGGGGCATGCAGGCCATTGGACACACCCACTTCTAGCATCTTAGTGTCCTAGTCTTGCCGATGGTCTGCCGATGGTCAGCAATGGTAGGTGGTCAGTCTTGCGACACTTTTGTCCTGACACTGGTCAGAATGGACTGTACAGGCCCTAGAGGAAAAGTGAGGGACTGAATGGTGGGGTGGAAGCCCTCCCATCTCAACAGCTTGCTAGTACTAGGAGTGGCCTCTCCCTAACTTCAGCTGCTTCTACAGTGAATTCAAAGCCAGACTCAGCCTTGCACTACCTAGGATCTAAACCCATGCCCAGCCTGGGGTGTCTACTAGCTCAGGGGATGTACTAGTGGAAAGGTAGTCACGCCTATCTCAGGAAGGCTTGCTGCCTGTCTCCAGTTCTCCTAGGTGATCTTGCATCCCTTGGAGTATCTTCTCTTCCCCCAAAAGCACTCTGAGACCAGGCTGTCGATTAGTGTCTTTCCTGTGGGAGTGCCATGACTCGGTTGTTGCCGTGTTGAGATTACACTGGGCAGATTTCGGGTGTGTCTGCATTGCTGAGTTTTGTCTGCATGTCACCAGGCTGCTGCATGACTGTGATGCATTGCTGCCTGCTTGCTGGTCTCAGCACAGCAGGCTCATGCAGCATTCTATCACAGAGATGCACTGGAGTGTCAGGATGCAGCAGCCTGTCATGGGTTGATCCTTGCAGTCCTAGCTGGTGATAACCCTGGAGCATTGTCTTCATGCATCACCCATCACAGCTTGAACTGCATCCCTTCAGACAGAGTCCCTTGGGGCTGAGCCAGGCACAAGAGAGGTACTCATGGGGTCGGGAAGAGCATTGTCTCATCAGTGGTGATGTTTCTTCACAGCCTCAGTGGGGTGGATTGTAGCGCAAGTTGGCATTAAGATGTCTGTGGGTGGCTGTTGCCTATGTGCTTTAGCCCTGTGTACTCACAGAACAGCTTTGGGAATTGAATGGCTCCTGTCCCCTTGGTGGCCAAGAAGATTTTGAGCTGAGGCAGATGGGGCACTGGGAGTGCTGTGCTGGGATGTTGGTGCTCTACTGGTCCATGCCTCCAGAGCCTATAATCCAGCATTCCCTTGCCCCTCCTCTCCCCGAGACTGGGAGCTGGGGGAGGCGGGTGTCAATTGATGCTGTGCTTGGGGGTGTGATGGAAGGCTCCTGGTTTGTCAATTGCTGGCTGGGATAGATGCCAAGGTGCCAGGCTCAGATCCAGAATCAGGGACTTGTTAACCTCCCTGGTGCTGTGAAAGCAGGTGCCAAGGGGAGCAGAGAGCCCCTCCTTTTTGGGGATCTTGCCACCCACAGCATTCCGGGAATTCCCTTGTGGCTGGCTTGCCGAGACTTGCTGAGGGACGCCCACTGGTCCTTTCCAGTGTCTCTTGCTTGAGTTCTCTTGGTGCATCTTGGTGGGGGGAATGCAGTCATGAGAATAACCAGCCTGGGGCTAGCCAGGCTCTCCAAAGCACTTTGCAAATAGCAGTTAATTCAGCCTAAACCTCTCCCTGTGTGGGCCAGTATGATCCTGCGTTTGAAGATGGGGAAACTGAGGCAGTGTCAGAGCAGTGACTTGCTCAAGCTTGCCAAGTAAATCAGCAGTGGAGCTGGCTTAGCCTTCACTCCTTACCTACTGATGTGAGCCCAGCATGCAGAAAAGAGTGCTCTGGTGGTTAGAAGCCCGGAGTCCTGCCCCCACCTCCCTCCACCTTGCTCCCTGCAGCACCCACTAGCCAACCCTCCTGCCTTTGGGGTCAAAAGAGGAATGGAGTTTGGGAGAGGGGTCACTGGGGGGTTCTGTGTTGCATCCTGTCTCAGACTGTTCAGCCCAGAGTCAGTATTGGATTTACCACCCCAGAGCAGTGACAGGGGTGGGCAGTAGCTCTGTGCTGCAGGAGTTGCTCCTAGGCCTCCTTCCAGGTAGGACTGGCTGGGTTTGTACAGGCTGGGCCCTGGGGGGAGGCAGCAGGAGTCTGCATGGGAGACAAGTGACTGTCAGCAGCAGGCAGGTTTGGCTTCAGTATCTTCAGTAAATACAACATCTGGGTGGCTGGCACAGATTTAAGCCTTCCAGAAATAACCCCGCATCTCAGCTGAGGAGTGGCCAGAGCCAGGGCTACAGCCAGGGCACAGGGATGTTCCGCACAGGGACCCTGCTTCCCTTGTGCGTCCCTGGGATGTGCCCAGAGTGGGCGTGCGGCCTGTCCACAGTGCGGGGTGGAGCTGAATCCCAGGGGGTGGGAGCTGCACAGCAAGGAGCACTTGGGGGTGGGAGCTCCCAAAGCCCCAGTTCCACAGACCTGCCTGGGCCTGGCAGCCCCTGAACCAGGAGGCATTAAGTGGGCACCGAGGCTGAACCCAGGTTCCTGGCTGAGCCCTGGCAAAGACTGAGCAAACCTAGCCAAGCCCCACTGGGCTGGGGGTGTCTCCGGGGAGCGATGGGGGAGGGCTTGTAGCTGTGCTGGGGCCTGGCCTGCACTTGGCCGGTCCGCGCTTGGCTTCCCCCATGTGGGAACCTGTTGCTCCCCCACAGCTGCCATGGTAACCCCCTAGCAACAGTGCCTGGCCCCGGAAACTGCTTTCTGCTTAATCCAAGCGGATGTAAAGCAGGGGGGAGGCATGCACCAGGCCCAGGCCTGAGCTGAGCACTGCTTTCCACCACTGTTGAGGGAAAGCCATGCTTCTCTTGTGGGGGGGAGGATGAATGAGGTCGTTGCCAGGGCGACAGGAACTCTCCTCTCCAAAACGGAGAGCCCAGGCCAGCCGCCTGAGGCAAGGGGCTCACGCACAGCTTGTCTCTGGGGAGAGTGAGTACGCGTGTGCATGTGTGTGTGTGTGTACATGCTCACTCCTGTGTGGGGTGGGGCAGAGGAGTGTTGGCTTTTGCGCTGGGAGGCTGGCTGTGCCCACCCCTGGAGACGGTAACCCACAGACAGCTCTGTGCAGGCTCCCAGGGGAGCAGAGCTGGAGCTACTGGGGCTGCATTTGAATGTGCAGTGCCTGTGTTGCTAGCCAGCGCAGCCCCCTTTGCAGTGTGCTAGTCCAGCCAGCCTTCCCCAGCTCAGTTCACCTGCCTTGGCCCAACCTGCGGCTCCTTGGCCTTTGCAGTCCCAACATTTTCCCCTGCCCATGCCCACAGCTCTGCTTACACCTCTCTGTCCCAACCCTTATGCTGTTCCCATTCAGTGGCCTTCCCCATAGGTCTGCTGAACTTCCTTGGTCCTGACCTACAGTACTGGGATTACTTCCCCCCACCCCCCATTTCTCCCAGCTCTGCTCATGCCCCCCAGTTGTGGCCCAGAGAAAACCAGCAGCTGTACTACAGTTTGTGATCAGTTTGGTGCTAATATAGGCTAGTGGTGGGGTTGAGAACCACCGAAGTTGCCTCATATGTGACCAAATCAGCTCTAACCCAGGCTGTGGCAGTAAGGGAACCTTTGGTTTGAAAAAGGGATCCAGGCCCTGTTCACTCTGGCTCCATTTGCTCTGGCTAGCACTACAGCCAGAGGGGAGGCATGCAGCACCACAGGGAAGGTTGCTTCACGCTCCTGAAGTGTGTCTGTAGTGCTTTTGCTAATTGGTGCAGTGTCTAGAGAAACCCTTAGGGTCTGGATGAACCCTGCAGGCCTAGAATAGCCAAGCCCAATCCCGCTCTGGCTGTGTCTGGGGTAGCCCCAGTGGAAAATAGGCAAGCCGTGCTGTCTTTAAATATGCGGCAATCCCCTCCTATGGGATCCTGCCACCTGGCTTTGCAGCTGTTGCTCAGAGGGCCACGTTCCCAAGTACGTTTGTAAAAGCTTTGGCTCCAGTGACTTGCTTGGCTTTTCTGAAGGCCCTTGCAATGGCCCTCACTAGTGGTAGTTGGGAGCTGGTCGGCAGTGATCAGCACCCCAGCTCTGTTAGGAGAAGGACACCCCCACTCCTGGAGTCATCCCTAGAGATCCATTGACATCACGTGGGTCTGGGTTTGCTGCATGTGTCTGATACAGGGCATCAGTGCCTCTGGGGTGTAGGGTGATGGTCAGCCCAGGAATGTGGAGAATAGGGCTGATTTGGCCCCAAATCTTGCTTCTCTGGAGAGCAGACAGGATCTGGGTTTTTCAAGTTTTATCTTGCAACCATACCCTGCCTCTCTGGCCCTGCACCCCTTACTTGTGAAGGAGGTACTAAGTGAGTCCTGCTGTGGTCAAGTAGTTTCAGGGAAGCCCTGGACAGTTTTCATAGGATGGTCTCCACAGTAAAATACCCTTGCAGTTGACACCAAGAGCCTCTTGCTAGAGAAAAAAAACCTATAGACATTATGCTGTCCCCTCATCTGCAGAAGCAGGGGCTGCAAGAGGTGTGCAGCTGCTTCAGTGGTGGGCCTGGCAGCTCTTGCTAGTGCTGAGTTTATGTAGGTCCCCAAGCCAGCCCCACCCCAAACCATCTGTTCACTGCCCTTGCCTCCAATGGGGGTGGGATGCTGCAAGAAGACAGTGCTGACCCTGGGGCAAGCAATGAAAGGGGCCACTGGCCAGATCAAGGCTGAGGTTCTGACATTTGCAGATCCTCCTTGTCTGTATGTTGTGCTGAGCCCAACTTCCTTGCATGTGGGAGTAGCTTATGTCCAGTTCTTAGCAGCCCAGCCTGACCGAGTCATCTTTTGGGGCCCTGGTACTCCTATCCAGGCTATGCAGGTCCACTGTGGGGGGCTGCTGGGGGAGAAGGGAGTCCCCCCTCAGGAGACATAGGAGTGGCTGTCATTCCAATTGCAGAGACCCTGGAGTGATATGGGTGGAGGACGGCAGCTTATGGTAGTGCAATGGAACGAGGCAGCTGCAGTGGCTCTGATCCAGCTGCACACGCCATCACTCGGAGGCCCCTTCCTCTCCCTTCAAGGGAGCTGAGATCCAGAGCCAGTTCCTCCTTCCAGAGACTCTTTTGCTTCTGTTGGAGAGGAGACAGTTGGAAATACCAGTGCTTCAGGATCCTCCCATTAGTAGGAGGTGGAGAGGAGGGACATTTTTGCTCTTAAAAATACTGTGGCAGGTCCCAGATCTGTAGCTGCCAGGGAGTACTGGGAGCTTGCACTGACCTTTGACCAGACCCCTCTGACCTGTCTGCTCTTCAAAGAGGAGAGGATCTCCAACCTCTTTGACACATGTTTGTTGGCTCGTGACTTGATGGTCCTGGAACAGTTACTTCTGGCCTCAGTGCCCTCAGGCCTTTCCCCAAGTAATGTTGACAACTCATGATATTTGGTGGTGTTTATTTTAAATCCCCTAGATCCTGGAGACATAGGATTAGGTGGAGAGCTAAGCTCTCATTTTCATTTTTATGAAAAGTTTCTCACCTTCCTGTTTGCAGTAGAGGTGCACCGATACATCAGTCCCATATTGGATCAGCACTAATTTGAAGAAAATTGAGAGTATCGACAGTCAGCTTTTTTTGTTGGACATGGCCAGTAATGTGGCTGATAAATGCTGCATGCATGCGCACAACCACAGTGCAACATGCAGATGGCCAGGAGCACAGCCCAGCAGTGTGGAAAACAGCTGGGTCTGGCTGGTAAATCTGGGCGAGGGGGACAGATCAAGACCCCTGCAGTGAAGGCGGGAGTGGGGCAGGCACTGGTGCAGGGGTAGGAGCAGGTGCTGCCCAGCTGGGGCAAAGCAGGGCATGGACTGAGCCATGGCTTGCCCAGGGGGGTGCAGGGAGGGAGGGGGCGGCTCCTGCCGCTGCATGCACCCCAGGAGGGCAGGGGGGCATGTGCCTCCAGACCTGTGGGGCAAGGGCAGGCTGCCACTGCAGGTTGGGGCCAGGACTATGCCAGGCTTTTCCCAGCGGGGGTGCTGAGCCAGGCTGTGCTCAGGGTAGATAGTGCTGATGCTGGAAGTGGGGGTTGTGTGGGCAGCAGCCACCCGAAAATTGGCTGTAGCCCTGCTCCCAACACTGCCCACCCCAAGCTCAGACCGGCTCAGCCCCCATGGGGAAGAGCCCAATGCTGCCCTAGCCCCAACCCGCAGTGGCAGCCCACCCTTGCCCCATGTCCAGGGGGCACATTACTGCATGCCATCCTGGGGTACGTGCAGTGGTGGGAGCTGCCCCCCCTCCTTCCTGTGCCCCCTTCCTGTGCCCCCAGACAAGCCACAGCTCTGTCCCATGCCCTGCCCTGCCCCAGCTGGGCAGCACCTGCTCCAGCACTAGCCCTACTCCCTCCCTCACTGCGGGGGCCGATGATCTGCTCCCCGCATACCCCTTCCCTCACAACACATTTACCAGCTGGACACCACTCTCCATGCTGCGCGGCTGCATATCAGAATTGGGTCAGTATCCACCAATATGTCTCATTTAAAATTTGCTATCAGTATTGGCCCAAAAAACCTCTATCAGTACACCCTTAGTTTGCAGGGAAAAGCTGGAAGATGTAAGCCCTGATGGCTCAAAAAGCCAGTAAAAGGACCCCAGATTCCTGGTTTTTTTCAAATATGGTGATTTTTAAGGTCTGATTCATGATTTTTTGGGTTGGCAATATTGACACTTGGATGAAATGCATGGCTATTAGCACCAAGGCTGCATGTACAAAACTCACTGCTTTTTATATCCAGCCCTTCCCCTAGGCACTGAGTCTTCCCTGAGCCTGGCCATGGTACAGCACTGATCTCTACCCATGCAGAGGTCTTTGGGATAGAAATGCCAGCTAGGCACAGTGGAAGAGAGAGTCTCAGCTCTGAGCAGTGTTTAATAACAGCAGCAAGTCAGTTGGGGAGATGGGACTGGAAGCCAAGTTTCCTGACTCCCCATCCCCTGGATGTGCTGCCTTTCCTCAGGCCAAGGTGGGTGTTTGCACATGGACGTCTCCCAGGGTCTGTGTTGCCTCACCAGGGGAACTGCCTCTGCACAGAAGCAGAAGCTGGGCCTGAAGATGGCTGAAGCTAGGACTTTACTGTATACTGGGCCCAGATCCTGGGTGCCAAGGACAACTCTAGGCTCACTGCAGTGAGGTCTGTGGAGGTTCCTTATGTGGGGCTGGCCTTGCAGGCTGTCGAGGGCAAGGGGTCTCCTGGCCTGTTCCATGGTGCTCCCCTGCCTTCTCCCAGTTGGTACTGGTCTGTGGACTGGGGCTGGGGGAGGTCAGGACAGCCCTTGAAATGGAGGCAATAGGGCTCAGTGGGCTGCCCATGGGAGTGGGGTGCAGTAGCACTGAGACACTGGCCCAGCTCCCCTCTCAACCTTCTTTCCCTTCCCCCCACAGAGGTGCTGATCAAAGTGCAGGTGTATGAGAGTGGTGACCTCTCCCCCCTGGCCCAGGCGGCCGTGGAGATTTATGGGAACCGGACCTCGCTGGCCTCAGGCTCCACAGACCATGAGGGCATCGGTGTGCTGCCCATCAGCTACCGCTTGGGGACCTGGATCCTAGTCACTGCCGCCAAGCGGAGCTACGTCACCAACTCTGTGCCCTGGCGTGTCGACAAGCTGCCATGTGAGTGACTGCCCAATGCCACTTTCTTTACATATTCTCTGGAGTGGGGATGGGCCCTGTCCAGGGTGGAGGTTTGGAGACATTTCTTTACAAGGCTGCAGGGATTGAGGAGCTTGAGGATGCTCCCTTACTTGGCTGGAGGGATCTGGAGAGTTTACAGGTATTCCATCTTTGAGTGATGATCCTCTTTGAACTTGGGCTAAGGGTTGAGTTTGGAGGTGGTTGGCTGGAGTAGACTGGGAGATACCCTCTTTCTTGGTCAGTGGTCCTATGGAGTTTGGGGGTGCTCCCCTACTTGGCTATGCAGGGTCTGGTGTACTGTGGAGTTAGGGGGCATTTCCCTGTTGGGATGGGTTTGAGGATGCTGCCTTTTTGGGCTGGCTCTTGGCTGATGAGCCATAGTTCTCTGTCTCTTGGGCTAGGTGGCTAGGAGCAGCCCATTTCACCAAAGCCACTAGATGTACACCTTGCTGGGGTCGTTTGACCCCAGTACTCTTTCCTGCCATGGCAGGGGGTCGGACTAGATGATCTACTCAGGTCCCTTTCGACCCTGGAAACTATGAAGCTATGAAACTATGAGAGAGAAAGGGAGCTGGAGTCCCAGCCCAGCTTTCCACTGCTGGGAGTGTTGGACCAGGCCAGTAGCATAACTAGGGTGGGCACTAGTGGTATGGCAACAGCTGGAAGTCGCTGCTGTCCCTGTGTGTGACAGCTTCCCTGGGTGCCTGGCTGCGTTGTTCTGCGCCAGATGGCTAGAGCAGTGAGTGCTGGGCCTTAGGTTAGTGAGGGGGCTAGAAGGAGGCTTTGAAGACGAAGTGTTATGAGGGGCAGAATCAATCCCCCCTGCTGGGGCACAGAGGGGCAGAGAGAATCCTTCCCAGTGTGAGACTGGAGGATCTGGGGAAGGGAGAGGGACAGAGGTAGTCTGTAGGGATCTCAGGGGAAGCGACAGACAGCCCCTGTTGGCATAGGGCATAAGGGTGCTGTGTGGCCAGGGGAGGGTCTGTGGGGGGGTGTTGTAATTTCCTTTCCTGATCCCTGCTGCCATTCCCAGTGGGTTCTCTGTCCCCTCCTGTCCTGCTCATCTGACACAGGGCCATGCAGTTCTGCCATCTGATGACCAAATGTCAGGGATGCCCAGCCCCTCCTATCTACATCTCCCTCATGGGGATTCATTTCCCCAGTCCCCTTCCTAGTGTGTGGGACGGCTTGGCAGGTTGGCATTTACCTGGGCCTTGTGCCAAGCAGCAGCTGCCTGCAGGCCCCTTGCATCAATCAAGCTAAAGTACAGGGTGGCTTCATGGAGCGCAGATGGAAGGGTCGATACCGGTGACCTTCCTGCAGGCAATGGACCCATGAGAGTATCAGTGGCCTCTAGGGAGCTGGGCCTCCACCTTCCTCTCTGTGTAGGCTGCAGGTCTGGGATAGGCTGGCAAGGAAGAGGCAGGGGCAGAGCCAGTGCATACTGGGGGCAGGGGGGTGACTCGTATCCCTGACATGAGTGTGAGGGGAGCTGTGGGGGTGTGTGTATTTGATGCAAGGCTGATGTGTTTGTATTGAATGTGTTTAAGGGGGTGTGTGCAGGAGGCAGGAGGGGCATGTGGGGAAGGAAAGGGATGCAGTTGGGGTCTGAGTGGCTTAGGAGGAGCGTGAGGCAGGCATGGCGGGGGAATTGATTGGCCTTGTGGCAGTGTATGTGAGCTCTGGGGGAGGACCGCTCCCGGTCCTGAAAGCAGTGGCGGTGCCTAGGCAGGTTGTCCCAATTTGAAGGAGCTGCATGTCAGCCCTGCAGGTGCGGGGGAAGGCAGGAGTGCTGGTGCCTCAGCCTGGGTCTGCATTGCTGTGATATGTTGATTTAACAGGGAGCTCAATGACTGTGTGTGAGGCCTGTGCTAAAACGAAGCCTCAACAGTACCCAACAGCCCCATGCATTTGACTTCTTTTCAGGCTGCCTTGGCAGAGCTGAGGTGTCTGGCAGTCAGGGGTTGCCATGTGTGAGCACAGAGGGGGACATGTGTGGCAGGATGGGAAAGGGCTTTCTCTGTCTCTCAAGCACTGCCTCCATGCTCCAGCATGCCGCCCCTCCCCCATTCCCAACTGGCACCCCCATCTCACTTCAGAGAGTTACTCTGTCCAGGGCAGAGGGGCTGTGTTTGTCCCATAAACTGGGAGTAGGCAGGGCTGGGTGCTGGGGGTGAGTGCAGTGTCTAGGCATGCAGTTGCTCCCTGGAGACGTGGGGGCCTCAGGCCCTGCTGCTTGCAGCCAGCACCATCTGTTCAACGCCCTCCCTACACCCCACAGTGTGCTCCCAGTTGCTGTGCTATTTATATGGCCTCTGCAGATACCATCTCCCCACAAAGCTGCTGCGCATGGGGGCTATTTTGAGGAGAGGCTGCAGGAACAGCTGGAGAAGTCTGATGGCAGGGAGATGGGAGGGGAGGAGAGGCCACTCCAAGAGAGCATCCCTTGCCTGCTACTCCCAGCCCCTGCCCAGACCTCAGGGATTGCTCTCCCCTGGGTGCTTCCCCCTCCAGGAAGGCCCCATGGGTCTCGCTTCCCACCCTGTGCAGGGGTAACTTGCCTTCTTTAACCCTTGTATCTTCCCTGTGTAGGCATTTCAGTCCCTTAGGTAGGGAGCACTCCTTGCTTCAGGGCAGTAGAGTCTGAGAGCAGGCTGGGTGTGGCTGGCCAGGTCTTTTCCTTGAAAAATGGTAGCAACTCCTTGGAAGCCTGACTGAGCAAGGATGTGGTGCATGTAAATCAGGACACAAAGGCACAGACTGTGCTCCTTTGACAGGAGGGGGTCTTGCCCTCCTGCCCATGGGAGCCGTTTGGGGCTGCCATGTGTGCCTGAGTGTCAGATCAGAGATGCTGGGGTTGGCTCTTCCCCTACAGGGCCAGTGGGAAGGTGGCAGGGAGGATCCTGTGTGGAGAACACTGTCACAAACAAACCCCAAATGGGGCTTCCCTATATTGGGGCTGGCTGAGGAGTCAAGCCAAGGTGGGCATGGCTGTGCATGTGTGTGTTCAAGGTGTGTATATATCTGTATGTGTCTCTGTGCATGTGCTCTTGGGGGGTGGGTGGCAAGGGAGTGCTGCACATTTCTGGTGCCAAGCTACAAGAAGCAGTGACTTGCTACAGCTATCACCTCATCTTCACCTTCTGCCATGCCCCTGTGCCAGGCTCCCACCCATGACTGTTTTTAGGTGGTCAGAGGCTCAGACTGCATTTGCCTTGGTTTAATGGTGGCACTCAGCTGCCCTGTTCTGCATCTTGGCTTCTGGAAGGCTGCTTCCCTCTCTTCTTCTCTGCTCGCTGCCTGCCCAAGCCTTTGTTCGGCTGCTGCTCTCACTGAGCATGCTCTGTTCCCCTGGGATACAGAGTAGTGCTGACACCCAAGGGCCCTCAAGGGCCAGGGTGGGGTTTTCAGCCCAGCAGAGCAGGCGGGTTGGGTGCAGCCAGGCATGGGCGGATCTAGGATTCTCAAAAGTGGGGTGCAGGTAGAGTGGTACGTGATCCTGCAACACAACACAGATTTTTCTCCAAATAAAAGGAAACTTGAAGCTGCACTAATGTGTCCGGGGCCGTATAATTCAGTTTGTGATCCTAGCAAAAAGAAATCTGCCTGAGTCTGTGGGGGGGTTGACTGCCAGCTCCAGGGTTGGGCAGACATCTGGTGCAAGGGGTGTACAGCTGTTACCCCCCAGCCTGGCCATGGACAGAATTGCTCCCTGTACTCCCCCACAAGTCCCTCAGACACTCCACCACGGCCCCAAAGTGCCCCTCACTGCCCTCTGTGCTTTGCCCCTGCTATCTCAAATGCTCCCTGGCTCCACTCTGTCCCCCATTATCCTATGTATCCCCCATTCTCAACCCCAACACTTTGTGCTCCAAACCCACCATCCCCCTGCATCTCATTGCCCCCATGAATCCACTGCATCATGCCTCAGCCCCCTGACTCCTCACCAGACCTATCACACCCTGCTGAGTCTCCATAGACCCCACCACCTCCCTGATTCCCAGACACATTTGCCCCTCATACCTCCCCCCCTTTAACACCTCAGCCCCTTCTCACCCTCTACCACATAGACTTACCTCCCCACAAAAGCCCATAGGTGCCTGTGGCCCCCACTCCAGCCCCTTATGCCCCCTGGGAGCTCCTTTAACTCAAAACCCCTCCCAAACAGTTCCCCCCACCCCTCATGGCTCCCAACTATGAGGCATGTGGGGGCAGAGCTGTAACTGCCCCCTCCCTGCTCCCCGCTCCTACAGTATGCCTATAGCTGGCTTCTACTGCCCTCCACCCTCAGCATAGAGCAACAAACAGTTGGGGCTGGAAAAGGACTCCCTTCAGCTGTTGGTAGTGCCTCTACCCCACAGAGACCGACCCCTTTCATCCACCCACACCCAGGTTTAGGCCACTCTGATTGCACCATTTATTCAATCTCTGTCATCTGCTGGAATAAATAATATCCCAGGACAGGGTCACTTCAGTAATTTATGTCTTCACCTCATTGTTTCAACTCCCTCCTCCTCTCTGCCTGCTGCACTACTGAACAGCTCAGCTTACTTTTAGCCATACATCTCCCCTCCCTGGTTCTGATTTGTTGTAGGTTTGATTCCTGTAGGAAGAAAGCCACCCAGTCCAGGTTCCTAGGTAGGTAGCCCCACACCTTTATTGGATTTGTTGGGAGATGCACAGAGAAATGTGACCAGGTACAGATAATAGACGGGGTCATTGATAATTGTAGAAGAAATGCTAGCTTCATTAGAGGAAAATCAAGGGTTATTAACATCTATGGAGTGAAGAGATTAGCAGAAATCAGGTAGGTAATATTTAGTCAATTGACTCCCTTCGCTCCCCCTAAATATAAATGTAGTTGTTCCTGCCCAGCAGTTTGTTTTAAAGTTTAAGTGGAACAGGAATCAAAGGTGGGTGCAGCAGGAATCAAAGTGGGATCCAACCCCCACCTGTGGATATGCCCCTGTAACCATGTCATCTTTGCACCCAGTATGACTGGAAGAGGCTGGGGCTGGGAGCCCACAGCCAGTACTCCTGCACTGCTCCCTACGGTACCCCTGCGGAGGCGGGGGAAGGGGAGGAGGGCTGGAGTAACCAGGCCTCCTCCTAGCTGGTACTCAGTCCCCCCACCCTGCAGTGCCCCCTCTTAGAGGAGGCAGGGAATGGAGCAGCTAGCAGGACTTTGCTATTTGACTGTTCCTTGCTCCTGCCTCTGACTGTTCAGCTGGTCTGCATTCTCAGTGTCAGGTGCTGGGATTTTTAGCACGATCCTACCATGTGTCTCTTTGAGTGAGTACCCTGGCTTTCTCCATGCTGCACACATCCCAGCCCAACAGTATAGCTCTGCTACCATAGCTGGAGGCCTGACTTCTCTGCGCTGCAGCTGCTCTGCCTCAGCACCCTCTGCCTGCCACTCATGGGCTCTTGACATCTCTCCTCCTCTGCAGTGTATGCCTCTGTGAGCCTGTATCTGCTCCCGGAGCGACCCGCCACCCTCATCCTCTATGAGGACTTGGTGCAGATCTTGCTGGGATCACCAGGTAAGAGGTTTGAGTCAGGAGGCAGCCTGGGTTAGTGTTTAGAGCAAGTACCTGGGAGTCAGGACTCCTGGGTTCTATTTTTGGGTCTGGCCTCAATCTTCTGTATTACCCAGGGCAAAGTCCCTTTCCCAGTGGAGATAATGCTGCCTGTTTCCCCAATGGTTCATCGAGGAAAGGTGCTGCCCAGCCCCAGGTATTGTCTGACCCCTTTACCTCAGGGGTTGGGCTGTGCCTGCATGTGCCCAGGCATAGTGGAAATAGATGTGCTGGGGTATGGGGCTTTGGGGCTTGGGATGGGTCATTTTAAGCACCAGAAGTCTGTCAAGTGTGCATGAGAGCAGCGGCGAGTGTCACAGGCTGGGCATAGGGCTGGGTGTGTGGCCCTGGTCATGTGCTATGGGGATGGGGGCAGGGAGAAGTGACTGTGGGACTCTGGCTGTGGGCACTGGGGTGGTAGTGGGTGCACAGCCTTGCCTAAGTGCTGGAGCAGGTGCTGTGACAATTTGGAGGAGAGCGGCAGCAGAGTAGCCTGGTACACTGGGTACTGGATTCCCCTGCTCTGTCGATCTGGGAATACAGCTGGGCAGCCTGACACTAATTCTAGCCACAAAGCTGGTGAGATGCCCCAAGCACATTAGTGGCCCATATGCTGCCTCTTCAAAGGCTGGCTCTGTGCCAGCTGCCAGCACTGCCTTTAACCTGGCCCAGGCAGCAGCACTAGGGGGCTGGAGGGAGGAGGGCTCTATGGTTTGGCCTCACACATACCACAGGCTGCAAGGACCTGTGTCTCAGAGAATGCCAGACCCCTTTTCCTACTTCAGCCTCTGCAGTTGCTCAGTGTCAGCGATGGATGCTTGTTGTGTCTGCACAAAAATCACCCCCTTAGATTGCTGCAGAGAACCTGCTTGTGCTGGGGTGTGCCCGATCCACAGCTGTAAGGAGAGGCCAGGACAGATTGATAGTAGGATTCCTTCAGGGACAGTGGGGGAGTTTGTGTTCCCTTCCTGTTTTACCCTCTGCCCACTGAGGTGAGGGCATCCACAGAGGAAGGGCTTGTCCTCTTGGCATGGCAGGCTCCTGCCCTCTGATCTGCTCTGCTTATGGGGACATGGGTGCTGAGGGAGCTGACAGGGCTGGGATCAAGCCCTTGGCCCTTCAGGCCAGTCTTGGCCATTGCCCTGGAAACAAGCTGTCTTTAGTTATTTGTGTTTCTAACCCCTCAGCCCTTGGGGGTCCCACAGCAGAGCCTAGCAGGGCCAGTGTTGGGTGGGGGGGGTCATCTATGGGACACTACAGTGCCAGGCAGTGGCCACCCTTTGGTGGAGGCCAGTGGGTAACATCTGTTGTTGTTGTCAGGGGTCAAGAGCCAACCATGGGTGCAGTTCCAGCGCAAGGCAGCTCGCCTGCCCCGCAGCTCCACATACAGCCAGCTTTCTGCATCACTGACCACGGCTAGTGGGGAGCATGACATGAAAGGCTTCCCATCCTTCATCGGGGCTGAGAACAACGGCAACGGTATGGATGGCCTGGTGGGATGGGATGCAGTGAGGGGCCTTGGGGAGAATGGGGTGGGTGGAGGGGAAACTTGGGGAGAATGAAAAAAGAAGTCATGGAGTTCTGGGGCAGTGCAGAGCAGAATTCTCCCCTTGCTGACGGGATGCCTCCCCTCCCAGCCAACAGCACCTGGCTGGAGCTGGCCCCCATCGCCGCCATCAGCGTCCACCTCTTCACGGGCAATGGCACCGAAGTCCAGCTGTCTGGCCCCGTTCACCTATCCATCCCACTGCCTTCTGACACCAGTGCCATGACAGCCACCAGTGTGCCAGCTTGGAGGTTTGACACCAAGAGTGGTAAGGGCCTCAAGAATTCCTGGATGAGCAGGATCTCCTCTTCAAGGGGATGGGTGGTGGTGGAGGTCAGTGCCTGGCTGGATGCTCTGAGGGTCAGCTTGAGGGGAGGTAGGCCTGGCTCCCAATGGCATCCTGTGAATCCCACCTCCCCAGGCCCTGTGGGTTGAAGACGTGTTGGGGGATCTTCCTGCTCCTATTTGACTTTGTTGCCAGCATGGGAGCACTGGGGTGGGAAGCTGTGATCAGAGACCTGTGTCTGGAGGAAGTTGCAATGCCAGCTGTGGGGATAGAGAAGGCAGTTTTAAAAGGATGGTGCAGGATTTTATCTTCCAGAGGGAGACAGGCAACAGTGTTCTCTGGGATGTGAGGTTAAAGCAGAAGGATTACGTGGCCACATCTGGTGCCTGTAGAGAAGCAACTCATGGGGTTAAAGGGATGAGAGGCTGGGAATGTCTCACACCATCTCCCCTCCCTCCCCATGCCAGGTGCTGCAGCTCTCAGCTCTGTGCTTGAGATGGAGCTCGCTGCTGCAGAAATTGGTCCCTTTCTGCCTCCCCACTTTCCCTGGGCTACAGGGCACCTTGCCTGGCAGTGCTATAAAACTGCCTAAGTGGTAATAAAACACCATTAGCAGGGCCCCGGTGGCTTTAGACATGTAGGATAATGGCAGCCCTTGGGGAATGGTTGTGATTTTGCTGTGGAGGGGAGTGGGGAAGACCTGTTCCTTTCTCTTCTGCGATGCAGCCAGCACACACCAGCCCCTGTGCTGGCTCTTGTTTGCCAGAACATGGGGAGCCTGGGCCCTAGCCCACCTCCTGCCCTGCAAACAGGGGGATTGAAGGGGAAAAGCTTTCCCTACCAGGCTGGGGGGATCCAGCCAGGGGTTGGCAGGTGTGTTTGGCTGTAGAAGAGATCTGCAGAGGATGACTGTGCTGGATCACGGGGCATTGGCAGAGCCATAGGTGACTGGAAGGGGGTGCACGGGGGTGCGTGTGCCCCCCTCTATGGAGCTGGTGCCCCCCCGACAGCCAACACTCATGCTGTTGGTAGGGCTGGTGCCCCCCCATGACAGGGTCAATGGCTTCTGCGGATGCCCTGCCAGATTCGGGAGGCACCACTCATGGGCAGAGCTGAGGGGGCATCCAGAACTGGCACAGTGTGGAGGGCTCTGGGGTCTCAACTGAGCTTGGAGGAGTCAAGGCTGGAGTAGCAGGGGGCTGCAGGATGGGACTGAGGAGCCCTGGCAGAGTTGGTATGCGGGAAGGGCATGGCAGCATGTTGCTGGGACATCAACAGGGCTGGCAAAGCAGGGGAGACTGCTGATGACATTGCATGCAGAAAGACAAGAGAAGCTGCATTTCTAAGGCAGGGGATTTATTTTTTCCATTTCCTGCCAAGCACACAGAGATACCTCACTCCTGTCCCTCCCCACAAGGAGGAGTCTCCTACCCCCTTTGCTCAAAGCTTGCAAAAGAGGAGTGGGCAAGGGGAAGGCTTTTGAGACCTGTGGTGAGTGTAGGTCTGAGAAGCCCCAAAGGAAAGGAGCAAGCACCCCTGGAAATACCCATGGCAGGAAATCCTCTGCTTCACTAGCTCAGTTATGATTGCAATGCACTTCTGTGGGGAACCAGTGTCACAGCAGCAAGGGGTTTGATCCTGGCACCCCAGGGCAGGAGCCAGGCAGAAAAGACTACTTCCCTGCCCCTCCAATTTAGTACTGTTTTTTAGTGGGTAGGACAGGGACCATTCTGAGAAGCAAGACACTGTGCGAGAAGGACTGCAGACAGGAGATGGGATTTGGGGGTGCAGGGAGACTGGAAAGGGATAGTAAGGGATCTGAACCAATGAGATGGTGCCCTGGTGATGCTGGACCAGAGGGGTGGGTGGGCTGCTAGTACAGTCTGCATCTCGAGGACAGGGGTGAGATGCTGACTCTCTGCCCTGTCTATTCCTCCTAGGCCTGTGGATCCGTAATGGGACGGGGCTGATCAGGAAGGAAGGCCGTCAGCTGTACTGGACATTTGTCTCTCCTCAGTTGGGTTACTGGGCAGCAGCACTGCCCTCCCCAACCACAGGTGAGGCAGTCCTTTCCTACTCGCTTTCCTCATACTGCTGAAACGTGAGTTCCAGTCCCCAGTGCCTTCCCTGCAGAGGAAGGTTAGAAAGGAGCTGGCTTGCCATCGACAATGCAGGTCTTGGCACATGGGGTATGAGCAAAGCTAGCCAGGGAGATGGAGCCAGGTTAGGAGGGAGCACATACTTCCAGCTGCAGCTGCCCAAATCTACTCCAGCTGACAAGCAAAATCCAGCCTGGGTTTTTTACACTGGTGAGCTGTCAGGCTGGGCTAGTCCTCAGAGCACCCAAGGGCTTCCCACATCTTCTGGTGGATTCCCCCCCACACCCTAGAATGGAGCTTGATGGAGCCTTCTTGTCAATCTCCACTGCCTCTGTGCAAACATCATTGCAGGAGAGACCCCTCTACAGCTGCCCTGCACTAGGGAAGGGGCTTCTCTTAAGGTCTGCACTTGGGGCTCTTTGGGGCAGGCAGGCCCAGTGGCTTCAAGCATTTAGCAAGAGCTCTGTGCCAGCTGCCGAGCCTGCCTGGTTTCTGTCTGCCAGAAGCCTGGCCTATTCAGCCCATGAGGAGGAGGCTGCAAGGAGGTGACATGGAGGGAGGGAGGGAGGGGGGACAGATGGCTGGGGTGGGGGACAGGAAGGAGAGTTCAGTGAGGGGGTGACAGGAAAGCACTGGATAAAGCAAAGCCAGAGGAAGCGTCTGTTCTGTTGCTGCATGTCCGGTGCCATTAGCTGTTCAGCTAGCAGTGAGGCTGTCCAGTTCGCTCCAGCTCCAGGCACTGCTCTGTGCCCCAGGCAGGGGTGGGCATGGAGGAGGGAAGTCACCAGCTGGGCACGCTGGTGGGAGAGAGAGCCATCTGGCAGCTCCTCCCTACAGCTGGGTAGGTTGTGCTAGGGCAATTCACATGCCAGCACCCCCCAAACTGTTTTTGGTTTCACCCCCACTTCTGTCAAGCCTGTGCTTCCACCTGAACATGCTGCTGCCCACTAGTGTTGTGTTCTTGTCTTAAAAACCACCCCTCTGTCCTGTTGATGGGGGTAGGCGCATGCCAGTGTGGGAGGGCAGCAGGCAGGACTTCTGGGATTCCTTTCTGGAGAGGGGCTGCTGTTTCTTCCTTCACCTGTTAAGTAGGAGAACAGTGCTTTGCTGCCCCCCTCACTGGTCTCAGTGGGGAGATGGTCTGAGGCCCCCATCAAGCAGACAGATGAAAAATTCTCTCCTTACAAAAATTCTCTCCAAGCACAGCAGGACAAGCTCCTCTGAGGTGTTTGTGTTGCTTCTGCCAAGAGGGCCTGGCTGAGGTTAGGGCCCTGTCATGCCCAGTGGTGCCACAGAAGGAGAGGCAGCTTGCTGGGTGCCAACTTGTCCCTGTTGGTAGCTTCTGTCTCGGGCTGGCCAGGGGCTGGGCTGCATGAGCCACATATATGCAAGAAGGGCCAGGAGTCAAGGGTCCCGTGCCTGTGTCTGAGTGCTGGTGCCTCCCTTCCCAGGGCTGGTGGCAATGTCTGCAGGGATGAAGGATATTACCACGTACCACACCATCTTCTTGCTCACTATCCTGGGTGCGCTGGCTCTGCTGGTCTTGATTCTGCTCTGTCTGCTCATCTACTACTGCAGGTGAGGCTTCTCCCCATCCCTCCCTGCTTCCTGTGTGAGCTAGGCTTCGGTGTGTGCTGCTATTTAACAGTGCAGGGGTAAAAGGCCCTTGCACTGGTGCTGACAGACTATGGGCCACAGGGTGGTGGTACAGGAAGGAGGTACAGGGGGGTGGGACAGAGAGATGAGTCTGGTTGGTGGGTCAGTTTTACTTGTCAATGCAGAGCCAGGGTTCACCAGGGAGCCTGCACCAGAGGCTGGTGAGAGGCATGGTAGCAACCTTGGGGTATTATGTGGCTGGCACTCCAACAGAGGATAGTACCAGTCTCCAGACCCCTCACATGGCTGGGCACTGCTAGGAGGCTGTGGCTGTCTAGATTTTGTGAGCCAGAGCCCAAGTGTTCAGTGGAAACTAGCTGGTCCCCAACTACCAGGTCTCTTTGAGGGCCTGAGCGTGGGGCTTAGCTCCCAACCTGTCATCCCTTATGACATGTGTTTCTCCAGAATCAGCATCTCTGCTTGTTCTGGATGTATTTCCTAGCTCCCTCCTTTGTGCTATGAACTCCCAGAGGGGTGTGGAGCCTGGACAGGGACACCCCAAGGGCCTGCAGCCATCTGCTGTAGTGATGACCTCGTGGCATCTTGCTGGTTGTTCCTTAATACAGGTAGCTCATTCTGCTTTGGTAGAGGAGCCCCCTTGGGGTGGTGCCAGGCCATGAGCTAGTGTCCAAATGGGGCAGGGACTGTGATGGTATTCCTGTGTGTGCATCCCCAGGAGGAGGTGCTTGAAGCCCCGGCAACAGCACCGGAAACTGCAGTTATCTGGGACCCTGGATGCCTCCAAGAAAGACCAGGCCACCTCAATGTCTCAGATCAACCTGATCTGCACTGGCCACATGGAGACAACATCATCCAATGGGGACACAGACATGCACACACCCATCCTCAAATCTGCCTTCTCCACCTCCCGTGAGTTCGAGAGCTCCCGCGAGGAGTTCTTCAAGCAGGTGTCCAGCCAGAAGCTGCGGCATGTCAACAAGGCCTCCACGGACACCCTTAGCCACCGAGGCGCCCCCAAAGAGGACTACCAGAGGCCTGGGGAGGGCTTCTCATTGAAGGCAGCCCGCTCTATGGATGTGCCAGGTGCCCTGGAGCCCCCGCCGCTAGATGAGTACAAACGCAGCTTCTCTCACCAGCGCATGGAGGACAAGAGCACAGAGACACAGAGGAAGCACTCACGAAATGAAAGCAAGCCCTATCTGCAGGAGCCGCCCTCGCCCCCACCCCTGCCGCCCCCCTTCGACCACTATGTTGGGCACAAGGGAGAGCCCAAACCCCCCGAGTTCATGATGTCGCAGTCTGTTGATCACCTAGCCAGACCCACCTCCCTGACCCAGCCGGGGCAGCTCATCTTCTGTGGCTCCATTGACCACATGAAGGACAACATGTATAGGAATGTCATGCCCACTTTGGTCATCCCAGCCCATTACATGCGCCTGGCATCAGATTATCCAGGGCCGGACCAGGCTGGGTCCGGCCCAGCGGAGAACCAGGCTGAAATGGAAGGGCTGCCAGTGCAGGCAGGGATGGCCATGCCCCACCAGTTTGGACCCCAAGACCAGCAGCGGCAGCTCCTTCAGCAGCAGCTACAGCTGCAGCACCAGCAGTACCAGCAGATGCAGCAGGCGGGGCAGCTGGGGGAGGACTCAGAGGGCAAGGGCTGGGGGACTCACTCATCTTCTGTCAGTGGCTCTGTCACCATCCCAGTCCTGTTCAATGAGTCTACCATGGCCCAGCTGAATGGGGAGCTGCAGGCGCTGACAGAGAAGAAGCTGCTGGAGCTGGGCGTGAAGCCACACCCACGTGCCTGGTTCGTGTCACTGGACGGGCGTTCCTCCCAGGTGCGGCACTCCTACATCGACCTGCAGACCAGCGAGAAGAGCCGCAGCAATGATGCCAGCCTGGACTCGGGTGTGGATGTCAATGAGGCCAAGCCCCACAAGCGGCCCAAGGAGGAGCGGGAGCGCCCCACAGCCCCTGCCCCAGCCCTCGCCCCAGCCCCAGCCCAAGCCCCAGCCCCTGCCAGTGTGGCCTACTCCAAGCTGGTCTTCACTGATGACACGGAGCAGAGCAGTAGTGAGAGTCGCACAGCCATCTGCTCCCCCGAGGACAACTCGCTAACACCACTGCTGGACGAGAACGCCGACCACCGGGCTGCCACCATCCCCCGCCGGGGCCGCAGCCGGGGCAACAGCTCCCGCAGCAGCAACAGCGAGCTGCGCCGGGACTCCATGACCAGCCCTGAGGACGACATGAATGACCCGTCGGAGGGGGGGGATGAGCAGGGGGACAAGAAGAGCCCCTGGCAGAAGCGCGAGGAACGGCCACTGATGGTCTTCAATGTGAAGTAAGCAGCAGGGGGGCTCGGCGCCCCACCCTCTCTGCCCCCCCTGCTCCCCAGCAGTGCCTGCCTCAGCTCAGCCAGTTTGGCAGGTGGGTAGGTGAGCTCCCTGCTCTGGGTACAGGAGGTGGCAGGGCCAGATGCACACTCCTGTGGGGAAGCCCCAGGAGACTGGAGGACTCCACTCCCCCAAGG
Organism: Crocodylus porosus; assembly: GCF_001723895.1. Taxonomy (NCBI): domain Eukaryota; kingdom Metazoa; phylum Chordata; order Crocodylia; family Crocodylidae; genus Crocodylus; species Crocodylus porosus. The sequence continues at coordinate 1,425,555 of NW_017728949.1, forward strand.
GGATCACTGGAACCCTGTGATCAGGAGGTGACAAGACACCTGGACCCCATGGACCGCACAGACCTGCCCCACCCCACCAGATTTCATCTCCTCCTGGGTTGAGCTGCATCTGGGACCCAGGGGAAGGAAGGGACCTGCCCTGGAAGGCAGACAGCGGAGAGTCACAGACCCCGGCCCATCCTGCGTCTGCTCCATCCTGGGACCTGCTGTCTGAGGCAGAGGAGGGTCAAGGCAGCCGCCTGGCCAGGAGCTCCAAGAAAGGGGGGACTACAAGGACCAGATAGCACCTGTTTAATCCACTGCCTTTAATGCCAGGCCTGGTCTCAGCTGCTGCCCCCCTCTCCCCTTCCAGGCAAGGAGATTGGGCTGGGGTGGGGGGACTGAGCGAGGCCATGTTCCTCCTGCCAGCCTGAGCCAATGCTGGAGTGAAGGTTCTTGCCAGGCAGGGTGGGGGCAGAGCTTGCAGTGCCCCTGAAGCAGAGAAGGACAGCTGGGTGCCTGGATCTGGCTCTCCTGAAGCACACTGTAGGGTGGTTGGTGCCACCACATGCTGCCTGCCTGCCCATTCTCCACTACCACCACAGGAGGTGCCGTGCGCTGTCTGCCAACCCTGCCTGCAGGACAGGCCTGTGTGTAGCTACTCCTTCACTGAGCCAGAGCAAGAAACTGGGGCCAGGGTGCTCCCCCCTCATGCCCCCCCTGCATGGATAGGACAGTGCCTGCTTGTGGTCGTGGGGTGGGGGGAATCCGTCATCACCTTCCTCCCTGAGATGGGGCTGTATGGTGGCAGTCCCAGCCTTTTCCTGGACACTCTCTCACTCCACTCACCTGGCCCTGCCAGATGGGTTTCGAGGCCTGGGCCCGTAATGAGTGCCTGTAGATAGGGGAGGTGTTCTGAGGGAAGCCAGAGTCTTTCCAGGCTGTCGGGTGTCTCTAATCATACTGCCAAACCTCTGTAGCATGAGGACCAGGAATCTCCTCCAGTCCTTCCTCTGCCCTTGGAGTGCCCCCCCCCCC
>NW_017728949.1:1427102-1447828 GCF_001723895.1 Crocodylus porosus
GGGGGGGCTGTTGCTAGGGGTGACATGTCATGGAGAGAGAAATGGGTTCCTAAAAGAATAATCCACATACCCATGGCTTTACCTTTAACTTTAGTGTCTTTCTGCCCTAAGTAGGCTGTCCCAGGGGGCCTCTTCCAGCCCTCATGACTCTTTGCCCCTGCTAGCAGCATGGCAGGGCCTGATCAGCTCTCACACCTCCTCTGTGCCTGCTCAAGCAGTGGGGACCAAGGGAGGCCCACGTGCTGGTCCTTCAGTGGTGGAGGAAAGGTAGGCAGCTGAACACCCTCCATGTGAAACATCGAGGACCAGGGGCTCTTCCTGCATTATTGGGAAGATCTTGCCTTAAATGCTGTATTGACCAGGGTGAGCGGCACCTCTGCTTTGCCCGAGGTGGGGGTGAGGGGCACTAGGTATGTCAAGGGGGCCATTCCCCTGCAGGGCTAGGCCAAACCAGGAAAGGCTCTGCTCTGGGAATAGTCCTAGAGCAGCCCAGTGAGGGACCCACGTGTCAGTCTGGGAGGCAGGCGTGCCCTGCAGTTCCCATCCAAGCTGCTCCAGGCCAGCTATGCTCAGGCTTTGCTGGGCCCCCTCCTTTTTCCAACAGCACACGCTGATGTAGCCACATGTGAAAATACACCCTATGCAGCATGAGGCCCTTGCCACATGCCAGGCCTGCAGGGCTACATCCCCCACACCACTGGGCCAGATGCTCCCCCCCTCCCCCGGCCTTCGTCTTAGAAACAGCAGCAGCCAGCAGGACTGGTGGGGTTGGGGATGCTGAAGCTCCTTTGGTGCTATTTGGTTCCAGCACCATGAGGTTCTTGCGAGCACCAAGGCCCCTCTCCAGCCCCTCCTCTCCCCCCCCTCCCTGTTTGCTTGGATTTTACTCCTGTTTCTAATGTTTTATACGTGGCAAGAAAAAAGAACTGAATGCCAGGTCTGTGCATGTACTAGGGTAACCCTCCTTGGGGTGGGAGCGGTGGGACAGGGGGACTAGAGGGGAACTAGCTTGACCCCTGCTGGCTCTGCTAGCCACCACCTGAGTGCAAAAACCATCCTCCCTGTGCCCCTTGGGAAGGATGAGGGATCCAGCGAGAGCTCTGGTCTACACTGGCCTGATTGCTCCTTCTTGTTCTTTAGAATGGTATTAATATATAAAACCCCCTTCAAAGCAATACCCGTGTCTGGCCTCTATTTTACTCCAGTTCAGGAGATGATGCCCTTCCTTCTCATCTGCTACCCCATGGTTGTACTAATGCAAGCCCCTCACCACACCAGGGCCTGCTCTTAGCCCAATCCCTGGGCAGTGCCTGACACACTGAGTGGGGCAGGGAGTTGAGAGCAATGCTGACAGGGGCAGGCTCCAATTGGTAGTGGGCTTGTAACAGCATAGTCAAGACCCAACTCTTCCAGCAGCTCCCAGTACAACACTGCTAAGGTCACATGACTGCACATAGCAGGGACCCGTGGTGTGCTTGCAAGTAGGGGTAGAGGCATATTGCACTGCTTCCAGGCTAATCATCCCTGTCCCCCTGGTACTAGTAGGGTGAAAGCTGCTCCCCTGAGGCAGGTAGGTGCCAAAAACAGGGCTGGCAGACAAGGGAGGGCTAATGCCCTGCTTGTAATCCAATTCAAACAAAGCAAAGCTAGGCTAAAAGTAATACCTGGAGTTTTAGCTGGAGGAAGCACAGGGCAGTTGCAGCCTGGCAAAGTGGACGGCACTGCTAACAACTGGATTAGGGGGAGGAGCCACTGAGGTTCAGGACCCCCTGCTGTGCCCAAACTGTTTCTGTAGCAAGCACTTCTCCTTACCCACCATGCCTCCCCCAGAATACACCCAAAAACGCATACAACCAGTGCCCCACTGCACTAGCTGCCCTCAGCTCCAGAGCAGAGCAAAAGCTCCAGGGCTTTTTTCTTTTTAAAGTGGGGAGGGGAATGGTCGAGGCCCATTCCCACAGCTGCTTCAGCTCTTCCTCAGAACAGGATGGAGAGAGGAACTGGGAAGCAGCAAGTAGCACAGCTCCTAGAGCCCTATGGGCTCTGCCAGAGGGGGTGATAGTGCATGGCCCTGCAAGAGGAGAGCAGGGACAAAAGCCCTCCACACATAAGCTTCCTACAAATCCTTTATTGGCTCTCCCACACACACGCACACACACACAGGCATCCACCCCGATGCAGCTCCAGCAAAAAGAAACCCATCCTCTTGCCAGCTGGGCACAGACTTGGCCTCACCTCATGGAATGGGAAAAGTCAAGCAGCAGAAGTGGAGAGCTACTGAGAGCAAGGGCACTGGCCAACCTGCTGCTCTCCACCCTCATGGTAAGTGCTACAGCGCAGCAGCAGGAACCCCCTGCTGAAATGCCTCTGCAGCAGCAGGAACCCAGGTACTGGGAGGGGAGGCCCTGCCCCAACCCCTACAGCAGTAGCTGCCTCTGCCTTTTGATGGAAGGCATCTTAGGTCAGCCTGCCTCAGCCTCTCCTGGCTTGCCCCAACGTGAGGGTGGGTGTCTGGTGGTCCACACCTTACACAAAATACTGACTCAGGTGACTCATATACTCTTCCTTAGCACGGCAGGAGGTTGCTTTCAAGGTCCCCTTCCAAAGGAGAATCTAAGACTGCCCCTGCCCCTGTTTTCCTTGTGCCAAGCTCATGGAGAGATGCTCAGTTTGTTCTGAGGATAGACAGCAAGTCTGAAAAGGCAGGAAGGAGCCAAGGTGGTGGGGACTGAAGATACCTATGGAGTTGTATTGAAGCTGTTGATGGAAAATCCCTGTTGCAGCGCAGGCCGTACTCAAGACCTCTCAGAGAGAGTCAACGGCTGGTCACTCCAAGGCTGTAGGGTAGCTAGGCTTCCTAGCACAGCAGAGTGCACTGCAGGAAGCCAGCTGTACATGGGCAGGAAGAATACTTCCACCTCCTGGCCTCCAGCTGGCACACAGCAGGGGAAGAAAGTGTTTAGAAGGGCCCCTCCTGGGGGGAGGTGGGTGGGCAGCAGCAGTAGAGGGCAGCAGGACAGAACTGCAAGGCTTGCACCAACAGTGCAAGACTCTTGCTGTCAGTGCTGAACACAAAACTTTTGGGCTCCAGGGTGGGGAAAGGACCGCAGCTAAGGGATGGTGGTGATAAGGCAGCTCAAGCCAGTAAGCAAAAGGCCCTTCATTCTGGGCAGTGCCTGCTGTTTCAGGTAGGGCAGACAGGCAGAAGTGGGAGGGTGGCATAAGCCATGCCTGTTACACCCTCTCTTTCTCCCTCCCCTGCAAGGAATGAGCAAGAGCCATGGGGGGGAAGGTCACAGCACTCCCCATGCTCAACAGGGAAGAAACAGAGGAACCAGGAGACACCCATGAGCAAGACAGAGACAGAAGAGGCAGAGTAACAAGCCTCATGGGATGAGGAAAGCCCCCCTCAAAGCATCAACTCTGAAAAGCAGAGCCCACAAGTGTGTGTGGTGGGGGGGGGGTCCCCAGGGAGCCCCAAGAGGCACTTCACAGCAATTTCTGCTTCTTTGGGCTGCCAGCAGAGAAGATGCTGCCATCCCAGCGGTGGGGCCCAAACCACCTGCAGCTAAGGCCCTTTCTGGTGCAGTGGTACCCATGGGGGCAGCAGTGGCGCTTGTCATCACAGCAGATACCCTATGGAGAGACAGGGGAGATCAGTATGTGATCAGTCATCCCCCACCACACCCTCTGCCTCCACCCCCCAATAAAGCAGCAGTTCCCACTGTGCTTTAATGGTGGTGCCTCCCACCCCATAATGCCCAGCAGGCATGGAGGGGTGAAGGGGAGAGAAGGAAACAGTCCAGGGCACAGCTCACAGAGCAGGGGCCAGGCACCTAAAACCATATGTTGTGAACAGCTCTTTTCTATGTGGGCACCAAGCCAACCCCCACCTCCCCCTGTCCAGAGCAGCCACCCCAAGAGGCAGCAGGGCTCCTTTGCCCTGTCTGCTACCAACCTTCTTGTAGGGGCAGCAAGCCCAGGCACCCGTGGATGCCCTGCAGCAGGTCTGGTTGTCATGGCAGAAGTGCGTGCTATCACAGGCCACATCGTTGCTGGGCTTGGGGCTGGCTGGCAGCAGCACAGCTGAGGGGCCCAGGCCCTCAGGCAGTGCTGCCTGCTGCTTCTCACAAGTCTGCGCCAGCAAGTTGCAGGTGTAGCCCGCGGGACAGCAGTGCTGCTCATCCTTGCAGCACACGGCCTGGGTGATGGAGGAGGGGCGCAGTTGGTGCCTTCATGAGGCACCAGAGAGAGCAGCCTAACGAACATGCTCACCACAAGACGTCCAAGAAGAGGACCCCCCCCACCCAAAGTCCTGGCTCCTGCCTCACTCCATTCCAAGCCACTAAACTTCTCCCCGATCTGGGAACAGCATCCAGGAATCCCAGGGTCCCAGCTCCCGCTTTAGGCTACTGGAATCCCCTTCCTTTCCCAAAATGGGGTTGGAGGCAGTGGGTGCCAGGACTCCTGTGTTCTGGTTCCAGAGACAAGACTCCCAGCACACACGGATGGAGGGGGAATATCAAGGTACCTTCTCACTACTAATCCCAATCCTCAGTCCCAGCCACTGACTGCCCCCACCTGTCCACTCATCCCTGTTCCTTCTGTGCACTGACAGAGGCAAGGGAAGAGGCTACTTGGAAGGGGGTGCCTAGCAGACTACCTAAAGGGCCCTTGAATGCCCAGAAGGGAGCTGCCAGAACAGCGCCCCCACCCTGTACTCACATTCGGCAGCTGGCAGCAGGCCCAGGCACCTGACAGTTTCTTGCAGCAGGTCTGCCCATCTTCACAGCTGAACGTTGCATTGCACTGCACATTCTGGACCTGGGGGGCACTGGTCACATGCACCCTCACTGCAGACATCCTCAACGGTTTGCTCAGGCACTTGCCATGTTCCAGGTCACAGATGTGGCCTGCAGAACAGCAGTGCAAGCCATCCGAGCAGCACACAGCCTGGGCAGGGAGAGGAAGGGGGAAGGCTCGCTGTGTGGCACCAACCAGGTCCCACACCTCCTCCTCTAGCTGGACCCTAACCTGCCACTGGCAACTGTACTGTATTGTCGCCTGGCTGGGCACTTCAGGGAAAGGACAGCAACCTGCCATCTGCCAGCAGGTCTGATCCAGGCCACAGCTGATGCATTGCCACAGACCCACAGCGTGGAGCTCCCAACCTCACACACCTGAGGCAGGGGACAGCAAGCCCACTGTCCCTCTGGTCCTGGCACCCTGCAGCAGGTATCTCCATCTGGACAGGAGTGTTGGTTGTCACATTTCACATTTTGGTCTGCAGAGGTCACACTCAGCAGGGCTGGGGTCTTCTCCAGCCAGGGAACGCTGGTGCTGCCTTGCAGGCAGCTACTTCCCGTTGAGTCACACTTGGAGCCCTTGGGGCAGCAGTGGATGAGATCTGGGCAGCACGTGGCCTGGGCAGGAAAGAAGCACAGGCCCCCAGTATGAGGCTCCTCAGCCTTTGTTCTCCAAGAACATCCCTGTCACCATCATCTGCCGCCCCCACTTCCCGGTCCTCTGCTTGTGCCCCTCCTTCTTAACCTGCAGCCTTGCAGTCATAGTCCCAAGCTTACCCCACAGCTTGGCTCCCAACTTGACCTACAGCCCCTGTGACCAGCCCCAGAGGGGAAATGGAAGGGGAAATGGCAGAGTCATGATAAGCCCTTGCACTCTTCCTAGTGACACGGACACGCCTCTTCCCCCAAAGTGGACAACGGGAACAAAGACTGCATGCTGGCTCCAGGGCCCACCACAGCCAAGCCCCACTTGACAGCCACTTCGCAGCTTCCTGGAGAGCCCTGGAGCAAGCAGACTCACCCCAGCTGCACTCCTCACCTCTGGAACAGGGCAGCAGCCCCAGGCCCCTGCCACCACCCTGCAGCAGGTGTTTTCATTTGGACAGGACATTTCATCATCACATTTCACATTTTGGCTTGCAGAGGTCACTCTCACCAGAGCCAGGGTCTTCTCCAGCCAGGGGATGCTGATACCACCCTGCTCACAGCTGCCTCCCTCTGGGCTGCACTTGTAGCCTTTAGGGCAGCAGTGCACGTGGTCCTGGCAGCACGTGGCCTGAGCAGGGAGAGGGGAAGATGTCCAGCACAAGGCTCCTCACAGCCCTGCCCACGGAGTTTTCACCACACCACACCAGCACTGCACCATGCAGAGTCACTGGGTCCCCCAAAGCCCCCTCAAGGTCACCCAGTTCTTCCAGTAAGATATCTTGGCCTTCCTCCATGCTAACAATGCCCCCCAAACTTCTGCTATTAGGAATGTCACTGGTACACTACTCCTATTTGTATCAAAGTCCATCAACAACCAGTCTCTCAAGACTGGCCCCTGAGAAGTGCCACTGGGAGCCTTGCTCCAGCCCAACAGTATCCCTCCTTTCCCCCATTCCCCTTCAGCCAGCCCACTCTCTGCCTCCCCAGCCTCACACTAATTCCCATCTTCACCAATCATTTCCCATATGACAGTGTGTCTTGCCCTGGCAGGATAGATCCCCTGGCATTTCCTTTTTCTAAAAACCTGGCTACCAGGACAGTCACATCAGTTAACATGCAGTACACACACTTTGTTTTCCATTACCTTACTCTCCCATTCAAAACAGGTTCTAGGGCCTTGCATGCAACTTCAGACCATTAGGCCTGTGGCTGCCCAGATCACTTTCCCTCCTGCTTCCTCTCAAATAAAAAGGACATGTGCTGATCTCGAGTCATAGGGTGCCAACCCTGACTTGAGCGATTTAGTAAGACTCCTTGCTCCTGGACATGAACTCTCATGTCAGAGCTCCAAGATGGAGTGGATGTGTTCTCCCTAACTGGGGCAAGTTAAGCTCAGTGTACTTTGCTTTCACTTGACCTGTGGAATATGTATGTCCCCACAGTCCTCCCCATTAGCCATCCAGCTTTTGCTCCCTTGCTCAGAAGCAAAGGGCTGATCTGGGTACAGGTTCCTACCTCATCCTCACCCCACTTCCTCCACTCCAAGCCATTTTTTGGTTTTCCTGGCCATAGTCAGGCTTCCTCCTGTGTGACACATGCTCACCACACACCTGTGGCAGAGGGCAGCAGCCCCAGGCCCCTGTCAACAGCCTGCAGCAGGTATTTCCATCTGGACAGGACATCTGGTCATCGCATTTCACCTCTTGGCTTGTGGAAGTCACTCTCACTTGTGCTGGGGTCTTCTTCAACCATGAGATGGTGGCACCACCATCCTGGCAGATGCCCTGCCCTGGGTCACACGTGAACCCCTCGGGGCAACAGTGGATGTGGTCTGAGCAGCACACAGCCTGGGAAAAGTGGGGGTGGGGGATTCTGGTCATACACAGAGGCCATGAGTAGCCATGGGGGCAGGAGAGCTCTAGACAGGACTCAGGCCTGCAGAAGGCAGCACAATGCCTCAGGGACCCACACGACTAGCCTGTCAGGTACCTCTGTGAAGGGACAGCAGCCCCAGGCCCCTGTCAACAGCCTGCAGCAGGTATTTCCATCTGGACAGGACGTCTGGTCATCGCATTTCACCTCTTGGCTTGTGGAAGTCACTCTCACTTGTGCTGGGGTCTTCTTCAACCATGAGATGGTGGCACCACCTTTCTGGCAGCTGCCCTGCCCTGGGTCACACATGGACCCCTTGGGGCAACAGTGGACATGGTCTGGGCAGCACACAGCCTGGGAAAAGTGGGGGTGAAGGATTCCAGTTAGCAGGTATACATGGGGGACAATGAGGGCAGGAAAGCTCCAGACAGGAGTTAGGCCTGCACAAAGCAGCGCAGTGCCACAGGGACCCATACGACCAACCCATCAGGTACCTCTGAATAGGCACAGCAGCCCCAGGCCCCAGTGCTCAGTTGGCAACAGGAGTTCCCATCTGGGCAACTTGTAAAGTCATCACATTTCACATTCTGAGCTGGAAAGCAAGACAAATAGCTGGAGCCAGGTATGGGAGCCCCACCTTCCTCAACACACATATAGCCACACAGTTCCATAGGGGACTACAGAGGTGTACTTTGCCTTGGACAGCTTTGTGAAGTGTGTCACACTGAGGGAAGGGTCCTGTTATGGAGACACCCACCAAGCTAACTGAGGAATACTGTGCCTGGGGACTAGTGCCATCCCAAGGCCATGTTGGCAATAGCAAGGGAAGGCAAAGTAGGAACACCAGTACAGCAGAGGGGAGGGTTCCCCCTACCCTGATGCCTTGAAGCAGTCCCAGGAGATGCAAGGTAAAAACAAAGCCAGCCCCCGCTTCCTGCATTACCTGAGCTGGAGACTGCTGGAAGCCTCGTGAGTGGCTGCATCTGGCCCAGTGCAGAAGTGCATTTAGAGCGCTGCAGGTCACAGGTCGTGCCCTGAGGGCAGCAGTGCAGGTGGTCACTGCAGCAAACAGCCTGCACCCCAGGAGAGAACCCACAGGCCATAAGACTCCTCACACGCCAAGGGCTCCCAAAACCAGAGCCACAGACTCCATTCCCCAGCAGCCACATGCATGGGGTGAGGTTTGGGACCAGCCATGAGCTCAGCTTCCAGCATCAGAAGAGCAAGACCCAGCCCCAGGGTTCACCCTCTAGCCTACCTGACAGGCCCAAAACCCAGTAAGTAGCAGCCACTTCCACTTTCTGGGCTGGAACAGCTGAGGGAAGGCAGCCAACTCAGAGCCTCATATTTTGGAGGACAGTGATGTCTGCACAAAGGGACCTTGGCAAATCCACAGGCTGTGAGGGACCTTCAGTATCCCCAGATTTTGGATGGGGCACAAGTGTCACAGCATTCCCCCCCACAGCATGCATCCCATCATGGGGATTCTGGCTGGCATCTGAAGTCTCCACATCACAAAATTTGGTGCCTGTGGCTTAGTTTAAAAGAGCTGTCCCTTCCTGGAGGGCCTGAAGCAGCCCAGGGCAGATACAGTACAGAGAGGAAGCAGCAGCAGCCAGGAACATAGTGCTGCCATTCACCCAAAACACAGGTCTCGTTTGGTGTAGTTGTGGCCTCTGGGCAGTGCCCATGCCTGCTCCATGGCACCACACAAGGTAACCCCATAAGATTCCCAGACCCATCCTTTCCATAGGAAGATACCACCCTGCCCCAGGTGGTGGCTGTGCAGTGCATGGCACCACTGCTAGGCGGCATCAGTGCACTATAGGCCCTGGCTTCAACCTGCCCACCTCTCTCCAGGGACAGAGGGTGCCAAGACCAGGTATTGCCTGGCAGTGCTTAGGCACTGCCATGCCATGCAGGTGGAGGATGGGGAAGAAATGGATCTTCTTAAAGGAGCAATGCATGATCTCAGTGGGTCCACTGGACAAACACAGAGCTCAAGTCTCAGGAGATGCCTGGCTGCCACACTGAGGGTAGGGGGGGAAATAGGCAGATCAGAGTACTTCAGGGCAGAAGAGAGGTGTCATGTCATACCCTCCCCCAGGTCTCTTGCAAGGGCCTCACTCACATTCTGCAGAGGACAGCAGCCATACTGGTTAGTTGGCAGCTGGCAACATGTGGCACCATCTGGGCACATCGACTTCTGGTCTGGGCAGGTGATCTTGTCAGCCAACACTGGGAGAGGAGGAGATGTGAAGTGAGGGGAGCTGAGAACACAGACCATCAACCCCTGGCTGTCCCAGCTGCAGCCCTGCTGCCTCATATAGCACCTCCAGCTCCCAAGACCAGGTGTGAGCAGGGTTGGAGCAGCCTTGGGGTGCCACACTGTGGAGAGGAACTCCCAGACTAGCCCTGTGCTACAGCAAACACCTCCCAGGAGCCAACAGCCCTCCCCAAGCTTCACTTGCTGCTTCTCCACCTCAAAAGGGGTTGAATAAGGCCAGAGGCCTCCACAGACATGGGGAGGTGGGGAAGTGTGGTTGCTGCTTAGCTCCACCCAGGCAGGAACAATTACCACATCTGCCTGCAGCTGGGGGCCAGGGAGGCTGGAAGGTCCCAGCTGGAATTTGGTCAAGGTCCCATTTCACTATTGCCCAAGCAACCCACTAAATGATTCTTTTCCATAATGATGGGCGAGAACAGCCCTGGGGTCTCTGCAGGGGCACAGCATGTAGCACAGAGGCCACAGAATCCTCTTGGGATAAGGCAGATTGGACCCTCCTACAGGCCAGACACCAGATCCCATGCCAAGCACAGGGGGGCCCAGACTCCCCGCCTGGCCCTTGAAAGCCCACCCAAAGGGCAGCAGCAACCCAAGGGGACATCTCCTCCATACCTACTGCCCCTGGCCCTGGCATCCGTTTCCTGGCTGGGAATTTCATGCGCATGGGGTGGTCCCCATCAGCTGACAGGCACCGGGAGTGGGCCAGGTCACAAGTAGTGGCATGAGGACAGCAGTGCACCTTGTCCACACAGCAGGAGGCCTGTTAGAGAAGGGGCTATTAGCACCAGAGCAAAGGGGAGCCAGGTCCCTTCCTCTGCAGCTCCATCCTTGGGGAATCCAGAGACCTGCTCCCAGACAACCACAGGAGCTCAGCCAGGTGCCCTGAGACAGCTTCACCCCCTTTGCTCAAGTGGGACCTCCCCCCAGCATGGCTGCACTTCCAGTGCTTGTGGGCTCCTGAGGTCAATCCTGCTCTACAGCCCCTTGCTATCCCTGCCCTGGGCACCCCACGTCAGTTTTGCCAGTGCTCCTCAAGCCCATCCCACAATACCCTACATTTCTACCCCGGGCTTCCCCCTCCCCAGAGGTGCTGGTGCCTCTCAATCTTCTGCTGCTGCCCCACCCAAATTCTCCTCTTGGTGCTCCCTACCTCTGGCATAGGGCAGCACCCCCAGGTGCCATTAACAGTTGCACAGCATGTGGAATCATCAGGACACTGTGATTCACCGTCAGGACACTGGACAGCAGCCAGGTCACGAGGATCTGAGAAGAGCAAGGTCAGAGTCTGGCACAAGAGCACCACTGTGCCAGGGGGAGGGAGGAGGGAGGGGAAGGGTTGGAAATCTGTTTCAGCGTGGCTCTAGCCCTGACTGCTTGCTGCCTCACGCAGGCCATGTGGAAGGGGCAACAAGGGCAAAATGGCAGCCTGAACCACAGATCAGCATGCTCCAGTTGGCAGCCAGGTGCATGGTTCTCCTCCAGAGGGAGATGTGGAACATATTCCCACCCCTGCCAGTCCCACAGCTTGAGAAACCTCCACTTCCAGTGCCCACAAGAGGCTAGGTACATGGAAGGACTAGGCTAAATACGGGCACATGACAGATGAGTGCAACAGCCACTGTACAGGTGATGTGAAGAAACACACTTGGTGGAGACCCTGGTATCAAGCAGCCCAGTGATATTTGGTTACATTCAGGATACAGGGTTAGAGGCAGAGGCCAGCAATGCCAATGGCAACCCAGTTGGCCACATAGGAGCCAGAAGAGCCATGGGCCCTCACCAGCTCAATACCTGGAAGCGTGAAGCAAGATTTGCTGTCAGCACTGCAGTGGGAGCCTTGGGGGCAGCAGTGATGCCCATCAGCACAGGAGACGGCCTGCAGGAAGAGAAGGGTGGAGAGGGCATTGCCATCAGGTCTGGATATGGCAGAGAGAAAAGTCAACATCTTGCAGGAGTAGCCAAATGCCAGCCCCTCCCTTCCATGACCGGGATGAGATGGGGCTGGGGACTCTAGCCCACACAGCTCTCCAGGCGCATCTGCATCATCTTCCACCTTAACAGGTAGGAAACAGCCACAGTGAGTGGGTCTGCATCCAGGGCAGAGGAGGGAGAATAGGACTCAGGAGTCCTAGCTCTCAGATGGAGCACACTGCATCCCTCACACAAAAGCAGATGCTTCTCTCTCTTGCTGGAGAAAGATGAGGTACACTGGCAGAACCTATCCTTTAGGACTGCCTCTTCATGCCCATGCTCAGCCCACCTAAGGGCAGGGCTGGCACCGAACAGCCCAATCCAGCCCAGCCATCTCCCCCATGGGGTGATGGATACAACTACTTGTGCCCCAAGAACAAAGCAGGCAGGAAACCTATGTGATCCTCCCCTGCCCCAAGGCATTCACCTCTGACAAAGGGCAGCAGGAAAAGGAGCCAGCCGAGGTGCGCAGGCAGGTGTACTCCGCAGGGCACTGGGTACCATCAGGACATGTTGTTCTGGAGGGCTCAGTCACAATCCCCGTCTGGATCATAGGCAGGGACTTCAGGAAGACCTAGTGAAGAAGGGGGAAGGTGGCTGAGGATTGGCTGCTGGGAGCCCTAAAGCTGCAGACAGGGCCTCCCACCTACCCACACTGGCTCTAGGTCACAGTACAAAGCAAGGAGCCGAAAGGCTGCCTTGGGCTGACCCTCCAAGAAGTTCACCAGACCCCATCTCCTCCTGCGGGGGCACAAGGAACAGATTCTCACCCCATAGGGAGAGGCACTGTACAGGAAGAGCTCCCAGCCCAGGAGGGAGGGCGGGAGGAGATTGCTCACATGCAGAATCTTCCCCTAAGACACAGTCTGCTGCTTGCATGGCAAGCACAGCAGAGGGCCTTGGTTGCAGAACTGGTTCCTTTTGGCCACTGTGCAGGGCCCCAGTGAAACTGGACTCCCTTCAGAGGTCACTAGAGAACAGGCCTGGGGGCTGAGGCTGGTCCAGGAAGTGAGATCTCCTCCCTGCACGGGGAAGCAGCTGCCAGCATGTGATGGGGAAGGCTAACCGCAGCTTCCCAGCAGGTCACTGAATCACAGTCAGGCCCTGGTAGCAGGGGTTGGGCTGGAAAGGAGTGCTGGCTGTGGCAATGCCCAGCCTTGGCCCCTGAGCCACCCCCAGGCAGACCTGCCTGCCCCTCACCTACAGGCTCTGCCATCTCCAGGACTGGTCCCCTCCAGACTTCCCCAGCCTTCCAGGCACAAAGCTGGCTGCCTCCCGAGTGCCCACCCCAAAGCACTCAGCCTCGAGGGCAGCTCAGGCCCCATGGGTCCCCACTCAATACACAGGGACTGGGCAGAGCTCTGTTGATCTCGATCTTGTTTCATACAAGCCTCCAGTGTAAGGGGCATTCAGCTCCTGGTCAGACCACAACCTCTCTGGAGTGGACTCTATGCTCAGCCCTTGCTTAGCAACCCCTTGTTCCCCCACCCTGCAGCACCCACACCAACTGCCCTCCTATACCACAGCCTTGTGGGGAGCTCAGCCCTCAGCGCAGCCCATCCCCTGCAGAGGGTTTCTCTGATGCCCCTTCAACTGTGCTGACACCATGAGAGGAAACAGGCACTCACCAGAGACAGCGGGCAGCAGGCATAGCCATCCCCACCTGGCTCCTGGCAGCAGGCTGAGAATCCTTCACAGACCCGTCCATCAGGGCACCGCAGCGAGGCCACAGCGCCAGCCAGCACCAGCCACAGTGGCACAAGGGTCCACATCCTTGGGTAGGGCATCTGCAAGAGACCAGCCAGCAGCCATTCAGCGCTCACCTGCAGGCAGCAGCCTCGCCCCTGCAGTCGCGCACGGGACCTGTCTTTCACGCTGGGCAACCAGTCAGATGCAGGGCTAAACAGGAGCCCAGTGGGCCTGCACTTGCAGCACGGGGCAGGGCCTCACCTGCCCTCCCAACCCCTGCCCTTGGAGGGGCTCTATCCTAGTGGCTTGGCCCAACAGGGATGGGGGGGTGGAGATGGGAAGGGAGAGGGTCAGGATCTTTGCTATGCATGGATGCTTTACTTGGTTCCCTTACTTACAGGGAGGGGAAACCCTCATGTTGCTTTCTATTTGCCTTCCTCAGCCCTCCACAGCTAGTAGCTATCTGCCCCTCCCACTCTAGGGCTGTCCCCATGCTGAGTGTTGCCGGCACCAGCTCCTGCTGCCAGGCAGAGGGGCAACAGCTGTCATGCAGTGATGTGGTGAACATCTGGATGTGCCAGCAGAGGCCAGCAAGTGGCAGGGGAGCTGCAACTCAGCTCTGGTATTGGCCTCAGCTCCTCCCTCCCAGCTCTCCACTGCCATAGCTAGGAGCCTGCAGCACTACAGCTGCCCCAGTTCAGATGCTCCCCCAGATCCAGACCACAATGTACTGCCAGGTGCCAAGACACCCCAAAGGCCCAGGGCATCCACCGCCTGTGACCTGCTGTTGAGAGACGCAGAGGCAAAGCAGAGTGCTATGGGAGGGCAAGTGGAGGATCTAGGCCCTCCAGACAGCCACAGCTCACACCTCTCCCTCCCCTCCTCACCAAGGCAGCCAAGCAGCAAAGTCCAACCTGATAAGGCCTCCTCCCTCCCCCTTCCCACAATAAAAAAAGCTCAGCTCCAGTAGGGCCTGGACACAGCCTAGCAACAGGAACAGGAACAAAAGTCATTTATTAGGACACAGTAGCATGGGGAAACAGCCAGACTTGACATAGGGTCCGCCCTGCCCCCTTACTCCATGGCTTCCCAGCCAGATCCACAAGTGGGAGGAGCACAGCCTCTGGGTTAGGACACAGAGCTGGGCACCAGGACCCTGGATCCCATATGTGGTGCCATCAGCTTTTTCCCTCCCCGCAGGGACCAGAAACCCCACACCTGAAACACAGGCAGACAGAAAGGGACAGGGCATCCTGGGTGGGCTCCTGAGCTTGGTGTGATAACTTCAGAGGCACCATCTGCCATCTCCTTCCTGTGAACAGGGCCCATTGCTGTTCACCCCCCTCCCCCCCCAACACATGCTCTCTCCAGCTGAGCCACCTTCTGCAGGCAACCAAGGCAGGGGGGCAGCTCATGGCCTCCAGGGCAGGCAGCTCTTTCACACAGGCATGTGGCTTCTGCCATGTGCTGAAGGAGGAGCAGACAGGCACCCCTGCTGCACCCCCAGGTGAGCTTTCTCGACAGCTCTGCCTGCTCTGGGCCACAAACACCCAAAACACCTACAGCATCAGCCCCTGCTGCACAGCTCAGGGAGCACCAAGAAGCTGCAGAGAGGAGTGTGCATGATGGGTGTACATCAGCCTTGTGCGCAGGGCAAGCCTTGAGAGCTGAGCTTGTGGGATGGCTCCAGGCTCCCCACAGCCCTGCAGCAGTCCAAGAAGCTGGGCAGTCAGGCTCCGTGTCACAGGGAGATCCCTAGCACCTGCGCCTCGATGGCAGGCAGGGGGCTACCCCAGCTTCCTCTGCCCTCCAAGAGGAGGAGCACTGGGACTCTGGGATTCTCCCCTCCATCAGCCTCACCTCCTCTCCTTGGGAGAAGGACAGGAGCTGTTGAGACAAGGGCTGCCAAGCTCCTTCTTCTCTCAGTGGCTCCAGAAACCCAATTCCCACTGAAGTGAACGGGACCACAGCATCCTTCCTGTCCAGGCAGGTTTTCAAATATCAGCGCAGTCCATTCTCAATGCCACAGGCCTCGCTGGGGGACTGAAGACGAGTCACTGCCCTGTCCATAAGGTGGAGACCACAGCACTGAGCCACTGCCCAAGGAGGGGCATGGAGCTGGTTTCCCAGTGTCCATACAGACTATGGACAGACCAGAAGCTGCACTGTTCCCAAGCCTGGAACAGTCCTTTGGCCTCCTCCTTCCTACAAGGGCTAGAGTGACCACTACCCACTGTACCAACAAGATGCTGCCTGGCCTGAAAAACCACACCCTGGCGCTCCAGAGCCCCTAGAGGGAAAGCCACAGGAGATGTCCAGCTCACACAGACAGGGCAAAAGGACCTGCAGAGCCCCTCTGCCCTGCTGGGAAGGGAGAGAAGGTAGGGAGATGGATAAGCTATCTCTGAGCCTCAGAAATGACAGCAGGCCAGCTCCACAGGAAACAGAGCAGCTCCCACAGCTCCCCCAGGCAAGCCAGCCCCAGCACAAACAGCACAGCAAGGCATCTGCACACACAGCACTCCTCCTAAAGCAGCTGAGCACTGAGAAGAGGAAGGAGCGGCGTGCAGTCAAAATGCTGAACTGGTATCAGGAGACCTGGGTTCCAGGCCCCTCTCTGCCACAGACTCCCAGCGCGACCATGGGGCTGTCGCTTCATCCTGCCGAGATTTAAGACCTCCATACCTGACCTCCAGGGGACAAATAAAGCAAGTATCTTAACTCTGGCAAAGCATATTAATGCTGGCAAAGCATACTTGATACCACTCTCCCCGGGGCTGGGAAGTGCTGAGGGTTAGCAGCACCAGGGATCTGATTTTCCCATCAGATGAAGCACCAGTGTTCTTGAGCTGGATATAGAAAGAGAAGGGAGCGCTCCCAAGCCTTCAGGTCTGCAAGCACACAGCATGTCCAGAAAGTCAGCTGCATGGAAGACTCCGTAACCGGGACTGCTGCATCTGGCAACAGAGTCCTGTGAATGTGGCCCTGTGCAGCCCATCCAGGGAGGCTGACCCTGGGCCTGGCCAGGTCTGGGAGACAGCAGAGCCAAAGGAGAGCAGGCAAGATGTACCTCTTCCCCCTGCTACCCTCCTAATCTCTCTCTTTGGTATCTTGCAAGCTCGAGCCACCAGACACAACATCTACAACCACAGCTTGCCAGATAACATCGTTTTGTGGTGCAAGAACCCAGCATAGGGTGTTTATCTTGCCCACTGCATCTCAGCTGACAAGGCCAGACTCTACCAAAAGGGAGGTTACTGTCATCCAAAAGCCCAGAGCGTGTGGGACAGGGAGGGGTGAGGGGGGTGGGCTGTGGCCTTACTAGCCAAAGGCAGCCCTGTGGCCCCTCTGCCCCCACCAGCATATGCAAGGAGCAGTCTCTTACCCAGGGCCAGACATCTCAGGCACCAGCCTTTTCTAGCACTCACCCAAGGAAACTAAGCTAACAAGAGGGGCTTGGTCCCTCACTGGGGAAGCACAGGGAGGCATCTCCCATAGATGCCAGGGACCTGCAGGCAAGGAACTGCTCCCGCTTCCCCAACCAACCAACCTTCCTTTCATAACCCCTTGCAAGTCACAGCGCCCCCGAGCCCTGCTTCCTCCCGGCTAAGGGACTTGTCCAGGATCCTGCACTACCAGAGCCACTCTGGGCTGACAGACAGGAGAGATGGGTCAGAAAAGAAATCTAAGGAGCTGGGAGATGCATCAGGTTACATCATGAAGTTATTTCTCCCCCAGCTCACCACTGAGGCCATCTCCAGGCCTCAGAAATGAGGTCTTATTACAGCCATCACCAGAAACCAGCCTCAGACCTGCATCCCTGCACCCTCCAGCCGCAGGAGGGACCCCTATTTTATACAAGAAGCAGTCAAGGCCCAATAAGTGGCTGCAAGTCAGCAACAGACCCAGGAAGAGAGGTTCAGACTAGTGGATGGCACTGGCTCATGCCAAACTGCAGAGTCGATCCTGGCTGTCTGTAACAACCTCCTGCCCCGTAAGTGCTCTGAACCACAGGATCCTCCTTGGAAAACCAGTTCCACCAACTGTAACCAGGAAGGAGCCATCGCTGTACCTGGCTGGGACCACAGCTCCTGGAGTCCACGTCTGCTCCATTTCTACCCCCACCAGTTAATCCAGGCCAGACTCCTTCCCACCCCTCACCTCAGCTCAGCTCCCCACCTGACAAAGGGATAATGCCTCCATCCGGGGCTACACTCACCTCTCTGCATAAGCACTGCCAGAAATGCCTTCAAAAGACAGTTCAGTTCATGCCTAGGCACAGTGGACAGTGGTCATCTTATTATTCCTTGCATCTTTCTAGTCCATAGAAACATGTGGGCTCCAGAGCAGCTCCCCCAGCACCCATTTCACCCCCTCACAAACACTGCAAAGCCCTGTGAGAACCCCTCTCACCCCAACCAGCCTCTCACTATTGAGAAGTGACTTGTCATCACTCTCACAAGCCACGAGCTAGAGCGGCATGCAACTTTGGACAAGTGTCAAGTCACCAGCTTTTATGGCAAACAACATGCGTGAGACCCAGAATCATGGCTGTACCCCACGTGCACAAGAACAATGTGCATGTGGGTGGGTGCAACGGTGCGTGCAGTGGGGCGGGGAAAGAGGACTGGCAAACCCCAGCACTTCTCACTTGATTCATGTGGCCAGTTTCTAATAATCATTTCTGAAAGCCAAGTGGGAAGTGAAACTCAACCTGACTGGGAAAATAAAACTGAACAGACTAAGGTCAGAGACCAAGGGCTTATCTATCCAAGGAAACAGCCCAGAGGGCAATAATGCACAAATTCCACCTGTGGATGTTCTTATGCAGCGATAAGGAACTAGTGCTCTTTACACCCCCTATTTACTCTGCAACAGGTATTGCAGACTAGTTTCCCCCAAGGACAAGTCCAATATAAAGAAGCATGCCCAAGCCAGGCAGGGCCCATTAAGGGTGGAAAAGCCTCCTTCTCATAAGATGCTGACCCCTGCTGTGGCTGACAGCATTTCATCTTCTAGTATAGGGCTGAGGAGCTGGTTAGACCATTGTTACAATCCTACATAGCTCACAATCATGAGGTTGTATTTCAGCTGGGTTGGGTCCAGCAACCCTGTTGCAACAGTATCTCCACAATATTTGTTTCCAGTGTAGACAAGAATCAAGAAGCAAAGTGGGGTGGGAAACAAAGCCAGCCCTGTTTTGCTGCACCTTCAAGCTCTTAATTTCCTTCTCATCCAACACGTTGTTATGCCAAGCAGCAAGGGGAGGCTCTCAGACAGCAGTGCCCAAGAGATGCATACAATAAAGGCTCTGGGGAGACCTGCTCCAGGCAAAGAATTCCATAAATTTGTAGAGTCTGGTCAGAACAAACATATGCTGGTTGGCTGATCCCACAAACCCAGCGCACGCACCCAATTAGCTGAAGCAGGATTGTTTACTATTCCAGCCATAAATGCAGAGGCAGCTGCTGTTTTCATAGCCAGGTCAAAGCAAAATTACAGAAGCTCCAGACTCAGATACTCGCTACCAAGGGGAATTCGCTCTCAGAAATTAGTAACCCACACAACCTGCCAGGCTCGTTCCAGCACTAGGTTAAAACCATCCTTCCTTGCCTCTCTAAGACTGAGGTACCAACCCCAGCACCAGTGAGGAAAGAGGGCTTATTTGCTTCTGCCTTCGCTACTAATAAGAGGTGCATTCTCAGCAATATGATCAGCATCAGATCTTAGGGCAGGCAAAACTCTTTGAGTAGCTTTGAGTGCGGCAAACCAAGGAAACGCCACATCCAGGAACACACGGGACAGGAAATACAGCATGGGCCTCACCTACCTACACTGCAGTAAAAGAAAAACTGCCTATGCCCAGTTTCCACGAGAACTGAATGAGCTTAGGTACACTGACATCTTGCTAAAAAGTCACCTGCTTTGGCATTGAAAACAGCCTCAAACACTGAAGGGATGCAGTTCCCCAATCTAGCACAAGGATATCTACCTCTGAAGAGTGTTACTTGGTCACAGACACCCCAGGATTCTGCTTCTGGGAAGGGCCCGATTTAGCGTGCTTGGCTACAGCAGCCAACATCTGCCTAAGGAAAAAATGTCAGGCTAACTCATTCATCCAAGCAGCACCACTAAAGTTTAATCACATGAACCTGGCTCTTTGTTCTTTCACACACATCATGGGATACTTCACAGACATGGGAATGAATTACTTCCTTGGTAATGGGCAGGGAAGAGCCAAGTCCTCAACCCATGCAGCACTTGCATGCACTTTATGCAGGGAAGGAAGGAAGGAAGGAAGAACAGGGGCAGCCATGTTCTCCCTGTTGTGCACGCAGTCCTATGTGTTCATGACAAGACCAGTTTCTACCTCATGTATTAACTCAAGCAGAAGCAGAGTGAAGCACGGGCCTAGCCGGGCATATGGCAACAGACCCATCACTGTCAGCACAGAACAATGTCAGACACCTGAAATCAACACTTTGCATACCCATCTCTCATCTCTGGTGCCAGCTGCACTCAACTCCATCCACTCACAGCAACAAGGGGAACTCAGGCTGCTGCTGGGTGCCTGCCCTGCCCAGCACGGGGCAGGCTGAGCAGTCAGCCGGGTTGCTGGGGCAAAGCAGCCAGAGAAGCAAGGAGGCGAGATGCAGAGCACAAGGGAGGCCCCTTGAGAAGGGAGAACTCCTAGTGAGGTGGCAGGCCTGGGAAGCAAAGGAGAAAGGAGGGTCCTTCCAGGGGCCCAACCCCACAAACCTGGGGGAGGAGGGCAGAGTGTGAGCCCCCCTGCCCTGCCCTGCCCACCCGCTATCACAGCAACTTCACCCAGAGCTGTGCCCCTCTCCCAGCTGGCAGCGGGGGAGCTGCACCCCTCAGGACAGTCCTCTCTGCCCTCAGCCTGTGCAACTTGAGAAGGTGGGCAAGGATGGGGTGGGGGGACAGAAAGGGCACCCCCAGCCCTGACACTCAACAGATTGATTTTTTTTAGTTTTTAAAGGAAATTTGTTTGTGTCCTAACGCGAATCAGCCAAACCCATTCCAAATCTGCCAGTCATTCAAGAGCCGCATTCAAGTCTCCTCCACCCCTGCCCGGGGCTTCCCATGTTTCCAAATCCTTTGGCGGACATCCTACGTGCAGGCCCGAGCCTGAAAGCCTGGGGTTCGGATGCCCCCGAGCCTGGCCTGCCCTCGGCCAGACGGCCACGGGAGCAAGCCAGGGGGACTCTCCCCGTGCCCTGAAGTCGGGGTGGAGCCAGGGTCTCGCCGCTGGAAATGGCAGCGGGAGGCTAAGTAAGCATGACCTCGGCCAGGGTGGGTGCCACCCCCTGCCACATTCGTGGCCCCCAGCCAGGAGGAAACCCAGCTTGGCGGTCAGGGTATTTCCCCTGCCAGGCGGAGCCCCGCTCAGCGCAGCGCAGGAGGCCCGGAGAAAGCACCGACACCCCGCACCA
>NW_017728949.1:1447928-1450391 GCF_001723895.1 Crocodylus porosus
GGCGGCCCAGACCCGGCTCTCCGCCCGGCAGCAGCACAAGAGCCGAAGCCACTGCCAGACGCCAGCCCCAGCCGCTCCCCCGGATTGGCCCACGGGCCCTGCCTGCCTCTCCCCCATTGGCCGCTGCTCCAAGTGGGGCGGAGACACCCTGCCTTGCCTTTCCCGGGAATCCCCGGTCAGGTGATGACGGAGTCACATGACACGTGGTTCCCCTCCCTAGCCCCGCCGCCCAGCCGGGAGCTTGCAACACGTGCGATGAGATTCTCGGTGCTCAGGGGCGGAGCGGGCAGCCTTCCTCGGGGGCCGGGCTGGGAGGGACCCGCGAGGGGATCCAGTCTAGCCCCTGCTCTGGCTGGGTCATCCTTAGCCCAGCCCCCAGCAGAGATCCGGCTCGCAGGGGCCCGCAGACACGGCAAGTGTCCCCCAAGCCACCCGCCCCTGTGCTCAGCTGTTATATGTGACATTGGCCCTGAGTCCCTGCATGAAGAGGCATCTGGTTGCCTTGGGGGTTGATGCCCTTCTTAAGGGTGGATGGCTCATGTGCTTATCAATTAGGAGCTGCTAAGAAAAGATAGCCCTTCTGCACCACAAAGGGCTTGGAGTGGGTGTATTCTCTCTTCTGTGGCTGTCCTACTTCTCTTGCTGACTGCGTTAGCCCGGCACTGTTTCCCAACAGAGTAGGATGGATGGATGGAAGGGAGGCTACAGCATCTGCAGGCTGAGCTGTCAACTGCATAGAGGCACCTACACAGCATATGGGTGACATTAGGCTCCAGTGTCCCTGGCTCTTGTGAATTCACTGCATGTAACATGTTTTCGGCCCGTTGTGGCAGGAGCCAAAAACTCCCAGTTTCATCTGATCTAAGGGTAACAAAATGACCCTTCCTCACTCCCCCTGGTCTGTGCCTCACCACACTAAGCCTTGACTCCAGAGGTCACAAGCCCTACTCCAGATGTTTCCCTGCTCCTATTCCTATGTTCTACCCAGCTTTTAGTATTCACATGGTCTCCTCCTGCCTTCTTGTGGGGATTGCTATCATTCACCCATTTTACAGCTAAAGGTAAGAGCTCAGAGTCTCTTGCAGAGACAGAGCCCAGGAGACTTACCTAATAGAGCCAAGCCAAATGACCTGGTGCAGAGTTACCCACCAATGGTCCATGCAGTGCCCTGTCTTAACAGTTGGTACCTCCCCTGCCTCATTTTAAAGGCCCATATTTTCCAAAGTGTTGAACATGTTGGGTGTTGAGCTCTTGGACTGGATCCAGAGGTGCAGGCACATGTGGTTTGTGGTGCTGCAAACCACTTTGCAGTGCCACAAATTACATGACTTGCACATTAATCAGCTCTCTGTGCTGCTAGTTTGCAACACAGGGCAAAATTTGTTCCCAGGATTTCCCAGTAGCAAACCTCCACCCTAAAGAAAAGCAGTGCAAACCGTGCCAAAGTGGCATGGGGGACTGGGGGTGAAGGGGGAGACTGGGGGTGCAGGGGGGGGCAGCAGGCTGCAGGGGCGCCCACTGAAGGCAGCTGTGTGCACTGTGGAGACCCGGTGCTGAGGCACCAGCAAGCCACTCCCTAGTTGCCTGGGGTGTAGAGTGCACTCAGGCTGGCTCTCCTCCTGCAGCACGTGAAGCAACAAGACACATGGGCCAGGGCATGTACTGGGGCACAAAGTAGAGATGTTGAGGAGTTCGTGAACCCTTGTGGAGCTATTCCCAAAGACACAGAGTCACTGTCAATCTCAAAATTTATTCAGCATGCTGGGCACTCTGAGTGAACTCAGAGGCCCCGAATAAAACTGTTAGAGGCGATTTATAGTTTACAGACAAGACGCGCGCGCAGGTGGGAATTTTCCACTGTGAAGGAAAACAAGATGTTAGGTCAGTGTGGGAAAACTCTTAATTGTTTCAAAACTGGTTTTTGGCTGCGTGTTAACTAATGGAGGGGCGGGGGGCTATATCTCTGCTTCAGACTTCAAGGTGACGAGGCTTGTGTCTTAGCCTGTCCTTGAAGCACTGAGCCTGCTACACTATTATTTATGATTTTGTTAGTAAATTTCTACAATTCCCCCCTTTGATCCTGGCCTTTAAAGGCCGGGATCACTTTCTACTACATTTGGCACATATTGTCTATTGATTGTTGGACTTCTGCAGCCGAAGGGGAGGTACACGGTGAGGTTTTGTTGGGATAAATACTGCAGGTTTCACGTGTGTGTGATGGATCCACGAATTCCTTTTGGCGATTTTGATTGCGGAGTGGGTGGTTAGTAGGACTTGGTATGGTCCTTCCCACATTGGCTTTAGGCAATTTTTCCGTCGTGGAACATGGACCCATACGTAGTCACTGGGATTCAAGGGGTGTTTCTCGCAATCAAAGGGTACAGGTTGCTGAACGGCAGCACGGCGCTGTAAAGAAGTAAGCTGCTTCTGCAAAGAAATCACATAATGGGTTAAATTCTCATC
>NW_017728949.1:1450402-1452647 GCF_001723895.1 Crocodylus porosus
AACTGGTTTTTGGCTGCGTGTTAACTAATGCGGGGGGGGCTGTATCTCTGCTTCAGACTTCAAGGCGACGAGGCCTGTGTCTTATCAGCCTGTCCTTGAAGCACTGAGCCTGCTACACTATTATTTATGATTTTGTTAGTAAATTTCTACAGAGACACACATTTGTGCCACTACTGTTTGTGCTGCTCTAAAGGCACACCTCTGCTCATGTGGGCATGGCCTTGGAGAGCAGGTACTCAGTTTCCTTCAAAACAAGCTTGAACTGAAAACACTTTCTATTTTCAAAGCTACTCAACCCCTGCCCCAGCACCAAATACTGGAAGCACCAGTCATGCTGATGCTGCACAGACTGCAAGGGCTGTGAGAAAGCAGAAGTGGAGGAAACTGTAGGAGGTGCTGTGCTGGGTTTGCTGTCCTGTAGCTCTTTACTAAGGGTTGCACTGGGAATGCAGAGATTTGGCACCTGTGCTTTGGTGCGACACAAACCTTCCCGGGGCCTGGCCCTGGTGAGGGGAGGGCAGCTTTCTGGCTGGCTGTACCAGGAATCATCCTCCTATGCACCTAGCAGAGTTTTATGGAAGGCAATTGTTTACTCTGTGATTTTCCTGCAAGGGCTACTCCACGTAGATTGCATGATACTAGGATTTGAGGGAGTCCATGCAGCTAGTGTGATGTGGGGTGGGAGGGGTCACTTGTAACTACCTGGGAGTGGGTCTGGGGGTGACATGTTAATAGCAGAATATGGAATGGGCTGCATTTCTCAGCCCCCTCTTGTTCTTTCTTGCCCCCATCCAGCCCTAGAGCCTGAACCTAGCTATGGCCTCACAGTGCCCCTCCCAACTCACAGCTGCCGAGTTTCTCCACTCCAGATTGCACGCAGCACTTGCCCCATTGCCCTGGCTGGGGATGCAATCAGATCTTCCGTTCTGCTGTACTGCCCTTCCTGTTCCCTGGGCAGAGGGGTTTCCGGGGTATTTTTGCATGTACTGTCACTCACCCTTAACAGGGCTCCCCACTCCTGCCTTGTGCACAGGGCAGTGAGCCCCTCCTGCATGGTCTCTGGGGCACAGAAGAAGTGCCTAGCACCCTTCTCCCACAACTGAGTTCAGGAAAACTCTGTCCCTTCTTCCCGCGAGGGCTATGAAGACGGCAGAGGCCATCCCTCTTGCAGCACAGCCACCTGCCCCACCTGTACTCTCAGCACTCCCTGCTGGCTCACCAGCATTGCTGCCCCCACAACCCTCAGCACTGCTGGCAAGTCTTACCCAGCTCCTGAGGCTTCTTGGTGGAGGGAAAGGAGAAAACTGCAGCAATCAGAGCCCTACCAGGGATCTCCCATAGGACTGCATGTGTTTGCAGTCTTCCCCCTACATCTGCCTCCATCTCCTCTGGGCTGAGCTGTGCATGGGACCCCTGGATTATATGATTTCCCAGTGAGAAAACAACCTTCAAACACCTGAAAAGCTCAGAGAGAAAAGCAGGGGGCAATCCTCCACCCACTCCATTACTTTCCAGATGCCTAAAGCCCTGCCTAGGTTAACAGCCAGAAATACAGTTGCTGCTTCTTGGTACAGGGCAGCCCAGGTTTGCTGGGTTTCAAACCATAAGCCCCATGTGGGTACTAGTGTATTTTGGTGGGCTCCAAAAAAGAAAGGACCAACTTCCACACTGTGGAAGGGGACACCTTTCCTCGCTTTTTATGTGTGCCTTCTTCACTTCTTTAAAGAGCCCCCTATTCTGTAAAAAAAAAGTGAATGCACCCTTGGCTGTTGGTGAGCTGATCAGGGTGGGAATGTCATCTCTAGACATGGTGCTGGGGAGACTAATCATAGTACACAACATCCATCCTAAAAAGAAGCTGAGAAGTGAGAGAAGGTGCAGAAAAGAATCACACACCAGATAAATTGTTGTACATAGCTTCATAGTTTCATAGTTGGTAGGATCGGAAGGGACCTGAGCAGATCATCAAGTCTGACCTCCTGCCATGGCAGAAAAGAGTACTGGGGTCAAACGACCCCAGCAAGGTGTCTAACCTCCTCTTAAAGACCCCCAGGGTAGGAGCCAGCACCACTTCTCTTGGAAGTTTGTTCCAGATCCTAGCCGCCCTGACAGTCAAGTAGTGTATCCTGATATCTAGCCTGACTCTACCCTCTGCCAGCTTGTGACTGTTATTCCTGGTCACTCCTGGCAGTGCTCAGGGGAACAGGGACTCCCCCAATGCCTGCTGGTCCCCTCTGACTAGTTT
>NW_017728949.1:1452747-1473200 GCF_001723895.1 Crocodylus porosus
CTAGTTTGTAACAGGCCACAAGAACCCCCCTCAGCCTTCTCAACTGGATGCAGTACTCCAGCTGCGGCCTGACCAGTGCCGCATAGAGGGGGAGGATCACCTCTTTGGACCTGCTCGAGATGCATGTGTGGATGTATGACAAGGTGCGGTTGGCAGTGGGAGACTGTCAGAGCCTGGTCTGTTTAGCTTATCAAAATGATGGAGGGGAGACTTCATTACAGCGTGCAGATGTCCTTGCAGGGAGAAAATGCTTAACAGCCTCTGAAATCTAGCAGAGAAAAGCAGAACCGAACCTCTGGCTGAAAGCAGAAATCTTGCAAATTCAAACAGGAAGTAAAAGTTGAAATCGGTAGCAGTGATCAAGGGTGATAAACCTGTGGAACAAACTGCTACAGGAAGCAATGTTTTCTGAATTCTTCAGATCACGGCTGGGACCTTCATGGAAGAGATGCCTTTATCATGGTGAAATTTCCTGGCGCTGGGTCACCTGATGACCTGATGGTTTCCTTTGGCCTTAAACTCCAGGGCTATGAATAAGCAATACCAGTGTGTCAGGGACTTAGCAGGGGAAACCCTGCCTGAGGTCTGTTCATCCTGCAGTAGTTGGCAGATAATAGCGGTGTGCAAATGTAAAGCCTGTTTGTTGGCTGTTCTCTTGGACGGAATTGGTCCAATTGTTTCACAGGTCAGGTAGAAAAATCAGATGGGCCATCACTAGCCCCAGTAAACAGGGCCTGTAGAACGATACCACCTTGGTATCAACCTGGGTAGTATCTACCTTGGTACTGGTGTCTTTATGAACTGTGTGTGTGACTCCGCTTATCTGCTCAGTTTGTAATGCTGCCCATGGAAAGCAAAAGATAAATTCTCCCCAGGGTCAGGGGTGGAGAGGGAGGGCCAGGAGGGCTGAGAGATGTGGCTAGGAATGTAGGGAATGGCTGGCAAGAGCTGAATGAAAATTGGTTCATGGATGAAGAGCCCTGGGGAGACAAAGGAAGATCCAGTGACTGAATGGGAGCTTTTATCAACCAGGAGCCCAGGGAAGCTCTGAACACTGCAATGTTCAAACAGACCCTGCCTAAAGAGACTGTTTTTAATGGTGCTGCTGTCTAGGACTGGGACACGTGGACAGAGTCCCTGGGCCTGCCTTCTCACGGGAGTCTCAGCTCACTTGGGCCTGTTGTGGGACACCTTGGGGTAGTGCAAAAAAACACTCTAAAACATCTCCAGGCATTGAGGTCCCTGCCCCAATAAACTTCTCAGTATCACTTCCCCAGAGAGGCAGGCAGGGGCAGGCACTCACGGAGAGAAACCCCTGAGCGGCTGAGACTGGTTTGGGGAGCAGCTGCCCCCAGCTGCTGACAGAAGAAGAATGCAGCGATTTTGTAACATCACACGTTTTCTTCTGGGCTGTTGGCAGGGCTGCGTCAGGCCTCTCTTAATCAAACGCTCCAAAATTGCAGTCACTAGCACTACTTCGCTCAACCATGACAGGCAGCAGGTTTCAAGACAATCCCACCAAGCCCATGGCTTTTAGCAGAGTTGGACTCTAAGCAGAAAGCAGGGCTCGGCCTCCAGTGTAGCAGAGCTGGCGCTTCACTGTGACAATAGGAGCCTGTCTGGGTCCGGCCCTAGCAGGGAGGGTTGTGAGCCCTGCTTCTCCTTTCGCCTTGCCCTCTAGCCTGCATGGCAGCACCACACCCTTTCCAAGGGGCTTCTGGGGGGTACAACTCCATGCAGCTGCCTCCCAATGGACCCGGGGGTGCCTGTCTCTCACCACAGACAAAGCATAAACATTTCAGCAGAAGCTTTTTCTCATGAAATAAAATTGATTCACTGCAAACCTGCCCCCTGCCCCCAACACACACACACACACACGCACGCTCCACGCAAGGTGGGGGTTGTCCCCGGGGAATGCGGTCCCTGAAAGATGGACCCTGGCAAGGCAGACTGTGCTGTGGACCCCTGGAGATGCAGCACAGGACAGGAACAGGCTTTGGGTGGGTGGGGAAGGAGTGTAGGGCTATTGCGTTAGCCCTGCTCCACCTGAGAGCGCCCAGTGCTGGGCGAGGTGGAGGTCTTCCTCAAAGCCTCTTTAGGGCATCTTGGCAGAAACTGGGTGGTGGCTAAATTGTTCTGCAGCAACCCCATGATTAGGCCACATCATATTTAGCCTTGACTGTGTTCAAAAGCAGGGGCTGTGCATGTGTGGTCTAAACTAGCAGTTCTCAAACTGGCCTGGGTCTTGTGGCCCTTTCTGGGTGTTACCCTGCTGCAGATCCCTACTGATTCCTGTGAAGGACATTAAAAAAATGCAACACTTTATGTCACAACAGCAATGTTGGAACTTCTCCAGCTGCCTGAGAGATACTGGAGAATTGGCCTACATTTTTCTTTCTTTTTCTTTCTTATATACCAGTATTTCCCCTTTTTCATCTAGTGGGCTCTTCCCTCTTCTCACACACCTGTGGCAAGTTTGCTGCTTACTTCCAGTTTAAAAAACCCATCCCCCAGTTTAAGAAACGCTGGTCTAAATCAGTCCTCCCAGCACATTTGCACCCAGGCATGATTTCTCATGGGATTTTATTAACCATGGTCCCACTGTTCCACAAAGTAGGACATTAAACCAAACTACAAAGCAGCAGGGGACAGGGCAGAGGACCATTGCCATAGCTACCATCTGTCTGGAGTTCAATGTAAATATACTAATGGCTGTGCTTAGCTCATGCAAGTTTTGGAACAGGGCACCACCCAGGGCAGTAGCCTGAACCCAGAGGCTCACAGCCTGGGAAGTGTTGGGGTCTAGTCTCCCAACAGGCATACTTCAGATGGCTGACTGCTCCTGCAGGAAGCTCTCTGCCCCCGGGAGGTTTCTCTCGGGCTCAGTGGCAAGAGCAGCCTCCCGAAGCACAGTCATGTGCTCTTCTGCTGCAGAAAGCGATCGGTCAATCCAGTCCATGCCGCTAGTCAGGTGACAGGCATTCCTGGTCACCAAGACGAGATGGCTGACAGAGAGCAGGAGGGCCGTTGTCCTGCAAAAAGAATGGCCTGGCTTTTACTGATGGCAATGGCTATGGGTGACTGGTGCCACCTTAATCAGAGGGGGCACATGCCCCCCCCCCCCGCGACCAGTCAGCGACCAGGGAGGGGGGAATCTAGCCAACCAGGGTGAGCGGTCCCCAATTGCACCGACCGGGAAGCAGCCACAGTGCTCCCGGAAGTTGCCATGGCACTCCAGAAGTGGCCACGGTGCTCCCACTCCCCAGACAGTGCTCGCAGGGGGCCACTGGCACTCCTGCCTGCACCCCTGTCCATTGCCTAAGTGGGGTGTGCGGCCTGTCAGGGGGTGCACCAGCACTCTCAGGGGGTGCACGTGTACCTCCGTGTACCCCCTACGCATTGCAACAGGCAACAGCATTACCCTTTTCCTGCACAGGAAGGCAGGGAGTGGGCAAGTGGTGTGAGGCGTGCATGCATCTTGGGAGTCTGCTGCCAAGCTCCCTACACACAGACCCAGCTGGGCTGCAGTGGAGAGTACCCAGTGGAAGATAAAGGCCTGGCACGGGTTACCTCCACGTGAGCATGAGAAAGCAGCTCCCTGGGAGCAGCTCTGGCTCCAGGCTCAGAGGGTTTCCATCCCAGCCCTCCACATATATCCATGGCTCAATATGTCTCCCAGGAAGGAAGCTCCTTTCCCAGCTATCACAAGAGTGATTTTACCTTGCATCCAGAAGCTTGGGATCCAGTGGAGGGTACATTGACCTCACAACATCATCAACCCTAGGGGGAAAGAGAGAGGTTTTCATGTTTTTCACTGTTTCCTTTGCAAGGTCTCTGTTAGGTGGTTGGGTTTATTTCATTTCCCCCACCATGGACATGTTTCAAAGTTAAGCACATAGCCTATTTGATGCAAACACCTGCAATGCATTAAGGCACCAATCAGCAAAGGGCTTAGGGTGAGAACTGGAAAAGTTCTCAACATCTACAATTGGGACAGAGTTTCCAGCAGATCCCAGCTCATATTGGGCATGTAAATGGAAGAGGCCTCATGAGCAAAAATGCCCCACACCAAGCAGATCCCACTAAGAATGAGGGGTGGTGATTTAAAAAAAAAAAAAGATCTAAGTGGTTTAGGAACAAGTCCTGCTGGAGAGCAGTAGGGGTCTGAAACTTAGAATCGTGTAAACATCCTCAGCTAAGCATTTTTTAAAAATCCAGTCACTTACAGTCCAGGCCTAGATGGACCCGAGCTGTTTTAAGCATGAAGCCTCAGGTGTGGGTGCTGGGCTCTTGGGAATCAGAACCTGAGCTTGTTTTAACAATTTGTGTCTCTCTCAGACAGCATTAGCTTCCCACTTGCTGGCTGAAATCCAAAGTGTTGATTTTGATCTTTAAATCCTTGCATCATTTCAGCCCCAGCTGTGTGCCAGGAAGAAAATGTCACCCAGTGCTGCCAGTTCTTGTGTTTTCTTCTTAAAGCCCCAGCACCTGGAGTCACATGAGATTAGCCATTTCCATTGAAATCAAGTATATTTTTAAGAAGTTGCGGCTGCAGAGAAGGTCCTGAAAACATGCCCTCTACAGCCACAAAGACCAAGGAGGCAAATCAAAGCACCTTGGGGGGCCGGACCTGATGATCTGTTTAGGTCCCTTCTGACCCTAAGTACTATGATACTTGATGTTTATTATTTATTACAATCTCATAATTTTTAAACCATCCTTAGGAACTTGGGGGTCTAGTATGTTTTCTGAATGCCTGTGGTAGATAATGCTGTGAAGCACAGTTCATCCACATTGTTAATTAGGAGCACTGGCTAAGATTCAGCATTTTTGGGGATAGCATCTTCATCTGAACTGCAAGCCGAGCTCCCCCTCTACCTATTAGTTTACTGACTCAAGCTCACCCAGAAACCTTCTCCTCTCACCTGGGGCTAATTCGCTTAGCAACCACAATGATGTCATTCAGGCTGGTTGGAGACTTCATTCTGGCTCCAGAACCCATCGTCATCGCTACAAGCTTTTCTGTCAAAGTGTGGCAAATCTACGTACAGAGGAGGAGAGGACAAGTGACCGATTCAGGCTCGAAGACAAAGGCTCATGGTGGAAATGAGACTGCGGCTGTGATTCTAGGTAAACCGTCGGCCTGTTGTTTAGTTATAGTGGAGGTAAATCAACCCCCTCTTCTCATTTCACACCTACTGATTTACTCTAGCATGTGGGTCTGTGGGAGGAGTGAGATAAGAATCGTACCACAAACTTATGTCATAGCAGCAATTGCATACTCAGTAGTGGCAACAACAGATACACTCACAGATGTGTAACGTGGCAGTCTGTCTTTTTAAGAGGGAACAGTCAACCCTGTTGAGAAAGCTCAGCTATGCAGCCTTTGGATAAGTAAGGAGTGCCCCACTGGGAACTTTAAACCCTCCCAGAAGAGTGATCACAGGAGAGTATCAAGCAAGCAAGTTAGCTAGCTGTGAGGGGAGGGTCAGAGCAAAAGGGGCTCCATTTCTCATGTCTAGGACAGGGCAAAAGGATTTGGTTTGATTTGATTTATCTAAGGCTGTGCTTTGCTTGGGAGGACTGGCTGAGGAGCTCTTGCAGAAGCCAGCAGGCAAAGCAACCTGCTGAAAGGTGCTTTGTTTTCCTAGTATAAAAGTTCTGGAGAGGATGAGTTACCTTCAGGATAGCGATGCAGTGAGAAACCAGGCCCCTGGGGAGAAAGAGAACAGCAGTAACTAAGAAAGATGTCTGGCTTGTCATAGCCTTTTCTTCATTCCATCCTGTGGTGGAGACTTAATCAAATATGTATTTACCATGGGATCTACTCACCAGAAATCACTTCAGACATTAGTCATTTTTTCTCATTATGTTACTTCAAAATCCAGCCCTGAGAGGCCCAGCTGAAAATAAGGTGTATACCTTTAACAGGGCTGGGAAACAACCAGGGGAACAACTTCTTTACCTATAGTAGTAGCACTCTGTCTCCCCCTGAAAAGCTACAAAAATTGAGACTGAACTGCTCTTTGTGGTAAAAGTTTGATCTCAATCAGAAGTTGTGGGCTTCCTGCTGGAACCACTGTCTAAAGGTCTCAGGGCTGTGCTGTGCAGGAGATTAGATAAGGGGACTGTCTCATCTGCGCTTGAAATGAACAAATCTGATGGCTTATTTAATGGCCAATTGCTAGAATCTGTGATCCTAAAATCCTTTGTTAGTCATATATGGGGTGTGTCTATTAGAGTGACTTCCACCAAGAGCTTGTACATAAAACGTTAGCACATTGCAAATACAGGACAGTGGAGTCAGAAGCAAGACCTCATGGTTTTGCACTGTACCAGGGAATGAGTAACTGTTGTCAGAGTCCAGTTGTATTTGTAGGTGCAAATTAAATTTCCACTTCCTAACCTCACATGCCTCTGGTGTACATAGTTTTCAGCTATGTATAGTTAAGCCTTCCTCAGAGGCTCTGGGTTTTGGCTGCAACCAAGGCTGGAGACTTTGAGTAGGGTGTAGCAGTGCTTCTGTTGGGACTTAAAGCCAGAGGTTCCTAGCTAAAGGGTCTTGCCCTTCTGCTCAGGGCCAGACCAAATGCCATATTTGGGCCAGCAAGGAATTTTACCCCATGGTCAGATTGGTATGGGGTATAGGGGTTTTGGTCTTCCTCTGTAGCAGGGGCATGGCCCTCCACCTGGGATCTCTTGAGCATATATTAACAACTTTTTACAGAACAGGGCGCTGACTGCTATTGTCTGCGTACTTTACCTGTGGCAGGTTAGGATGTTACATGTTTTGTTATGTTACGGTCGATGATAGTTTTATGAAATGTTTAAATTTTGGATTTTTAT
The DNA here is from genome assembly GCF_001723895.1 of Crocodylus porosus. Taxonomy (NCBI): domain Eukaryota; kingdom Metazoa; phylum Chordata; order Crocodylia; family Crocodylidae; genus Crocodylus; species Crocodylus porosus. Next base: position 1,459,594 of record NW_017728949.1, read on the forward strand.
GGGATGGTTTTCATAGGGATGATCCTGCCTTAGGCAGGGGTTTGGACTAGACAACTTCTGGAGGTCCCTTCCAGCCCTGCTTCTCTGATTCTATAACATATAGCTGCTACCATGTTGTGCAACATGCACAAAAGCAGTCCCACAGACCAGCCTGCACCAGGGTTCTTCCTTCAGGAAATTAAGATACAAAATATTGTTGTGTTGGTCACACAACATCACATTGAACTGAAAATAATGTGTTGTTCCATGAGAAACTAGATGCTTTGCTATTCAGTTTAAGTGCAAAGAAACAATAATATAACTATTGGAATGTGCACTATTTGCTAGATTATATGCTAAACACAACAAACTAGGCAAAAAATAATCAAAAGATAGCACGTCATTAGTCCTGTAGTCATTATAGTTAAACAAAATCTAGCCTTCCTAAGCCTCTTGACAGTACCTCCATTACTTCACTGTCAGTCACTTCCACACCAAAGTTAATATTACCACATCCAAATTAAAGTTTTTTAGCGTGAACTAAAAACAGTCTGCAGAGCTGTGAAATAGAAGAGAGATGTTACTAAGAATGGTTAACAGACAGCAAAATTGCAGAAGAAAGGATAGTTTGATTAGTGGAATATCAAGACAGTTAAACAAAGGATAGAGGGTCATTAACATCTGTTGAGTGGAGAGAGATTGCATCACTGTATCTCCTCCTGGATCTGCCCCAGTGCCCACCCAAACAGCTGGCAGTTTAATTCAACAGGACAGCCAAAGAGAGGAAGAGAGACTTGTTCCAAGTCATCCAGTAGCCCGGTGGCATAGCTATACATAGAAGAAGCACTACCCCCTGAGGCCAGACCAATACCTGACCCCCTGCCAGCCTCACTGCTGACTAAGGTGGCTCCAGGTAAGCACATGCATGCTCTCAATGCAGTGCCTGGGCTCCCAAACTTAGAGCACAGTGCTGTGGACAAGGACACGGGCAGCAGAGTCAGGGAGAGATTTCTAAAGAACATGTGGGAAGGAACATTGCATGTCTTACGAGGCATCTTCAATCCAGTCCTCGTTCTCCAAAATGGCCTCGATGTGTGGGTTTGTTATTACAACATCATCCAGCTCCAGCTCTGAGGGCTCAGACTGTGTCTCCATGGCACCAATAAGGTCAACAATAGGCCTGGAAGGACAGGGAAGGTTTGATGGAGGGAAAGTAGTTGGGATAGAAATAGCAAAAGGGAAATTTTTTCTAAAATGCATATGGGGTGAGAGTGCCTCCTCAAGACGCAGCTAGGCCCCCCCAGTAGGATATTTCAGAGCAGGGAAGTCAAAAGCACCCCACCCCTTGTGGACCACATCCTAGACCACAGGGCTTCTTGTGGTCAGATCCAGTCTCAGCAGTGGCAGGGCAAGTGGCAACTGCAGGGCGTTAAGCACAGCCATTGCTCACTCCCTGCCACCAATATGTGTCAAGAATAGAGCTCTGTGGCCTGGATTTTGGTGTCATGACTCTGTCCACTTGCCCCACCGCCAAAATTCCTGGCCCCTCTACCTGCTCCATAGGCCACATGACATGGTCCCATGGGCCACATCCAGCCCAGGAACACCCAATGGGAACCAATCAAGCAACTCCCTAAGTATGTTTAAAAATCTTGGACTTAAGTGACTGAGTCTCACTGATTCAAAGTGAGTTGGATGTCTAAATGACTTGAAAAATGCAATCCTAAATGTCTAAGTCACTTTGAAAATAGGAATTAGGCTCCTAAGTCATGCTTGTACTTGGAGAAGTTGTCACCAAGCATGTTCTGCCAGAATCCTTTATTTTCAGTGGTTATGGCCAAGATGTTCAGAAAAGTGACTAGTGACTAAGGGTGCTGGACTTCCTGGGTGCTTTGCCCAAAATACGTCTCAGGGTCCTGCGTGTCAGAGGGGTGCCCCTCCTGATATACATGATGTCCTAACGTATGAGGGTGTGAAGAATCTGGACCTCCGAGCTCTGTGTTTAATTCTCTATTTGAAACGTTTGAGGCACTGTCATCGAAACCTTCTGGCTTCCCTCCCCACTGGTATCTTGTTCAATAAAACCATAGAGTTATTGAGTCTTCTTTGGCTGAACTGCTGATGTTGTAACAAACCACGAGGGATGTGATAGGGCTAAGCAGCGGACTTACACTCCTTCTCCCAAGGTGCATTTAATGCCACCTCTGAACTCTCCAGACAAGATCTCTCAGAGATGCCCAACCTGCAAATATTCCCTCGGGCACTTGTCACTTCCATTCTCTTCTCTTCTATCTCAGGTTTTGGACCAGAGCCCCATGCTCCGATCTCTGATGCTTTGAGTTGTGTGTTAGATGCTATGACTAATGTTCCTCACATCCCGTTTGATCTTCTCATTCTCTAGAACCATATTGCATCTCCACTGGGGGGAAAAAGGAAATGCAGAGAAGCCACATAGCCTGGGGTTTCAAGGAAGCCTAAATGAGTTAGGTGCCTTCATCCTAGTGATTTTCAGTGTAAAGTTATTATGCCAGTTTACCTTTGCCCCAGTAAAAAGGGCCCTTATAAAAGGGTGTGCTCCCCTCCCCACACAGTGAAGCTCTTTCACCTACTACTCTACACTAGCAAGGTGTTGTGTTTCAACCCTACTGGGTGTGGTGAAAGCAGTGCCACTTCCTAATGTAGGTATTGCTCCTGGCTGTATTTCTGCCTTAGCTCTTTGGCCATTTCATTTTCAGCCATCTGCCATGAACAGATTCTCATCTGCCACGTTGGATCACAGCCTTCAGAAAGCAATGACTTGACAGTCATGTCTATACGAAGTCCCTGCCAAGGTCAAGTAGAGGGCACACAGGGGGCCTGAGCACATGGTTCAGCATTGCAACCAGGCTTCTTGTTTCAGGGAAGCCTGAGAGCAGGACAGGGGCACACACGCAGGCCCTTTGCTCTGCCTAACTGCTGGGGTCTGGTCCGGGGGTGAGGGGAAAGGGCTTGTTTTTTCACAGTGGTGCTGTGCTCAGTGGGGAAGCAGTATAGACTTGACCCCAATGACTCAGGCAGGCTTGAAAGACTGACCCGAATTGTTCCTCATGGTCTGTATAGGAGCTCTCCAGACTCATTTCTACCAGCACCTGGGTGGCGCTCACACACTCCTCCCTTTACCCCATTCCCTCCCCTAATTCTTTCTCTCCTCTCTAGCAGTGATCTGCCAGAGGAGAAGGGGCTGGATACTCACTTTGTGTCATAATGGTGCAGGAGGTCCTTGGGCCGGCAGTACCGCTGTCTACACACCACCACCAATGCCACAAATGAAGCCAGGAAAATAGTAGCAAGCACGCCGATGGCAACGATGACAACAGTCTCCATGGCTTCTCAGCAGCACCGCAGGCTGCAGTCAGAGGTGCATTTCCATCCCACAGGTCAGTTTAGAAAAATAATGCTTAAGCTGGAATGCAGTTATACAGAGTGAAAGCCCAAACAGTGAATGTGAGAAAAAATTACAGCCCAGGACATGATCAGGGAAACTTTGCAGAAACAAATGCAAAAAGTATGGAGTGGGGGGAGAAGGACTTTTTTGTTTGACTTTTCAAGCCTTGATTATATATATATATATATAAAAAAAGACGAAAGTGAAAAAGTACACCCCTCTTTCCACCCTCCCCCACCCACACAATTCCCATATACCCAGAAACTGAAACCCCTCCCTTCTCCCCTATACCGCTCATGTGGTTACACAGTTAGGACTAGGTATCCATCTTCCACTTTGCAGAGTGCCCCCTTGATGGCCCAGCACAACACAAAATGGTCCACAAAAGAGAGGGGAAGGGGACAGAAAGCACTCAGGGGGAAATAAAAAGGAAAATCAGTTCACAAGCAGGTTGGAGAATACCGTTCCATAATTTCTTCCCAGTTTCAAAATGTGAGATTTCTAGCTTCAGGATTTCATAGGCTCCATCTTGGGTTATGTACAAGCAGGGGAAGGAGGGGCCCTGCCACACGTTTCCCATTTCAAATTCCAAACTTCAAAGAAACAACAAAATTTGAAACATTTAGGCAGCTCTGATGAGCCAGGCTGAAGTGCACAGACAGACAGGAGCATCTGCCCAGGAGCTGAACCTTACCGAATAGCAGCAAGCCCAGAAACACACAAATAGTACAGTTGTTTCCCCATCACAAAGATTTATTGCTTATGTTAGAAGTTGCACCTAGAGACCTCAGGCAAAATCAGAGCCTCAACGTGGTAGGTGCTGTACAGACCCTGTGAGACGATCCCTGTTGCAAAGACCATATTATCTTAATAGACAAGACAGAATATAGAGAGGGGCGGGGAAAAAAAGGATAGTGACCTGCTCAAGGCCACTCAACAGGACAGCAGCAGCGCTGGGTGCGGGGTCTCTTGTCTCATGGGAAAATACTCTACCCACTAGACATCACTGCTTGTCATAAATAATAAATGGGTGCAGGTACCAATCAAGCATTTGGATGTCTATTACCTCTTCAAAATATTAGTGATTTAAAGAGTTACAGAGCCAGGAAAATCAGCCTTACCATTCCAAAGCAAGTCATTGATACACATGCATTTATACAAGACTGATACCATAACCTTAACTCTGTCCAGCATCATTGGGATCCTGTACTGTTCCCAAAGCACTGCAGCCTGTTATCTATGTAGGACAGTTGTATGTTCAAAGGAATGACTAAGCCCTGCTCTACTTTTAGGATGCCTTGTGGTATTGTTGTTGTTGTTGTTGTTATTATTTGTAGGGCAGTTGTGCTTAGGAACGCCAGTCATGGGCCACAGCTCTTCTGCGCTCAGTGCTGTACAAACACAACACAAAACACAGGTTCCTGCCACGCAGAGTTTGCAGTCTAAGACAGGGGTACTCAACCCCTGGCTTGCAGGCCAGATATTATCTGTGGAGCTGTATTATCTGGCCCCCAAGGCTCCCCACAAGCCCAGAAGTTTGGCAATGGAGGAGTAGTGGCTGCTCATAGGCCAGAGAGCGTGCTAGATTGAGCACCGGGCCCTGATCCCAACATGTAGGGCCCAATGTGACTATGCAGAACCAGGCAGAAGGAGAATGGGGCCAATCCAGGTGCACACAGACCGGGCAGAAGTGGCCATGGACCAGCCCCGCACCACACATCCAGCTCACGGGACCCAAAGCTTGAGCACCGCTGGCCTAAGATAAGAGAGCACAGGTGGATGGAGCAGACGGACAGGAACACAAGGAAACTTTGAGATAGCATTGGGAAGCAGGGCTCTCAGCACAGTGACAGTCTCATGGTGTCAAATCTTTTTGAGTCATCATGGAAAAGATGTGCTTTAAAGAGGGCTCTGAGGAAGAATAATGCATTACATGCATGGTTGTTTATGGGCAGCTCTCCCCAAGCATAGGGGGCAGCAGGAAAGGGGGAGGTCTTTGTGTGAAGATCTAACCAGTGAATGATGCTAGTGATCCACTTGTTAGATCACATTAGGTTTGAGCAGATGTGGGGAGCTAATGTTTCAGTAGCAAATGATAGATGCTGGGGCAGGTCATGGAGACTCCTAACAGAGAAGACCAGCAGTTCACATCTGAGGTGAGAGAGAAGGGGGTGCCTGTGGACGGTGCAGAGGGGGGCATGAGCCAGTCCAGATAATCTGCTGGAACGGCATGGGAGTGAGCAGGAAGTGCTGCATGTATCAAAGCTGGAGAGAATCACAGAATCATAAAAAAACAAAAGGGTTGGAAGGGACCTTATCCAGTCCAACCCCCTACTCCAAACAGGACCATTCCCAATCATATCATCCCAGCCAAGGCTTTGTCTGTCAGGACACTACAGCAACTGAGATGACAGATGGTGAGAGCCAGGGTGACAGTTTTCGCTGGTGGAAGGAGAGGAAAGGCTGAATCATTAGCCATTTGTGCAGGAAGACTCTGTGAAATCAGACATAGCCAGGGTGTCACCACCTAGAGGCAGAGGTGCAAGTCAAAGAGGATGCACGTTAAGGGCCTGAGTGACAGGCAGAGTGGTCGTGGGCAGCTGGTGGAGTGATCCAGAGCTCTGTTTTAGTCACATGCTGGCTATAGACCCACGTGGAGCTGTCCAAGTCAGGCTGAGAGTTTGGTCTAGATGGAAGGAGACAGGTCTGGAGCAGAGAGGTAGGTCTGTGAGTCACCAGCACAAAGAGGGTAGCTGCATGTGTGTGCTGGCAGATGAGATGAGGCTTACAGGAAGAGGAGAGGGGGAGCCCTGCGGGACTCAAGAAAGTGCTGCAGGGGGGGATGCTGAGGAGGAGCGTGGAGAGGAAGCACAGGAACCAGTAGAGGCCGGAGCCATTAAAGGAGAAGATCTCTTGAGGAGATGAGCATGGTCAAGAGCGTGGACACTGGTTGATCGGCCAAGGAGGATGAGCTAGGAACCGGGATTCTGAGCGTGGGCTGGGGAGTGGGGCACAAGCCAAGGGCAGGTCCCTGCTCAGAGCACAGGACACCCAGAACCAGGCCAGACCCACAAGCACAGAGATGCCCAAACCAGGTGGCACAGGGACCCAGGGGATGCCCAGGCCTAGCCCATGTCCAAGGTGCACTGGGACCCAAAGTGCACGGGGCATTCAAACTGCGCAGCGACGCAGCAACCCCATCCGGGCCCATAGCACACCATGCTCCTTCAGGTGCTGTACCGGGAGTGTAGCCAAAGCACAGGGAGCCTGGCTTGAAACCTCCATGCCTCAGAGCAGAGCAGGTTCCCGTGGCAGTCAAACAGGTCTGCCCTGCGTCATGCAGCTCTGCAGGAAGGGGCAAGAGGAAGGCACGTTGGGACCCCCAGCTCCTCCGTCAAGCCATTTAAAGAGAAATAAAGCTGTGGTCCTTCCTACCTGCCTGCCAGAGAGCACTCTCAGCGCATGAGCAGCCAGGATTGCCGTGCTGGTCCTGGATTGGGGACGCCCAGCAAACACTCGGAACTCTGCACGACCTTTATCCCCACCTACAGCAAACACCCTGGGCTGGGCACTCCCCGGGGAGCTGCAGCTCTGTCGTAGGCAAGTCACGGGGAGTGATTCTTCCACGCGCTGTCTCACCGGTGCCCAGTCTGCGGCACCACATTTCAAGAGAGACATGCCCATGCTAGAAAGAGTCCGGAGGAGAGGAACACAACTAATTAGGGGCCCGGGGAACACAATATGAGGAGAGATTGGAAGAACTAGGTTTATTTAGTATGGAAAAGTGAAGACGGACAGGAGATGTGAAAACAGAAAGGGTTGTCAGGAAGAGGAGGGCAATAAACTATTCTGTGTCCATAGGGGACAGGGCAAGAAGAAATGAATTTGAAATGGAGCAAGGGAAAAGTAAAGTGGATGTTAGGGAGAACTTTCTGACTGCAGGTGGGCAAGCACTGGCACACACTGGGTAGAGGCTGGAAGCTTTTAAGGGTGGGTTAGACAGACGCTCGGCTGGCATAGTTGAGGCAAGGCTGATACTGCCCTGAGCAGGGGGGTTGGATAGGATGCGCTCCTGAGGCCTCTTTCAGCTCTGGTTTCTGTAATTTAAGATTCTCCACTCCTCCCCCAAATCTGCCATCTTTGCTGAAAGGAGCCAGGCCTGTGTGTGGGGGAAGGGGCTGCTCAGAGAGGAAACGCAGCACTTTATCTGTCTGCAAGAGCCTTCCTCTGTTTAGTGAGGCCCATCTCTGGGAAGGGCGCGAAGCCTGCTTGCTCTTCACTTACAGGACCCATTTTCGCTCTATGGCACTGATGCCCAGTCCGGGGCACCACATTTCAAGAGAGACATGACTGTCGCCCTATGGCACTGCCCGTTCTTGTTACCAGTCTCTCTGTGCTTGGAATTTTGTTTAAACCCCGACAGCTGGAGAAGCCTCTATGAATGCAAGGAGGTCTGTGGGTTGTGGGAAAGATCTTGAAAAAATGATGCCCGAAAAACTCATAACTTTGCTGAACACTGAAATCTGTGGACTTCACACAGATAACGGTTTCACAGCTCATTACAATTTGCCTGTTCCTTGTGCTAACCTCTCTCTGTGCTCCCCAGATTATAAAGACCCTCTTCTCTGTCAAATGGTCTTATTCTTTTATGTAACAAGGTGGAGTTATTTCAGTTGCTCTTTACTTGGGCTGTAGTTATTTCTGATAACAACTCTTTGTCCCACAGGCTAACCCCCTCTTCCCAGTCTTCAAGGGATGTAATGGAGTGAAACCAAAGTCATGGCATTTAGCTTCAGCTATACCTGCTTCTTTCCCAGATTTGAGGAGGTATTTTGTACCCTCAGGCTTGTCTAGCATCTCTCCCAGCTATACAGTTGGTCCAGTGAAAGATATCACCAAGCAAAATCTTGCTTCCAGCACCAGCAGCTAACAATTCCCTCCCCCCCACCAGTTCTTTTAAAAATCTCATGATTTTTAAGCCAGTCTCATGATTCCCTAAGGTTTGGCTCATGATTTTCACCTCCTGTGACTGGTAATGCTGCCTTGCTTCCTCCAGAGCACAGCCCTGCAATGTCAGTGAGCTCCTCCGGGGACTAGTAGTCCAGCCACAGTGGTGTTTCAGTAAGAGCAGCAATCCACACTAGCTTTTCTGTAGCAAAATTAGTTCCCATTTCTGCATTTGCATTTGCTTCAAACTTTCACTTGTGGGTCTGTAATTTCCCAGACTACGTTGTTTCCACTGAAGCATTAAAAAATTTAGTTAACATTTCATATATTCATTATTATTTTTACTTTAAAAAAGAATCAGAGAAAGCATTTCAGAAGTGGCACTTGGCCCTGTACTTGCTATGCAAGCTGATGGAAAAGTGGCGTAGCAGAGACAACCCTCTTTAGAGGCAGATTTGAACACAAAAGCCAGATCTGGAATGAAAAACTGCAGAGCTCCTTCAAGCCCCACACAATCCTTCTATTTTTCCTTAATAGCCTGGCGATTAAGGTCAGAGGGGGCTACTCACATGAGTGAAGTTAAATCTACAAACCATTAAAGGCAACATTTGCCACAGTCACATTCTGGAGCGTAACAGCCTGGTGGGTCCAGTGGAAAGGGGTCTCTGCCAGGACCCAGGAAAGCTGTTTTTTCTCTTGGCTCTATTTCACAGTCTTAGACCAGTCACCTCCCCCTTGCTGTGCTCTGCTTTCCCTCCTCTTCTTTGTCTATTTACCACAGGGATGATATTCTCCCTTGCTATGTATTTGTACAGCACCTAACACAACTAGGCTCTGATCTCAATAGAGTATCTACACAGTGCTATAGCATAACCCATAATGAGAGTGCTCAGCCTTAGTATTTTATGCCCCAGGTGCTGAAATAAGTAACTTTTAACTTTTCCCAAACATAATTTTCTGCATAGATTCATACTGCATTGCCTAGGAATGTGCACTTGAACTGTAATCCACATTACTGTACAATGGGAGGAATATTATGGCACTGCCGCTGCAGAAGGAACTTGCACTATTCCCTGACTCACATGAACGCTGTCTCATAATATGCATCAGTGTAGTTTTAAGGTGTCTAAATCCACTTTTATGATATTCCCTTTAAGACTGTACAACAATCGTATTGATATGTTTTTTGCCTGCAGTCCTGATAAAAAGCTAAAGAGAATAATTCAGGACAGTATGTTTCTTTCAGACCTGAGCCTGCAAGCACAAGGGGGGTTATTCACGTGCATAAATTTACTCCTGGGTTTCCAAGATTGGACCCCAGCCACTAAACAAATTGAAACTACGTTACACATTTGAATTATCTAGTTATCCTCCACCAACAAACCCAGCAATCAACCATACTGGTGTTTTGTTGTAGCCAATTTCCTAGAAGCAAATCCATAGTGTAACTGCAGTGGTTTATATAAGCATCTGGCCCACCAACACTGTTCTCCCCTTGTGATTTGAAAGGATCTCTAACATTGTAAGTTTACACAATGCCTTCGGCATAATTCAGTTTAATTCTAGATATAAACCCACTTCCTCATCAACAAAATGCAATTGCCTAAGCCTGGAGAAAATTCTATCAGTAATACCTTGCCATAAAGTTATGCTAGGAGAGACCTAGAGGAATAAAAGTGCCTAGAAAGAAAAGAAAGGAAAAAGAGAAATCAGCCTCGCCTTTTTGCAACTGGAATCGATCACTTATTGCTGAGGAATTTTGATTTCACCATGGCTTCTCAAGCAACTCAGAGGAGGAAAAAAAGCAGTCTGCAAAACAAAAAGCTGCCCTTTGAATAGCTGATTTTTTTTAATAGGATTAAATACAGATCTGGAATGTCGTCCCTGTTCCCAAACTGTTCACAGAGTGAGAAACACGGCTTAGTGTTAGCTGTTTGTTTTCTGAATCGGTTTCTTCTTTAAAAGGCTGAATCTAAGTTGTAAAGTTTCTTAAAGTATTGTCTCCCAGACAGCCCCAGAACGAACAATTCAGAGCAGCTACCAGACTGAGCCTTCCCCTGTAGAAGAAAAAAAAGTTGGAGACTACTCTCCATCCTAGATCATTTTACAGTTACCTGCAAATATTGTGGGTTAGACAAAAGGGTCCAATGTGCCAGCGTTTGTTCTTCAAGTTTCTCTCCCTTCAAACAAAATGGACTCCCAGATCCTTAGGCTGAGAGCTGCCTAGCCCATTATCCTCACGGTGTGCTCTGGCTTGTAAGCATTCCTAGCTGGTGTGCTTATGTGTGTTAGGAGTAAAACTGAACAGACTCCAACCTGACAGAGCAATGATTAGTATGTGGGCTGAGAGTGCTGTTGGTCAGCTGCTTTCTCTCCATAGGGACACACTGGGATACAGCCCCAGACAGCGGCAGAGGCATGAGAAATTAGTCGACATGGCTAGACAAGCAGGAAAATCCCAGTCAAACAAGAAAAGGCACTTCAGAGTCCCATACTTGAACTGAGCATCTATCTAGCCCCCCCAGTACTGTAGCACTTTTTGCAACTATCTAGTTGGTCTAATAAAAGATATCACCTCCCCAAGACTTCTGATTACTTTTGCCTGCAGACCAACCCAGCTCCAATCTGAATCTCTGCTTTAAGAGAGCTTACCTTCTGAACACCTCTCTGGGGCTAGACAGTGTTTTTACCCTCGTTTTACAGATGGAGAAGTGAGGCCCAGAAAAAAACAAGCAATTTTCCCACCTTTGTTGCTTATACACACGAACTTCAAACCTTGCCTAGGGACCGGATAATACTAATAGTGGTATTCAGTGGATGACAGCAAGGTACAACTCACTGGCTATGACTGATAGTGACATGAATGGGGCCCCCAAGAGCTTGGGCTCCTCTAGATCGGGGCGGGCAATTATTTTGGGTGGAGGGCCGCTTACTGAGCTTTGGCAAGCCATTGAGGGCCACATGACAGGTAGTCAGGGGCAGATAAATATTAATTGTCTTAATTTTTTTGGGGGGGGGGAGGCCCTGTGGGCCGGATAGAATGGCTTGGCGGGCTGCATTTAGCCCCTGGGCTGCATTTTGCTCACCGCTGCTCTAGATGCACTGCAAAGGTTGCTGAACCCAGCATTTGAACTGTAGTACTCTGGGTGATGCAGCCCTGGGGAAGGACTGCATTGTTGTTCCCGATAAGACGGTACAGGTCCCTGGGGAAACCAAAGTCATAGCCATCCTCACTCCCTATGGACCACTTCCTGCCTTATATACTGTTTCTCTCAGCAGCAGACTCCAGGCCCAAGTCTCAGTGCTTGCATTTGCTCCAGGAAACATGAGATCACGGAAACACCACCCTGAAGAAGATCAGGACTCTCTTTAGCCTTGCAAAAACTCCTCTTCAACACTGGCCAGCACATAAATGACGTTTCCTCCAGACAGCAGACGGTTAGAGGTTGGCTTACAATGAACAACGAAGGTTTCCGTTCCTTTTGAAATGTTTTGAGCTGGATCTTAGTAAGGGTTTAGAGGCCTAATACAGAATGAGGTGGAATTAAATTGCTTAAATCCAATATTACAAACCAAGCCACACCCTTCTCAGCTGCCACCTCAGCCTGGGTTTGCCTTAACTCGCTAGATGCTTCTGTGTTCGATCTTAAAGCTCCCCAGGGAGCTCTGTGCATGCCCAGAGCTGCCCTCAACTAAGCAGTTTAGCACTTTGTTCTGCCTAAGCCCGACTAGCATCCCACCGCTAGCCAACAACACTGGCTAAGTCCTCTGTGGGGCCCGGTCTAGTACACTAGTTCACAGCAGACACAACACATATGGGCAGGATGGTGAAAAAGCCATTTTCTTTTTGAAATAGGGCTACAGGAGGTTGTGCCATTACCCACTTTATATATACTAGACGAGTGGCAGGAACACTCTTCCGGAAAGAGGGAGGCCTGGGCTAGATCTAGGCCCTCCTCAGCCTGAGGGGGTTAATCATATCCCAGAAGAGCGCCCTAGCCAGTATACTGGGGTGTAGGTTGTAGCTCTGTTGGTCAAGGACATAGGTAGACAAGGTTCTTTGGGTGAATCTAATCTCTTTTATTAGACCAACTGAAATAGTTGGAAAAAAATGTTTAGCAAGCTTTCCGGTTTAAAAACCCTTCGTTTGGCTGAGGAAGCCTCTGCATCTGGTGTGTGGTCTTGGTTTAATAACAGATATCAGATTCACCCAAAGGACCTTGTCTGCCTAACCAGTCCACTCTTCAGGGACAGGGGCACCATCCATCCCTCTTGTTGAAGCTGAGCAAAGAACCAAAGATTAATTGGGCTGGGAAGGATGAGGAATGATAAACTCATGACTGGCCATAATGTAGCAATGAGCTGCTGCAGCTGGGCATTGGGCAAAAATGTATTTTCTTTGCCTTAGCTGCCATTTGCTGTCATTGGTCTTTGAGGAAGCTTGACTGGATACTCCCAGGGTAGCTGTTCTGTACTGATATTCCAATGATGGGTTTGCATCCCTTTATCATGCCTCCTTTTAGCTGGCTGCTCGCTACGGTAGAACAGTTTTGATCTTTTCTGTCTCTTATCACATGGAAGCTTTGCTCCTCAACTTGCTTTTCATTTGTCTCTACGTCTCTTCTCTTTCCTTCATGAGGTAGAACGACCAGGATTACCCAGAGTATCCTTAGCAAAGCTTATAATGAAGATAGGAACTTTGGAGCAGGAACTGAACGTACCAGACTATGTTGTGCGGGGGGAGGGATTAGAAAAAGATAATGAGAAACTCACTTGGAGTAGGGAATCACCAACTCTGTAGCATCCAGCATTTTGTCAGGTGTGTATTGCAAGTATTACACAACCCTCCCAGCTTGATAGCATGGGATTTGCATAACTGTCTGTACAACCAGGATCATTTCATGTCACCCACCAATTTTGCCACCTAGCTGTCCAATCCCCTCGTCCAAATCATTAATTATGATAATGAAGATGCAGTAGTACCTGTTTCGTATGGAGAATGCAGCACATGCTCCCCAATCCATGCACTAAGATTGAATTTCTGGGGATTTTTAAAGTATATCTGTTAACTAGTCTGTGTGTTAGAATTAATTAAACATGGGACTTCTGCATATTTTCTTCAGTTTCTTACCTATTTTCTTACCCACTTTTACCAAAAAAAAAAGACTAATTTAATAGATTTCATAGACATCAGGGCTGGAAGGGACCTCGGGAGATCATCGAGTCCAGCCCCCTGCCCAAAGGGCAGGAAGTCAGC
>NW_017728949.1:1474408-1475645 GCF_001723895.1 Crocodylus porosus
TTGCCCTTGCTTTTCCTCCGGCTCCCCACATATCTGAAAAAGGACTTTTTGTTGTCCTTGATGCTTGAAGCTGGTTGGAGTTCAGTTGCAGCCTTGGCTTTCCTGGTTTGGATCCTTTCACATTTCCATGCAGTTAAAGTTCATTTAATGCTTGTGACAAACATGCCTTATAATAACAAACTGAATTGTAGTTAAGCAGTTATGATCAATTTCCCCACTTCCCCCATCATATTAATGATTTCCTTTAATATTAATGGCTGCCATGGTCCATGATTCACAACGCCCAGTGAACATGAAGATGTGTGCACCCTTGGTAAAGATGGCCCCTATCTCACTGGTAGACAGGTGCCAATAGTAAAAAGAACTAAAATCTTTCAGTATTCCCATTGGGTTTGTAGGGAAGATGGCCGCTATTTCCAAAAAGCCGTGTCATGTGAAACTCCCTTCTCTGGTGTTTTCTTACCTTCGCATTGGGCTGAAAGTTCCCAGGGGCAGCGACTTGGGGCTACCCATGGAGGACTGCCAACCCTTGATGGCCCTCTATGCACAAAGAAACCCACTTGGACAAGGATGACTACTGCTCCAGGCCAATTAGTTTTCCTAGGCTGAACTCCAGCAGGGTAATAACTAAGCAGCATGTCAGCCGGTGCCTTTTGTCACTTGATGAGGGAGCCACTTGGCAAAGGAGGCTGGAGGTTATAACAGAAAAGGTCTCTCCCCAGCCATTTGTGGGTGTGGGGTGTTGCTCAATAATGGGAGTTGTGAAGTGTTCAGAGACCTACTGTGCTGTGAAGAAGAGTGCCTAGCATGCCCTCTGGTTGCCATTCTGTCTTCAGCTTCTTATTCCACACGAGTAATACGAACAAACCACAGCCAGATCCCAAGTCACCAGGTCCAGTAATTATGCAAAGCCCAAGCTTAAAAGCAACTCTGGCTACTGAGACAGAGAACCGTTTTCCAACTGCCCTCTGCAACACTAGAAGCCAAAGAGATTGTTGCCTTCCCTCCTCCCTTTTTTGTTCATAAGGCTGCTCTCTGGGCCTCCATTAATGTCTTCGTGAACAGCCAGCAGGCCTGCCTGCCAAACTTATGAATTTCGGTTCCTTGCCCCCTGTTTCATAGTTTCATAGTAGCTAGAGTCGGAAGGGACCTAGGAAGATCATCTAGTCCGACCCCCTGCCTTGGCAGGAAAGAGCACCGGGGTCAGATGACCCCGGCAAGGTGCTCATCTAACTTC